>NW_024885532.1:8758048-9137423 GCF_019232065.1 Centrocercus urophasianus
TTCCCTTCCCTTCCCTTCCCTTCCCTTCCCTTCCCTTCCCTTCCCTTCCCTTTTCTTTTTTGAAAAAATGTATGCCTAGTACTAAATGGTTATAGTCTGTACACTGGAATATATCTGTTGAAACACAGGAAATGATATAAATCACTAAATCTTTAAGTCATATTGAAAATACATAGTTGCATTTGAACAGGAATGTTATTAAAGCCACTGTTTCACAGATGACATGCAAATAATGAGTATGGTTTGAGCTAAGAAAAGAACTATGACTATATGGAAACCTAAGGATCTTGAAAAAATTGAATGGATTTACTGATACGAAAAAGACTTTTATAGAACTCAGGAAAAAAAAAAGAGGGAGTAGTATAGCTGAAAAGCTCTAAAACTTCTGCAGTAATATCAGAAGGAGGGAAAGAAGGAAAGAAAGAAGGAAAGAAAGAGAGAGAGAGAAAGGAAGAGAGAAGGAGAGAAAGAGAGAAGGAGAAAGAGCAAAAGAGAAAGAAAAGGATTCAGCATCAAGACTCAATTTCTAATTTGTTTGTAGGACCTCTCAAGTGCTTGCAGCTCACAATTATCCTGCTGGCAGTTGTAACCGCAGCTCTAGGACTAAGTCTTTTGTGTCTTGTCATTACAATGCTTCCTTTTGTTTGATGGCTGCAAATGTTTGACAGTCATTAGAAAGTCATCCAAGGAAATACTTCCTTTCCATGTACAAGATGCTTGTAGCGGATTTTTAACACTGAGCTTTCTCAGTAACTCAGATAGCATTAGCAAAAGAATAGTTTCTTACAGCCTGCCTCTGCCCTTAAGGTTCTTTTATAAAGAGAACAGAAGCTCTTTGTTGTTACTCTTTCACACATTATTAACAGAAATTTAACAGAAAGAAGAGGGGCTTGTTACATGCCCGCTGCAATTTGTCTTTTTCAGTTCATTCGGATCTCCATCATGTCCAACCAGAAGACGGATTAACCCAGATCCAGGGTGGCTGTTTCCATACTAAACAGAAAATGAATTTTAGAAAGTCAGACAGTGTAATCTCTCTCTGCAAAGAACCAACTGAGCTTACTAGACAGTGAATACTCCTGCTTACCAAGAAAACAATTTAATAAGCCAAAGTGCTGTTAAATTAATGAAAATAAATTTCAGTAATATGAAGATAAAATATCTTGATAATCTCTACTTCACGCTTTTACATTCGTCTCTGCTAGTTCTTCCCCTCCTACCTATGTTCATCAGTCGTGCCGTACAAAGCAGTAACTTAAAGTGATGGCTTCTAATCCTATTGCAAATTGATCTCTGTGATCTGCCAGTTAAACAGAATTGCTCTGCTGATAACAGACAAATGAGGCTGAGTCACACTTGCTGAGCCTCAGCTTCCTCATTTCCGCCTTTGGCAGTATCCACACATTCACTGTGACTTGCAACTTTTTACATCCATAGCAAATCTTTTGATAAATTTGGGATAAGGTCCAGTGTGAATCATGGGCAACCACCCATAACCACTACTCAGGACCGAAAGTTGTAGATTTTTCTGTTGTGGCCCAGTGAATCATTTAGCTTTCTGTAAAAATTTCTTTTGGTTCAAGATGTTATAAAGGGATGGTGAAAAACATCAGCACTTGTACTAGATGATCTTTGGACATTCCTTCCAATAGCTCTATTATATTCCATTCTGTCCAAAGCCAAAGAGACACATACATAAAAAGGGAGTTAGCAAAGTGGAATCCAATGCTGCACTTCCTGCTGAAGTGCAAAAATCTCTTGAAAGCCAAGATCTTTCAGCCTAAGGTATTCTGTAGTGTCAGATTGCTAATGCTAAGAGTTAACATTGGTTAAATGCAGCTTATTTAGCAAATGGGATCTTTTTCTTAGAGTGCCAGTTACAGTTTCCATTTTAAATGGCGAGAAAATTCATTCCTGAACAGCTTTATCTAGTTCTGTTGCCTGTTCCCCTTCTCTGTTGCAGTTTTTCATCCTAAACTATGCTCTTAGAACTTCACAAAGATGTGGAAGGTCTCCAGAGTGATCAAGATTGAAGAAAAAAACAATGTCACCCTCCCGACTTCACCATATGCAGCTTTGGAAAAAGTTGAAGCAGAAAAGTAAGTAGGTACAGGTGGACTTTTTCAAGACAATTTCAAAAAGAAAAAAAGAAATCTGCAATGCATATCTAACCCAAAACACAACAAAGCAAAACAAAATATATTGACAAAAATAAACCAAAACAGAAGAGGGAAAATATTTACACTTTCTATACTAAGAACAGCGTAGGGAAGGTCTACTGATCTAGTTTGCAGGAAACAGATACCAGAAGGGATGCTCTGAACTTACAGATAAGGTATACCCAGATATCTGGCCAATTTGAGTGGACTCCTCAATTCAAGCTGTATAACGCTCATAGAGCTAGTGTGAGTTGAGTCGTGCGTTCAGTTCAGGATGTTTATAAACAGCCTGGAAAAGAGAGCCAACAGTGCAGTGAATGAAAGATGTGGATGAAACATAACCATTTAGGTAAATGAAAGTAAAGTGCACAGAATCACAAAAGCACCTTAAACAATTGAGCCATAAAACAGCAGGTGGATTTTAATGTAGATAAATGTGCAGTAAAGAGAGAAAACACATGGAAAAATGAACCTAGCATCATATTTTAAAATGAAATGAGCGAGATTTTATATCCTGGAAAAGGACTTCGACTAAATAGCATCATCCCAGTGCTTAGAAAACTGACAGAATATTAGGAAAAGCTAGGAAAGGAGTACAGAACAGAAGATATCTGTATGTCATTATTCAATGCAATTTATGCCCTGATCTGGAAGTCCGGGACGATATGCAGAATATACCCCCAGTGATTCAGGTGGAGACAGTTAGAGAGCTCCTCTTCCATCTAGACTGTCACAAGTCCATGGGACCAGATGGGCTCCACCCTCGGGTGCTGAGGGAGCTGGTGGGGGTGATTGCCAAGCCACTCTCTGCCTTCTACCTGCACTCCTGGTTGTCTGGAGAGGTCCCAGAGCACTGGAGGTTTGCCAATGTGACTCCCATCTACAAGAAGGGCCACATGGAAGATATAGGGAACTACAGGCCAGTCAGCCTGACCTCGGTACCAGGGAAAATTATGGAGCAAATCATCTTGGATGAGATCACACGGCACATGCGTGGTGTCCAGGGGATCAGGCCCAGCCAGCATGGGTTCATGAAAGGCAGGCCATGCTTGAGCAACCTCATCTCCTTCTATGACTGGATGATCAGTCTGGTAGACGAGGGAAAGGCTGTTGATGTAGTCTACCTAGACTTCCGCAAAGCCTTTGACATGGTCTCTCACAGGCTTCTTCTGGGGAAACTGGACAGGTATACCTTCCTTTGGGTAAGGAACTGGCTGGAGGGCCGTGCCCAGTGGGTGGGCCCAGTGGTTAATGCCCAGTTAGTGCCCATAACTGGTTAGTGCCCAGTGGGCCGTGCCCAGTGGTTAATGGAGTGAAGTTCAGCTCGTGACCTGTTACAAGTGGTGTCCCCCAGGGGTTGGTGCTAGGGCCCATCTTGTTTAATATATTTATTGATGACATGGATGAGGGGCTTGAATGTAGGGCAGGGAGGCCCTTCAGAGGGATCTAGATAAGCTGGATCGCTGGGCTGAGGTGAATGGGATGAGGTTCAACAAGGCCAAGTGCTGGGTCCTGCACTTTGGTCACAACAACCCTATGCAGCGTTATAGGCTTGGGGATGAGTGGCTGGATGAGTGTGAAGAGGAAAGAGACCTGGGGGTGTTGGTTGATGCTTGGCTGAACATGAGCCGACAGTGTGTCCAGGTGGCCAAGAGGGCCAACGGGCATCCTGGCCTGCATTAGAAATAGTGTGGCCAGCAGGAGCAGGGAGGTGATCATCCCCCTGTACTCAGCACTGGTGAGGCTGCACCTCGAGTGCTGTGTTCAGTTTTGGGCCCCTCACTACAAGAAAGACACTGAGGCCCTGGAACGTGTCCAGAGAAGGCAGTGAAACTGGTGAGGGGTCTGGAGCACAAGTCTTATGAGGAGCGGCTGAGGGAGTTGGGATTGTTCAGTCTGAAGAGGAGGAGGCTCAGGGGAGACCTCATTGCACTCTACAACTTCCTGAAGGGAGGTTGTGGTGAGGAGGGGTTTGGCCTCTTCTCCCAGGCCACAAACAGGACCCGAGGAAACAGCTGCAAGTTGTACCAGAGGAAGTTTAGATTAGACATAAGGAAAACTTTTTTCTCTCAGAGAGTGCTGGGCACTGGAATGGCCTGCCCTGATTTAGAAGCTTGTGGTAGCAATGGTAGTGGGAGGGTGGTTGAACTATATGGTCTTGTAGGTCCTTTCCATCCTTGTGATTCTATGATTTAAATGCATGATTGCCCATAGCTTGAATAGTGTGTATAGCTTTGATACCTTCATCATTGAAAGGCCATTAGGAACTATCAGTTACTAGCCCAGTTTTTCCCTTCCCTCCATATCCACATACGGACAGTGCTAGGATAACCTGGTGGCTAAACACGTTTTTTGTCAGAATCATTTCTCTGTTCTTTTGTGTATGTGGAGATTATTTTATGGCTGTGAGCTAGTGCTAACTAATCTAACAAATGAGTGTTGGCAACCAGTTCCAGCTGAAAAGTGTACATTGGCAAAGGTTTACCTGTTGTATGCACAATTCTCTATGAGGATAGAGAGGATGAAGACCTGATTACAAAAAGATTTGAAACTCTGTACACCTGGGATCACCGTGGGGATAAATAGCAATCAGTCTGAATAATTTGCTCTCCCACCAATACAGTTGCTTATGCATATGGGAATAATGCAGTATAATGCAGTAACTGCATAGTATTGTGATCAGTGTTAAAATGTCTCAGATGCATCTCTGCTGGCTGTGGCCAAACAATGACAAGTACAGACACGGATTATAATTGTACAAAGCAATTATCTAACTGGGTTGTTAAATATCGTAAAGATGCTACATCTTTAGGCAGGGCTTTTGATACCATTCTCCCATACCCTGTTCAAACCCACTGCAGCTTTCCCATAGTGGTACACAATGCCAGCAGTACACCATGAATGTTAGAAAGCTCACAAAAATTTTTATTTGAACGCTTAGCTGTCAATGGTTGTAATCCCATAAGAAGCTGATTATTTCTGCTTTATATTAGCAATATTTACTGTGTGGGAAAATACAAGCAATTCAAATGATGTATTTCTGCTGCTGAAAATACAATGTCATTTTCAGAACTCTCTGAAAATATCAGAGACTCCAGTAGTTCAACAGTACCCTATTGTTGTTAACAGTTGCAAGTAACACACACTCCATTCATTTGACTGCTTGAACACTAAGGGACGTATTCTGTTACTCATTCTGCTTTCCCTCTGCTCAGCTGCCAAAATGACAAAAGGAGGCCAGCTGAATGCTGCAGGCAATTTTATTGAGTATAAAGTCAATGCTTTCAGACAGTCTCAGGAAAACAGTAGCTCAGATATACTCAACTGCTTCAGAGCAATTGAGTGGCATGAAGATACAGATCGGACTGAGAGAGATCAGCATCAGCTAGCTCACATCAGCACTGTTCCGAGTCATGAAATCAAATGGAACTGAAGACCTAGATACTCTTGACAATCTCTTCCTCAAATACTGAAAAATGAACATCATGGATGTTTTCAAAGGCTGTCAGATACACATTGTAAACATTCTTAATTTCTCTTTTGAGCCTTGAAACTCAACCTAAATCTAAATAAATACATTCCAAGTCCCCGTGTGACTGTTCTAATTGGACAATGAGTGCCTTTTTGCAGCTGGGCTTAATCTCAAATTATGCAAAATCATCAAGCAAAACTGCGCAAATGCATTGTTATTATAGATAAGATGATATATATAAGAATCTCAAGCATGTGCTGCTAATGCTTTTCTCTCTTCTAGGATTATACGTTTTAGATAAACTCTCCATTAAATTATGTGATTTGACTTGAACCTATGTGAAATAAATCCAAATCACATAGCCTGAACAAAAGCTGTTCATATTGAACATATTGTCTAGTCGAGACTCCATTTACAATAGGAGTGAATTCAGTGGAGTAATCATGGCATAAAATATTATTCATACATATATACATATATGTATGTATCCATAAAGTATTGTTCATACAATATATATGTGGGAAGCAGAAGCATTCTTTATATGGACGAAAATCTCATTACAGAACCCTGCTGCATTCATTATAAAGGCAGAAGCAGATCAACATACCAAGCATAATGTTCAACTTAGAAAGGAAAGCAGGAAAAAGAAGGAAAAACAACAGCATTGACCTCCCTTTAATACTTTAGGAAATACTTGTTTGGAAGAGTTGCATGAGAACATACAGACAATGTTTTTGGTTTCTTATCAGGCTGGACCAATTACAAACCAATGACCTCAAGGTTAGAAGCCCTACATGTCTTTTCCATGTTCTTAAACAAACCAACCCTTCCTTCTCATAAAATATCTTATTCAGGACTCCATACTATTGAGTTACATATAACTTCTAAATACAACTAAGTCTAGATAATCATCTGACACTTGTATTGCATCAGACATTATGAAGAAAAAGAAGCTGATTCTCAGTGCTACAAAATACTTTCTATAACATAGGGAAAGAGTGTCTCTTAAAAGCAAATACAGGTCTAGCATTTGGTGCTTAACGTTTTGCTTGTTTTAAGAATGGATCACTTATTAGGTACACATTTGGGAAATGTTCCACAGTATCTACTCTGAAAGGAACTAGGACCTCTTAGATCTTATTTTTACAAAAGAAACATTGAAAGCTTCATCACTGCCAGTCTATTTCATAGGTGTGTTTTCCTACAGTACTATCTTATTTTGATGGAGTATGCTTTCTGGTTGTATATACCTTTTTTTTTCTTTATATTTACCAATGAAGGTTTTCTGACATATGAAGCATATGAACTGGATTATCTATTTATCAATAAGAGAAATATACTACAAATTGTTTGTTGATCAGGTTTCTTCTCCTTGTACACACAAACGCATCAAGTGCTTGAGTTCAATTTTTCTCTGCAGCAATCCCAGCAGGTGGATGCAGCAGTGACCTGTGTAGAAGGAGGCCACAAACCAACCTGTGCTGATCACAGTTGGTTTTGGCCAAGTGGCAATTGTGCCAAAACTTCAGGTAGTTAGAAGAACACACAATGTAAAAAGAGACACGTAAGAAGGGCTGGGAGTTGCTACTGTTTGAAGATGTGTAAAGAGACACAAAAGGACACACAGGAGGGGATGTGTAAGGGTACACTAAAAATGAAAGAGGAGATATGCAGGAGACATGATCATGAGGGAGATGTGATCATGAAGGGATATGCAATCTTTAAGGAAGCACTCCTATACAGAAATGATACACCTCTAAAGGAATGCAGCCCAAGGATACACACACACTGGAGCAGGAACACCCCTGAAAAAGGCTGTTGTCTGTGGTAGAACGCACACTCACGCTTGTCCCAACCTCCTGCACTATCTGTTGTCTCTCAGAAGAGACTGAGATTTCTCTTTTTGATTGATGCTGCACAGGGGGAAAGAGGGTGGAAAGTTTTCCATAAATGATTGTTCAAATGTTTACTTTCTTTGTTTCCCAGTACCCAAATTGGTGATTAAAATTTTGTGTTAATTGGCAATAAACAAAATTAAGTGAAATTCTCAGTCAAGACTACGTTGCCTGTCACAGAACAGAAGGAGATCTCTTCAGCTGAGATTCTGAAAGAAAAAAGAGGAGGTGACAGCACCTCCACGTGCCCATTATGGTCTCAGGAAGGAATAGATGCAGTTTGCAATCTCATTCATGATATCCATGTTGGCATTTACACAAGCCAGCAGAGGAGTGAGAATTAACCTGATCTGAACAATATTTTGTTGCTTTTTACCTTTATCTCTCCACTTAAATTGGAAACACGTAAGTGAATGTAGCTTAATTTCACTCTTTCTGGAAAGAAGATCATAGAAAAGCTGTAAAGAAAGACTTGGAATTGTGTCATGGCAAGGAAAATAAATGGTGTTGACAGCACTTGTTTCTAGGAAGGTTTGTATTCAGATAACTTCTCACCACAAAGCTGGTATTCCTGTCTCTGCATAAAAGAAATCTCTGACAGCTCAGAAGTTTTGTTTTTTTTTTACAAGTCACCTGAGGCTGTTATTAATATTTCTGAGCAGGATACAAAACAAATATTTAATTCCATACATTTCTTTTTTTTTTTTTTTTTCTAGAAGTCAGCAATTGTGTGAGAATGAAGGATAAAACAGATGAGAACACAAAAAAAAATGTATGGCACACAATGTGAGTGTATATTTGCCATCCACATCTTCCTCTGCATTTGTTTCAAATTTCTGAGCATCTAGCATTTCTACAAGAAAGAAAGAAAAAAAACTAGAGAAGGAGAGGAATAAAGAAAAAGGGAAATGAGGAAAGGGGAAAGAGGAAAGGGGAAGGGAAGAGGGAAGAGGGAGGAGGAGGGAAGAGGAGGAAAGGGGAGGGGAGGGTAGAGATGGGAAGGGAAGGGCAGGGAAGGGCAGGGAAGGGTAGGGTTTCAGACATAGGCACTTTAAAATGTTGAAAATACATTGTCTCTTTCCATGTAGACATACAAAGAAGTCAAATCTTTTTCTTTTGTCAATTAGCTTGACAAATCTACTGAGTAAATAATAAAACAAGTCTTCTTCAAATTACTTCATGCATGCCTGAAATTATCCTATTAATATATTACCAAAGCATATACCGCATTTGCAAATCACAGTATTTCCAGTTTAGTGAATTTTTTGTTTTACTAATTTTTTTATCTGTCTGTAAACAGTACATATATTAATATTGGATATATTTTAGATCAAAATGCCATTTAATTACCTAAAATGTTACTTTATTACAAGGAAAAGTGTTCAATATGTAGGAAAATGAATGTGCAATTACTAAGAGGTTAGAGTGATGAATGAGTTGAGGGAATATTACAGAGACATTCCAAAGACACTAGTTGAAAGAGCTTAATGTCATTAACTTTATTGGGAGCCATTCCAAAAGATGCAAGTTGAAAGAACCCATGTCATTAATATTATTGGGAGTAATTCCAAAAAAAAAACAGTAGTTGAAAGAGTTTCTTGTAGGATGATTTATTTGTTGGTTTAAGCAGATAAGTTAACCGATTTGGTATTTGATGCCAGATTTTGACAGTAATTCATTGTACTGATGACTTTCAGAAAAGGAGGTGGGATGTCCTGGACTAATATTCACACTCAAGGTTGAAGTTAATTGCTTGTCATCAGGAAAAAGGTTTTCTGCATTCTCCAAGAGCCATTAAATATTTTTTTTTTTTTTTTTTTTTCCTTCTCATGGCATAAGGACAAACTTTTATTTTCCATGCCCTTTTCAACTCTGTCCTTCTCTATTTCCTCTGTTTTGTATTTATCAGTGCTGTGTGTCACAACTACTACATTTTCATTTGAAGTGCTCTTCCTCTGCCAGGACAGATGCTGTCCTCATGGGAGAGTAATTCACGTTTTTAATTTATTATCCTGTGCTTCTGCACTGATTGTAGCTTGAAATGATCACTTACAATTGCATGACAGTCTTACACAGGATGCACTTTACATATTTGTCTGCGAATCTGTTAATTGGAAAATTTCTTCAACCTTTTACATGGCAAGGGAAATAGACAGCATCCATACTTGTTATGCTGGATAACACTGTGTTCTATTTCAACATCTTTTCATATCCCTATCTCAGCATTTAGACCATTTTGAAGAGGGATATATTTTTCCTATGTGTTTGAGAAAAGCACTGGGCACAGAGGAGTCCTGGGTATTGCAGAATTCCAGACAGTGCCATATCTTTATTGTCATGTTCTTTGTTACATATTTCACACTACGGTCTCAGTCCTTTGGTCTTCTTAGCTACATACACATTATTTATCATCCAAGTTCCCATAATGGTGTGGTGAATGGTAGTGTTGGTGGAGGTAGTGAGCCTGAATGACTCCCTTGGCAAAAAAAAACTGCAGGCATGAACTGGAAAACGTTGCCTGCCAAGGTTTCATTACTATTTCTGCAATATAAAAATAAATGCTGGCACATCTGACTTCTTCAGCCTCCAAGCAACATGGCCTTATGTGCCCTTTCTCATTCTCATGCTACAGACAAAAATGACATGCCTTAGCTTTGGCAACAAGCTACAAAACATTCCTGAGTTAGATTGTGTGGCAGTTGGCCTTCTGGGCTGCAGCTGAATGAGAATGATGCTAAGCAGCATTGAAAGAAGTGTCAGCTGGGGTCAAAAAGAGATCAACATTTATGGTTTCACCAGTGTGAAAAAAAAAGAAAAAGATCTGAGGCCAAAGAAAGAATCCAGAATTTGAGGAAAGTTTTGGTGTTTCCAGAAAATGCACAAGTTGAATGGAGAACTAACCATTCAATCTGCCCTTGATTCTCCATGCTCAGGCTAAGTTCTACACAGAAGTGCCAGCATGCAAGAGACCAGTCTGTGACTCAGAATCAGCAGCCAACCCAGAACCTAGCTGTGCAACATCTCACAGTAGTAGTCTCCAATAAAGATAACCACAGCAGTGGAGGAGCCAGGAAGAAGTGGACAGCCACGTGGACAGAGCATTCATGAACATCTATGCTAAGCAGCAAGGCTCTGCTGGATCAAGAAGCTATGCCTCTACCAGGTCACAAAGTTGTTGGTCCTGGGAAATCTGAGAGAATGTTTCATTTTAGTGTTTCAGATGCACAGGGGAAAGATAAACTTACTCGTTCAGAGGGGTCAAAAGCACAGTAATGCGTAGACTTGGACAATGTACAGAACAGTCTTGTATAACTTTCCTTTGAGTTTCCTGGCAGGAAAATTTCTCTGTCTAAACTGGCTCAGGGTGAACAGCTCCTCAGATTCACTTTTGTGTCCATGTGAAGAAGGCAATAAAAATGGCATGTTGGTGCTGCAGGGTAGGAATGAGCTCTCCAAAATGATTACAAATGTTCTCATAAATAAAATAAAGTTTTGGATGCACTTGCATTTCAGGACTAAAACATGTATGTCTCCTTACCCAAAATTGTCACTCAGCAACAAGTACTGTGGCTGCATCCCTGACAAAGAAAGAAAAAGGGTAATATCCCAGTCAAATCAGCCTTGTCTGATCTCAGCATCTGAGATGAGACGTCCATGAGAGGTCTGCACTTGCCAGGGTCTACTGATCTTTGTTAGATATCTTTGCTCCAACTCTCGGAGTGCAAATAAACCAGAAGTAAATAGTTGGCCTTCCTCCTGTTTTTAAACTTCCTTCATGTAACGGATGGCCTCAATGAGATCTCTGTAGATGATTCTCTTCCAAACCCAAAGCAGGTTCTTTGATAGTGATAGAAAAAAGGGGAATAGTTTTAAACTGAGACAGGGGAGATTTAGATGAGATTAGTTTTCACACAGAGGGTGGTGACTCACTGGAACAGGTTGCCCAAAGAGGTTGTGGATGCCCCATCCCTGGAGCCATTCAAGGTCAGGCTGGATGTGGTTCTGGGCAGCCTGGTCTGGTGGTTGGCAACCCTGCATATAGTAGGGGGTTGAAACTAGATGATCTTTGAGGTTCTTTTCAACCCAGGCCAGTCTATGATTCTGTGATTCTATGAGAGAGCTTAGCATGCGTGGAAGCCCTCATATGTATGCGTCCTTGCTGGCCTAGAATGAAAAAAAGGAAGCTGGAGAAGTGAGCCAATGGATGTGTTTAAACATATTTTATATACATTTCTTGTTGTGTATTTATTTTAAAATTCATACAAACAGAAATAACTATGCAACTGCAACCCAGTAAAAGGCCTACTAATCCCTTAACCCTAATCCATCCTAAACAGGGAAGTATATTACAGTCTCAGATTTGTTGCTTGGATGGCCCAATAATGACTGAAATACATCCAGAAGATGCAAGTAGCCAAAATTTGGAACAGTATCTTCTCAGAAAAAGAGAAAGACTTTAACTAGTAGCTGTGCACCTCACAGAGGGAGTTGTATTTTGTTTCTGCTTCCTTTCTTCCCTTCCTCCTTCTCACCTTTCAGAACTGTTTAATTAATATATTCATTTGCTTGGCTCATCACATGCAGCTGCAAAAGCATTTGTTCAGACAAACTAGGCTTATTTTCCCAGATTTCTAGGTATATATTCAAGTCTGTTTTAGTATAGAGTCTTTTAGAAGCCTTTGTTGCTGCCAACAAAGTCTGGCAAAAAGATTATAGTTGTTAGGTTTTATCTGAGAAAAGCAGCTGTAATGTATGAATACTTATTTTAAGTGGTTCATTTTGGGAAATGCCACTGATCAAAAAGGTCTCTTTCCTTTACTACAGACCCTGAGGCTATGTCTACAAAGCACGACAAAGCATGTCACCTGGCTTGAAGGCCAGGTGGGACCAGCTGCTTACCTCAAACTTAGGACTAATCTCCTGGAGATATGCCTTGGAGATGGCTAGCTGGAGCAGACTAAAACAAAGCCAGGGAATGAGATACCAATCAAGCAAGGTAGATCACACTGGGTGTAGCGTCTGAACTCCAGTATAGCAAGGATGACTGAGCTCTATCCTGACCTTTGAACACGTCTTGTGGAAGTGAGATGGCACCAATATACAAAACATTATTACCTGTACCCTTTAGAAGAAGACTCGGGAACAGCTTGGTCCACAAGGACTCTCCACCTTTCAGAGGAATGGATCAAGGTTTGAGTCGTATGCTTTCATTTTGTGCTGCTGCTCAAAAAACTTTGCTTATTCCAAACTAGCAACTGTATAGAGATCCTAGTCCATAGCTTTTAAATAAGACTGTCAGACTACAGCTTTAAACCCTAGGTTATACTTCGGCATGCAATGTGCTGCACTTTTCACAGGACACACAGCAAAGTCACAAAGAGTGTCCACAAGTAGTTCTACAGAATCTGATGCCAACACAGGAGTTCCTGAGCCCATCCCATTAGTAGGGATGGTGCTGATAGGTCTTTGGAGGGGTCTTATCATTAGGGATCTCATGATTGTCAGTTATCCTGCCCAGAGCTGGCTTGAAATTATTCCACTACATTCATTTGTCCAGGTCACCTTTTGATGGATGGTTTGTTTACCCACTCTTTCTTTTAGAAAGACCGTTTGGTAAAAACAAGGAAGCATCTGAGTTGTCACCTCAGAACCTATGCTATACTTGCATCTTTTCACTTGAGTGCAGATTTCAAAATGCTCCAACCACTACAGAGAATCCAAAGACTTTTGCCTGTGACAGAGAACATTTTTGGACTGCAGGAGGGATTACATTACGTGAGAGATCAGCTATAAGTTTCTATCTTGTGACATTTTCTTATGGACACGAGAACACAGCCTTTTAAAGAAAACAAAAACAGTAACAACATCCTCTACTGTGTCGGTCATACTTCTTACAGATGTTATTAATTACTGTCTGTGACAGGAAAATATTTTTCAACATGCAAAAATCTCTTATAAATATGATCTTCTAAACATTTTTATCGTGCCTTCAGGCATTACCTTTCTACAATGTTTTGTCAAGTATGAGGTGTACTGTCATGACACACAATACCATCTGACCAACAGTAAAAATAAACTGTTGTACTTAGTACCTCTGTCCTGCAGAGTTGCTTGAAGCACTGCATGGTTTAATATAAACATCCTAAAATATATAAACATGTTCTGATTAAACCTACCACTTAAAATTCAAACAAATGGTAACAAAGTGAGGATGAAAAAAAGGCATTATGAGATAAGTAAACCCAAAGTCACTGTTGTTTAGGATTAAAATATTCAACTTCATTTAAGTGATGTTAGATCAATTGCTTTAATGTGATCCTTAGGTCTGACATCTGTACACAGGTTGGAAAAATTTTTTTAGCAAATAATTTAACCACTCTCAAATTAGCCTTATCACTAAAACGCCACTACATATGCCTGATAAAAGAAGAATTTGGCTTCCACAAGTCAGGTAAGAAGCTAATACAACCATCCATCTTGTTTCTGGAACAGCTTTGTGAAATTGTCTCCTTGCTCTCTAGATACTACCAGCAATACTAATTAAATGTGCTTTGATTATAATGTGAGCTTAGCCATGGAATTTGTTTGCAGACAGCGCATTTGGACATCTACAGTCTGGTACTGAATCGCACTCCAAGGTGGCTTAAGTGATGAAAATGTAAGCATTTGGGACTCCATGCAGTTGCTTGAATACAGGTCTCAGTGCCACTTGGATGCTGCAGGGTGTCATGCTTGTTGTCCTGCCTTCCATCAGGGAAAAGCACAGGTTCACCAAATGTCCTGTACCATATCCATTAGTTTTATGTGGAAAATCCTATGGCAACAGGTGACTATGTTTAGACAGCAGGATTGGTCCTGCTGAGATGAAATGAACCAGAACATCGAAGTTTCTGCTTCTATCCACTGAGCGTATATAATGTTGCTGGTGACCCCAAGCACCACAGTGAAGCAGAAGAGTCCTGCTGTGGGTAAGTCCGAAAAATCCTAAAGTGGAGGTATGTAAGTACAGTTCACTTCAGTGTTTGTGTGGATCCTGACAGAGATATCTTATCTGAAAGGTACACTGAGTAAATCTCCATGAAAGGAAACTGAAGCCCCAGTGTCACTTCCTTTATGTGACTCCCATCTTTGATAGAGATGTTTTTGACACTGAACTTAGAGTTTCCAAGTATGTTTCAGTGTTTCCACGTGTCAGTGGCCATGGCTTATGTACTAATACAAAAGCCCTTGTATTGCTGCTTGCCCTTCACGTTTTCCCTGTCATTATAGGATCCCTGCTGTTGGTCCTCTCCATATACAATCTGACCCTAAGGATCTCCAGTCTTAACACATGGCAGAGTACAGTTTTCAAAGCTGAAGTCTAACAGCAAAAAACATTTGTTCCAGAAGAGCTCTTGGGAATGAACATTAAAACATGCCTAAAATAAAAATTCCAAAATCAATGATCACCAAGAAACAACATCAGTCATAGGAAATTTCAAAACAGAAATGTAGCAAGGAATCTCTGCAGCCATGTAGGGGTCTCACTGTTAACAAGATGGGTTTTACGGTGTATTTTGGAAAGGAAAGTTAATAAGAGTGAGTAAACATGTATGCTTTAGGTACTAAAAATAGCTAAGAGCTTCTGCATCTTCATGGAAATGTCCCATGCAAACTAAAGAAAGAGAACTGGAAAAATACTGGTTCCACAGCAAAAAGCATTGTAAAAAATAAAGTGGTAAATATCTCTCTTTCATCTGATAATTAGTACCTTATGTTAATTCCCAGGAAGGTTGGTGTTAGATTCTTCTATTATATCTTGACATCTCTTTCAGATCAGAATTTTGACATAGCTTAAGTGGCAAGAGTTTTCATTTTCTGTACTGAGTTTTTATGGAAGAGATAATATTCCCTAAAAATTGCTAAGCCCCAATTGTCTCTTACCATGCAGGAAAATCTTTTGCTTTTCATTAACTCATGTCAAATCTCAGAGGCCATCCCCCACTCTGCAGCTCTTCTACAGGGGAGAGTTTGTCTTCTTTTTGTTTCTCAGCTTCCTAAACATGATTCTGTTTCGTCAATCTTTTAATCAATAGCACTTTCACCTGTAGCAACATTATGGATAATGTAAAATATTTCTACAGCTCTCTTTTTTTCCAAGTCTTACCTTCAACTGGTTGCTTTGACTTCTCCAAATTTTTAAAGCTTATAAAAGCTGCTATAGAAGCTTTCCATTTTCTCATCTGGTCATGCTCAGTCTGCATTATATCCAGCACTTTGTCAGAATGTGTCACTGTAAAACCTAAAAGTAAAGTAATAGGGTCAAAACACACGCCTCCTCATTTTAATACCTAGAATAAGGAAATTGAGGTAGGAATGTGAACATTTGACTCTTTGTGGTCAACAGAGAGAAGAAATCATCTCAGAAGGCTGAGTTACTTTCTTGATACACACTTCCTTCCATTGCCTACATAAAGAGATATAATTCATATTTTAGATGCTGGAGTTAGAAGCCTGACTTCCATTGGAACGCATTCAGGAAGAAAGAAAAGAATATTATGAAGTCAAACGGTCACTTCAAAGCCAGGGACTTCTGCTGGATGTGCCTCTATTTGTTTAGCATATACTATAGTGTAAACAAAGCAGTTGTACTTCAGTGAAGCATGGGTAGCTAGTGTGATTAATGTCAAGCCTTGAATTGCAAGGGAAGATCTTCATATATTTGAAAAAAAATGGCATATATTAAAAAATAAAATTAAATCATGCATCATTTCCTAAGAACATTAATAACTTCAGTACAAAATATGGATACCTTTTTTGTCTGGTTCTCTCTCTTACAAATCCTGGAATAGATAATTTGTGTTTTTTATATTCCAAATTCTGGTAAAAATAGGAACTCAACTCCCAGAAAACTTTTTTTTTTTTTTTGGTAATAAAGCCAGAAATCAGAAAATCTGGATTTTGTCTCTTCTGTCCGTTAACAGAGATCTGCATCTGTACTGAGCTGCAACTGGTAAAGCCTCTAAACTCATAAACAACATGCAACCCATTTATATGTGTTTATAAATGTAGTCAGCTTGAATGTGAGTACAAGCAGTACACATACCTCCAGGAGTTAGAAGTAAACAATTTCCTAGCAGAAGCCATAGAAGAATGCATTCATGTACTGGTGAGGATCAGCAATAAGTGATGACATGTTGACAGGTAACAGCACAAATCATAATTCGGCACAGCACTGAAATGGAGAACACAACGGAATTAAAAAACTGAGGATAAATGTCTCAGAGTTACTTAATTAGAATGATGGATTCCTTCTCTGTTGCCTATCATCACTTTATTTCTGCACAAATTCCCATGGCTTCTTGATTAGCTACAGTCTGTTGCATTTGCTTTCATCTGTCTAGAGTAACTTAGCAATCACGGTGTCTCAGACATAAATGTTTACTATACAGACAGTATAAGTATTACAAGGTGAGTACATGTACAAAAACAGAGCAAGTTTATCTCCCAATCTCACTTCCAGTCTCTGTGACCAAAACTGCCCATGGTTACAAGAGACATTGAATCGCTTGTGTTAAATGTATAAAGTTATTTTCCATAGTTGTCACCAGGAACACAGGCAACATCTAGATGAAACGAACATTTCAACCACAAAATTGTATTTTAATGCCATTAATATGAAAGCCAATTTTACACTGTCAGGATGCTGTGGTTTAACCCGGCAGGCAGCTCAGCACCACACAGTTGTTTCCACCCTCCCTCCCTCCCTTCCAGTGGGATGGGTGAGTGAACAGGGGAAAAGAAAAAAAAAAAAGTAGAACTCTTGAGATAAAAAATGGAAGCTGACTTCAGTAAAGATCTCAGTAAGAGACAAAAGGCCTAAAAGAGAAACTTATTTTTCCTCATAGAATATGGAGAAAAAACATGTGACTAACTTAGAGGAGACACCTAACTTCTGTTGGCAAAAGTTAGATTAAAAAGTCTTACCTTCAGAGATTACATTTTGGGAAGAAATAACATTTATGTTCCAGAAGAACAGTGACAGAGAGACACTGGCCCATTTCTAATGACACTAAAGGCAGGGGGAAGGCAGTGGACCCTAGAAGGAATACACTGTATGTATGACATGGTTGTTCCCTACTTGCTGCTTCACTCGACAGGTTTCTCCCTTGTAAGATCATGTGACCAAATAGCCAAACCATCTTTCCTGTTTTGCTATCATTTGCAAAGTATTAGACTTTTACTAGGACTGAACAGCGAATACATTACAAGCAGTGTAAGTGCAGGTATATACAGTAGGCAAACATTTCAAATCAAACAAAATCATCATTTAATAGAATCATAGAATGGCCTGGGTTGAAAAGGACCATAATGATCATCTAGTTTCAACCCCCCCTGCTATTTGCAGGGTCATCAACCACTAGACCAGGCTGCCCAGAGCCACATCCAGCCTGACCTTGAATGCCTTCAGAGATGGAGCATCCACAACTCCAGGCCTGGACACAGTAATTCAGACGGGGCCTCACAAGAGCTGAGTAGAGGGGGACAATCACCTCCCTCTCCCTGCTGGCCACCCTTTTTTTAATGCAGACCAGAACACAGTTGGCTTTCTGGGCTGCAAGCTCACACTGCTGGCTCAAGTCCAGCTTCTCATCCACCAGAATCCCCAAGTCCTTCTCTGCAGGGCTGCTCTCCAGGAGATCTTCCCCCAGTTTGTATAAATACCTGGGATTGCCCCAACCCAAGTGCACCCTGCAGTTGGCCTTATTGAACCTCATTTGGTTTTCATGGGCCCACTTCTCCAGCCTGTCCAGATCCCTCTGAATGGCTTCCCTTCCGTCCAGTCTATCAACTGCACTGGTCCTTGGAGATCAACAAGTAAATTTCATTTTAATGCAGTAAGATAAGCTGATGGCAACATGTTCTCATTGTGAGTTCGTGCCAAAGTGCTGTTCAGATGTCACTGCTAAAACTCCTTGGCACTTCTACATGCAAGATGACTGCCTTGGAAAATCAACTCGAGTCAGTGATTCATACCTGTTCTGGAAAACTGAATGGGCTAAAGATTTCAAAGAAAAATTCGCACCAAATCTAAGTGACCTGCGCAACACAGAAGGAAAGAGAAGTGGGATGAAGAAGAAGAGAGGACTGCACGAGGCTCTTCACTTTTCTAAGTAAATCTCTTTCTCAGTGGAAAGGAATACAGTATGTTGAAAGCACTAGCAGAGTGCTTTTCAGTAAAACAAAAATGTGAGAAAGCAAGAGAACTCATATGCAAACAATCCTACAGTCACTGAAAAATTGTTTATGATAGGCAATAAATGACAAAGATAGATACAGCTGGAATTAAAAAATGAGTTCTCTTTAACATAGTGTAGTAAACACTCTCCACAAACAATGAGTTGACAGGAGGTCAGACAAGCTTTTATAAAGATTAAAAGCAAAGCTGAACAAGTCACCTTTCCTGTAGTTTCTTAAAATGGAAATAAGGAATCACACTCTGTAGTGTTTCTACTTCTGCATTACCCTTACTGATGTTCAGTATAGAGAAACGTTTGTAAGATGCGTTTATTTTGGCCACTACTGCTGACTGAATCTGCTCCATTATAGCCAATAGAGTTGTGTATATATTACTTTCAGAACAATGCAGTTCATACCACTCAGATGTTTGAGAAGCTACTCCCTTTCCTAAAGGAAACGTGAAATTTTTTAGTGACTGAAATGTTTGCAGACATACATTAAGGCAAACGTTACCATGAGCAGAACGATGAGGATTGGTGGAATACCACACTCTTTGAAACCCTACGGCTTTCAATTTCCCCGCACTGGTTTACTCACCCAAAGAGGAAGGAGATAGGATTGTAAGCATTAGGTGGCAAAATATCCTATTATCTCAGAATGAAAACTTTCAGACTTGTCAGTGTTTACTCTCCCTCCCATCTCTGGGCAAACAAAATGCAGTGTGGTTTACCAATGTCCTGGGGAGTGTGTGTCATACACAAAGCTTTAAAAGTTCCTGTTTATTGTGAGTAGACATTTCAGATCCCAGGATTCAGAATCATAGAACTAGGCCTTATTTTTCTTTTATACTTTGCCAATAACAGACTGCTCACTCTTCTGTTGTAGTATAGAAGCGGTGTTTATGTCAGCCTTGAGATGTTTGAAAGACGCTACATAAATGTAGGTTACGGTAAAAAAAATGAGGTTTAAAATCATGCATAGCTTTTATGACTGTAAACAATGACAGCCATCTATTTGAAGGCACTGAAGATGTCTAATGAGCAAATCAATTCCAATTCAATTATCCAGATGGATAGCTGCTTGTATTTTTGAGAATGCAAAGATTATCCTTTGCAATTCTTACTAATAAAAAAAACCCACAAACCTTTGCAATATTACTGAGTCATGCATTAGTGTGACAAGACCTGTTTATCTTAACTTTCTGGAGCTTTAAACATGAAATCTAAGAGGGAGGAAGCAGGAAGACAATTTAGCGGTCAAGAATAGCTGGTGTGAAAGGAAGGGAGGGAGCTTTCCCCTGGAGCTGTGAAAAGATAACTTGCAAACTCTTGTTCTTTCTTTCAAAAAGCACTTAAAATTGGGGATGGTGATTTACTGAATACTCAAGTTCTGGTACTTAAGTGAAATTATTTATGCTGATAAAATATGGTGGTGGGTTTTTTTTTTTGGTTTTTTTTTTTTTTTTACTTTCAAAAAAACAATAATCTGCTTATCTGCTTTTTGTCCCATTTTTTTTTTCCTTAGGAACAGCTTCCAAAAAAAAAGCAATAAGACTGTGCATGCATTCAGAGTATGTAACTCTTGTTTCGTGGTAAATTTTCCATAATGATTTTAAAAGCTAGATTCTATGGTTCACAAAAACATAAAAAGGACAAGTTCAAACCTGTTAGCATTCAAGTAAAAAAGTTTCAAGTTGTAAAGTTGTTTTAGAAATGATCTTTTTAAAAATATTTATATATTTCTTTCATGGAATCAGGAAGATACTCCAGCATTTTAGATAGCTATGCAAATGTCTTCTTTTAGCTTCACAGTGTTCAGTAAAAGTAAATGAGAGCAAAATAGACCCAGACATGATGGGGTCTCCATACACAAAGTGACACATTTTCTCCCCATCATGTGACTAGCAACGTAGATTGCACAAAGCAGTGCCATTGCAAAAAAAAAAAAAAAAAAAAAAAAAAAAAAAAAAAAAAAAAAAAAAAAGTGCTACATTCCCTCTCATCTTCACTTGATTACAAGGATTAAGATTGTATAACTCTGCATTCTTGCCACCCAAAAGTAGAATGGAGATTCAGAGCCATATGCATTCATAGACACAGAAATTATGGGAGCTGCCCGTGGCATATTTTCTCCATTATAGTAATGAAATTACACACTGCTGTTGCACTTCTATTCCAGAATTTATTTTCATGGCTCAAAATGCAGCCAATATGTGATGACGCCAACTGATATTTGCAAAAGCAAATTTTTAGATCTGTGAGAAAATTGTTCTACGGTTATTTTCAGTGCTGGAAAAGCCATGTGCTACTAAAGCTCATATGGTTGAATATTTCTAGATAACTGGATTTGTATTCACAAAGAGGCCCACAGGTAGACACTGTGTGATGGCAGCTTCTGCTGTGAATGCAGCTTTTCCAGAAGGCAGAGTACTTGGCACAAGCCTGGAAGTCATGAGGCCTGCATGAGACTTGGACAAAGCTATCTGAACCTCTGACTTCTTTTGTGAAATAGCAAAGACTGCCACTGTTTGCTCTCCAATGACTGCTAAAAAGTTTAACTAATCACTGTTAATAAAGCATGCTGAGGATCTCTCACAGCATGGACATTTGGTTCTCTGGGACAGAACAACACACAAAACAAGAAATCTCAATTCCTGATTCCATCTTAGAAAATGACATTTTATTTTAGGAACACAAGAAACTTGGAACCAGATCCACAAAACAACAACTTCAGTGACATCTGCTGAACCAAATGGATCTATCTCAGTGAAAGGTAGAGCCCTTAGTTCTTAAGAAGTAGCATTAAAAAAATAATACGTGAGCTCTTTGGTTTGGTTAAGACTTAAAATCATGGAATCATTAAGGTTGGAAAAGACCACTAAAATCTAGTCCAACTTTCATCCCTTCACCACTATGTCAACTAACCATGTCCCTCAGTGCCACATCTCCATGTTTCTTGAACACCTCCAGGGACAGTGAGTTCACCACCTCGCTGGGCAGTCTGTTCCAGTACCTCACCGCTCCTTCTAAGAATTTTTTCATAGTATCCAAACTAGAACAGCTTGTGCAGGGAATGCTATTAAGTGCTTCTTAATTAAATACAGCTTGTACTTAATGTTAGGCATGTATTCCCATGCTTTCCTAAATAGGAGTGACACCACTGTTGTTTAAGGGTTCTCTGCCAGATTCCACCACAACTGTTATTAGAAGTATCAGATAGACAGGACTGTTTCTGAAGTTTCGAATCAGGATTTCATGTCCCCTGTGTGCAGTGAACCAATATCTGTTCAATGTTCATTTCGCAGAGTACAAGCTCTCCAAACTATTTTTGCAACTGTATTTTCACAGTGTTCATTTCCTTGGCATCTGGAGAGATTAAATAGCCTTGCTCATCTGCAGCAAAAGCAATACTGTTTCTGCCAATATCTAAGAATGAGAGCTGAAAGTGCATTCAAAATACATCTTGAATAAATGTTCAAAAACATGTCCTTAGGGTAGTTTCCTGTGTTACTGGCAAACCGACTTTGTGTGTCTGATAAAATGGTTTGAACTATGAAAGTTTAATATTGCAAAGAGTGTTTGATGATGCTTAGGACATGGCATATGACATACTCTGAGCAATTCCCTATGCTCCTAGCTTATCATTTCCTGTCACTGAAAAAATCCAGCCAAATGTATTGAGCAGGGCATCTACTTTGTTCATCTTTCAGGTACCTATTAGTTGCAGATAATTTCCATAATTTTACCTCTTAACGTTCTTTGTAAGCCTGAGCATTTTTATTAACTTTTCTTTATTACTAGTATGAGATACAAAACTCCCTGAACTATTTTTCCTAAATGATCGAATTCGTATGGAATGACTTCCAAGCTACTCAAGTGAGAAGCACTTATGTTTCTACAGGTGGGAGGAATTATTAGCAAATGAAGATTTAATCAGGGAAGTGTTTTTTATACCTTTCTTTCTCCTTCCCTTCGAACAAAGATTAGGTGAATTCCTAGAGACTCAGATAAATATAGGGGTGAATGGTGAGTAAGCTTGTAGAAAATGATTTATAAAAAAGATTTTAATCAGCATGGAGTTACGAAAGCTAAGAAAATCAAAGCCAATCAAACCAAGCGGAATGAACAAAATCGGAATAGTATTCATGCTTCAAATAAATCCAAATCCATACCAAGTGTTATCTGATGAGCAAGAGGACTCAGTTTTCAGAGATGTTCTTCCACAAGGACATTTTCTACTTCTACTTGTGAAAGTTCTGCTTTTCAGAAACTGAAAGTTTCTTGACATGTTCCTAACTGTGTCTGGTGCTGGTAAGGCCAAGACCACAGAGAACTAAAAGAAAACATTTCCAGTTCTTTCAGCTCTTGAAACATTTAACTGCCATTTTGTCTGACATTCAGCTCTGTTGAGAAAAGAGGACTGGGAACATGTTATATGGCAACACAGCAGTCAGCAATGAGTCTAATACTTTAGGCTGATTTGGATGCTTACAGTGAGTGCAGGATTGGTTTTTTCTCACTGGTGACAGGTGACAGGACGAGGGGAAATGGCCTTAAGTTGCTCTAGAGTAAGTTTATGTTGGATATCAGGAAAAAATTCTTTACAGAAAGGGTTGTTAAGCACTGGAATAGGCTCCCCAATTAGGTGGTTGAGTCATCATCCCTGGATGTGTTTAAAAACCTTTTGGATGTGGTGCTCAGGGACATGATATAGTGGAGAGTTGTTAGTTAGAGTAGTATAGTTAGGTTGTGATTGTACTTGATGATCTTTAAGGTCTTTTCCAACCTGAGCAATTCTACGATTCTATGATTCCATGCATCCAGATGTGACTTTGCATCATGTCACCATGCAGTAGAATGCTCTCTGTTTTCTTTCAGGATGAAGAAACCACAGTTATTAATATTTTTTTACCTAGAAACACTCAAAAACCAGTGCAAACAAATGCCTATGGAAACTAAGCACATCCTTTTTAAAGCCTTGTTCTGTAAAATTATTTCCAAAATATTTATAGGTGAATATATTTGCCCTGGGCTACTAAATTCCAGTTTTCATTGGAAGAGCAATAGGAAGCAACATCTTCATCTGTCTTACAGCTTTAAGTATAGCAACAAACTGAAACATTTAATGCTAGAGTTTCAGATTGCTTATTTTCACTTCCTTCTCCTGGTCATATTTTGAAAGAATAATGTCTTCTGTAAGCTATTTCTAGAACAGAAGACTGGTTCTGTCTGCTGGTGTAAGTTATTAATGTCTGCATAATGGTTTGCTATATTGATTTAATCTAAAAGTTGCAGACATATCCAGGAAAGTAGTGATCAAAACGACTATTACAAAAGATGTTTTTCAGATACTCCTGCAAAACATGATTCCCTCTGTGATAATATAAACAGTCTGCATTTATATTTTATACGCATCTTGTACCTACATTTGTCATGACTGCTTTACAGCAGCATGTTTAGTGAAGTAATTTTTCCAAGCTTGTTTTTTACATCTAGAATCATTAAAAAGAACTGTAGGCATTTAAAGTGCACGGTAATCTCTGTATGCAGTAACTGCTTAATGTAAAACATAGAAGAAGTCCCAGGAGAAAACCAAAACAAACCAGAAACCAAAACCAAAACAAGAATAAACAGACCACCAACACTGTGGTTCCTTTCCCTTAATTGCTGCAAACTGTTGCAAGTTATGTAACTTACGCTCTTTCTTTTTCCTAAAGTTTTCAGTAGTCGCTTCTGCTCAGTTTATCATAGAATCACAGAATGAATTGGGTTGATGAATATTGTATCAGCTGTAGGGTAGAATCACAGAATCATAGAATCATAGAAAATTTGGGTTGGAAGAGACTTTAAAGATCGTGTAATTCCAACATGGGAAGAGTTGCCACCTATCAGATCAGGCTGCCCAGGGCCCCATCCAACCTGGCCTAGAATGCCTTCAGGGTTGGGACATCCACATCTTCCACATCTTCCACATCTTCCACATCTTCTCTGGGCAATCTGTTCCTATACCTCACCACCCTCTGTGTAAAGAATTTCTTTCTCATATCTAATCTAAATCTCCACTCTTGTAGCATAAAACCATTCTGTCTTATCCTGTCACTGTCAGACCTTATGAGCTCTCCTAAAATAGTGGAAGGCCACAATGAGTTCTCCCTTGAGCCTTTTCTTCTCCAGGTTGAACAAGCCCAACTCCCTTAGCCTGTTTTCATAGGAGAGGTGTTCCAGCCCTCTGATTATCTTTGTGGCCCTTTTCTGGACTCTCTCCAACAGCTCCAACAGTTCCATGATTTCTTGTGCTGGGCATCCCAAGCCTGGATGGGGCCTCACAAAAGCAGAGTAAAGAGGGATAATCTCCTCCCTTGCCCTGCTGGCCATCCCTCTTTTGATGCAGCCCAGGATACAGTTGGCCTTCTGGGCTGCAAGCAGACACTGCTGGCTCATGTCCAGCTTTTCATCCACCAGAACCCTCAAGTCTTTCACAGTAGGGCTGCTCTCAATTAATTCTTCTCCTGCTCTGCACTTAACCATGTTGAAATTCATTAGGTTCATGTAGGTTCACTCTTCAAGCTTGTTCATATCTCTCTGTGTGCCTTCCCTTCCTACTATCACATCAATTGCACCACTCAGCTTAGTGTCATCTACATATTTGGTGAGGGCTCACTCAGTCCTATTGTCTTTGTCGCTGATAAAGATGTTGAAGAATACCAGTCCCAAGACAGACTCCTGAGGGACACCACTTGGGGTGGCCTCCACCTAGACACAGAACCACTGACAACAATCCTCTGGCTGTAACCATCTAACCAATTCTTTATCCACTGAATAGTCAACTCTGCAAACCTCTCAGATTTAAAGACAAAAGTGTGGTTTGGGACCATATTAAATGCTTTGCACATGCCCAGCTAGTCCATCAGAGCTATCAGTTGCTCTTCTTTTGTCCAGCCATGCCATCACTCCATTGTAGAAGGCTACCTGATTGGTCAGACATGACCTGCCTTGCTAAAGTCATGTTGACTGTTTCATATCACCTAATTGTCTTGCAATTTAAGAGGAGAAGTTGAGGGATCCTAATAGCAGTGGTCTCCTTTGGGATACAAGCTGTGAGATCCTACAAGCCAGGTGTAGAACTTCTTTGGTAAGCATTAAAACCATCAAGAGGGTACTTCTTTTCTGCTAGAAGAGAAACCGGAATTTAAATTAAGCAACAGGCCCACAAGTCATCCACAGTATTTAAATGTTAATTCATTCACCTTGGCTGCTGTTTGGACTGGCTTAGGTGACTTGCTTCGAGACACATTTTGTTCCAGAGGGAGCTATCTCTCAGCTGTGTAGCCAAGAAATAGTTCATGTCATTTGGCTTTGAGGTCAGGGACTGGGTCACAATCTCTTTTTAATTAGCAGCATAAACATTGCTTCAAAGAACATGTAAGTGTCAGACCTGGTTAGGGGAATTGTGGTTCTGACTCCTGAGTGAGCAGTCATCTCTTTTATAGCCCTAATGCAGGCACCTACAGTCTAGAAAAGGGAAGGATTTAATTAGCTAGTCCTAATGGAAACACTCCTCCAATATATATTTTGGATTACCTCCTAGGCAGACAGGAACGTCAAAAGTAGGCATGACATTTACTACTGTGTAGGTACCCTACTGGATGTGGTTCTACACTCCATAGATAGGTTTTCTTTTCTGTTTGTATTTTTTTTTTTTCACTAAGCCTAGAACTAGAATCTCTGTTTATCCAGTCTCTGATGATGCAAATTTAGATGAAAACCAGAAGCTTCCTGGTTGGAACTACTTAGAAGTGGTTAAGAGATGAGGAAGAACAGAAGCTTAGCACACAGTAGGAAAACGTCCCAAGATTTTAAAACATCAAATAATATCATGATAATCCTATTCCTTTGCTGTTTTTTAAGTCATAGTAGATGCCATCAATCCCGCTATTTCTTTCACCTTTTAAGGCATCCATGCCAACTCAGGGCTGACCACAGTTGTGTGGTAGCTGATTTTCACAGTCCTTGCTCTCAGAACCAATGCTTCAAGGTCAGCTTCTATGGTAAATCCAAAAAAGAGGATGCCAAAGATAACTGCCAGAGGTGTTACCCTTTCAAGAACATACAATCTAAAAAAGCTGCTCTACAGAAGTACGCACAGTTTTATGTTATTTTTTCCTTGTTTTTCAGACCCTAATCCCTTCAATGTAGGGACTTATTCTTGATATATCTAATTTTATCTCTTTACTAACTGCATGTGCATAGCAACAGGCGTGATTCTTTAGTAATAACACAAAATTTCAGAAAAGAATTTTATTTACCGTAACAGGAGGACAACATACAAAAATACTGAAGTGCTTGGTTTCTGATGAAAAGGGAAATGCACACATACATTAGCAATGTATACTTTCAAAGTAGTATGTGTCTTAGCCCAGATCATTTGGCTCATCAGGTAACAATAACAAAATAAAAAAATCAAACAACTGTAAGATTAGTTTTTGAAGTAAAAAGATATCAAATTCCTGTCTTGTCCATACCAATTCTCACCACACAGGAAATGTTTTTATTCTTCTCCCTGTGCAAAACAAAGAACAACACTTTAGAAGCAGCACAGTTATTTCCTTCTGGATACTTGAACTTGTTACAGACCCTTTGTTTATTACATAATTTCATTGCTAGTACAAGATAACCCCATCTCTGTAGTAGACATGAGTAGATCATATGGAAAAGTGCCTTCAAATTTGAATTAGAAGGGTATTATTCCTCTGCTTCTTTTCATTGCTAAATGGTTATCTGTATTCATTAGCATCAAAAATTACTATCTGCTTCACTGTAGTTCCTGCAAGACTTAAACAGGAATTCCATTGTGCTGTATGAGAACATGGTAAAGTTCATTTAAGCAAAGGTTGTTTGGTTAAGCAAAGATGTTTGGTTAAGCGGGGAAAAGAACACAGGTTTTCTGATCCCCAATTTACTCTACTGACTGTTTACTCATGTCTCAGCAACAGTCCTGCCATGTTCCTCCAGCTGGAACAACTTTGTTCATACGACAAGGTGCACAAACAGAGTTCAGGCAGTGCACTCACTGAGACTGCCAGCTGCTTCAGATGAGGCTTTTTGTTGTTATTGTATGAAATCCAACTTGCTTCCAGACACTGCCATAATACAGACACCTAATCCCACTGCACAAGCATGGGCATGTACCACGGGTTTTCCAGTGGTACTGAGGTTTTTATGAACAATGCTCATTTCCACTGCTCTGTGATTTTGTCAGCAGGCTACCACATGCCACAAAACAGCTTTTCATGCCTCTTTTTCTATTTCTCTCAGAGGAAAAAAAAAAAATAAAAGCATTTCACAACAAACTTATCTGCTTTGTGGAACTAAGGAAGGGTTTCAGAACGGAGGACAAAGTGGCAGTTCACTGATTCACAAAGGATTAAAGGGATATACAGGAGATGTGCTTTATAAGTTTTTTTCTCAAGGAGATGGTCTGCTTTTACGTAAACTGCCTTTCATCTTATCATATATTGTTCACAGTGAGGATATAAAGTAGACAGGATATTGAGTGAGGCTGCAAAACGATGCAGAAGGAAACACAGCTTTTTTCAGCAGTTTATGCTCTTAAACGCTGTTGAAACGTTTCAAGTTTTCCACTTCTCCATTTCTTTCTTGGAAATTTGCTTGTGCTTATATAAACATGACAAGCACCTGTGATTTATATTTTGAAGCAAGACATGAAGTCGAGCAAACCGCTGCTTTAGTCTTCAAGAAAGCTGTAAGCCTGCTCTTTGGGATACTGATGAGGCTCACTGTGGTGGAGTCCTCCATCATATCAGTGCTCCTTGGGTGTAATTTCATAGTGTACTGTATACTTAACTTGGACTTTTATGAATGCCTATGTCTTTTTATTAAAATACACACTCATTATACACTTTCTATTAAAATATACACTCAATTCTATATAAAGCAATTGAATGCCAAGGAAACCTATCACTCCAGTTGTCTGGAATACCTTGTCTAGTAGATGGCATTTTTGTTCCTATTTACTTTGGACAATATGCCCTCAACAAAGCATTATTTTTAACAGAATGTCCTGTGCATGAGTCTGGAATGAGCCACAAAAATACACAATATTCCTGTCCAGATAATTAATTCTATTTCAAACTATTTTCTCTCAGTGCCATCGTATAAACTGCTTTCTGTAATAGACTGTAAAATAGTGCTCCATGAAAACAGAATAATGAAACCTCAATTTAAAAGGGACTTAATAAGAACAGAGATTGTATCAGGAGATACAATTTGTCCAGCAACTAATTTCAGAGGTGTTAACAGTCTTACAGTTTGAGGCAGAAGCAATGGGATTTGCGAGTACTCAGTACATGAGAAAAACAAGGCCATATTGTTAGTCTGTGAATAATTACATTTGGCTCTTCATCAAAGGGCATCACTCAGTTTGCTTACAAACCGCAGGCCTGATAACAGAGCCACAGATTTGCTATCAGCTCTCAGCTGCCAGGCTGATTGTACAGAGCTAGGTATGGCAGATGCATGACCTCCTACCCAACCTCAGATCTCTGTCTGCATGAGATCATATCCAAAATAATAAGGTGTCCTGAGAAGCAAGATAAGCTCTGCTAACACTTGGCATAGCTTCTGGATCAGACTTCACTTACAGCAACCAGATCAGAGCATACCTGAAAAGGCTCAAGCCCATCTGCACCCACCCAAGTAGCTGCAGCTGTAAATCAAGTGGGGTGGGGACCATCACTGCTATTGCATTCCTTTTATAGAGATGGAAGCAGGTTTGTGTACTGTGATTTCTGATCCAGCCAGCTTTGCAGCAACATCATTTCTTCTGATGTTTTTTCCCTTCTCTTATGTATACAAAAATCCTTCCTGTTGTATATGTATACATAATCAGAGTTGCATAGCTCATTCCAGTCAATGACTGCCTAGAAAAACAGGGATTAAATCAAAACACATTTGTATGATTTCTTTGGCTTAAAAAATCATGCCTTTTCTAAATTAATTTTCTTCCTGAGTTCTTGAACTTTCACTTCAGTTACTGCTTTACATTTTAAAGGAGCTGAACAGAATATTAGCAGCATTATGGGAAAAAAAAATTGTACATTGATGTTGCAATTGGAATATCTGCTTTAGAAGCAGTTTAAGAAAGTATTCTAGAAAGGTCAATAGTCACTAAGCATTTTTCTAAATATAAATTCAACATATTTTTATTGACTTAGTGAAATTCACATTTGGAAAGAAAAGAGCACTTATTCAGATGCTGGAATGGGCTGGGAAGGGAGGTGGTGGAGTCACAGACCCTGGAGGTGTTTAGGAAAAGGAAGGAAAGTTTAGATGTTTTGTTGAGGGACATGGTTTAGTGGGAAGTGGATGGCTGGACTGGATAATCTTGGAGGTCTTTTCCAACCTTGGTGATTCTACAGTTCTATGATTCTATAAGGGTATCCAGAAATGAAGATATAACCTCCTGTAGGGAAGGTTGAAAAGCACATTGGTACTTTTCAAAAACATACTGTTGTATTTTCTGCTATTGCAAAAAAAATGGTTCAAAATATTCTAGTTTATGTGTATTGTGGCTGACACTCAGATTACGTTTGCTGCTGCTTCTGTAGTTGAAAAGCTCAGTCTTGGATACAGGCTTGCTCAGAAACATCTGCATGCAGTCTGCAAAGCACAAAGGTTGGACAGATTGCTGGAGTTCAGTTTGGGAATACTGCTGCAGGCTTATTCATGCTACAGGTCTGGCCAAATGGACAAAGAAGTAATATTTTGTTTTTCCAGGGAAACAACATAAACCTGAGGTACAAGGAGTGAAGTGAACAGAATCGCAGGAGGAATATTATTTTCATTTTTTAACAAAGAAAAAAATATTATTTTTATTCTTTTAACTTAAAAATAATAATGACAAAAAATTAAAGAAAATGTACAAGCATACAGAAAGAGCTCTACGTAGCAGAAAGGTGATGTTTGACATGGCTAAACATTATCCGTTAGCTGTGCTCACAGAACAAAAACAGCATGTTTGAGTATCATCATTTGAATACATTCTAATATGTAATCCTTCTTTCAAGCAGTTCACCTCACCAAGCAGCTCTATGGTACCTGCACACAACTTAGTGGACCATGAGAGCTGTGCATCTGGGTAACATGTCTGCAGCAAGCACTGCACTTCTGGGAAGAAATGGCACTGTTGTGTTGGCCAAACCTACTCTGTACATAAGAGACACGAGTTTTTTTCTGCACAGCCAGAAGAGCAATGTATGTGTCTCAATTGGTTTCAAATGTCCAGCCCCTCTGTGTAAAGAGCCATGCAGCTCCAGATAGCTAGGAGAGTAGTGGCAAGGACAGCGCTGCTTCCATTTTGTTTCCATTTTTCATCACGTTTCTCTTCAGGCAAGAGTAACTTTATGGTGTGTGCATATTATCTATTGTCTGCCTGTTGTTTCAATTTTGATAGCTACACCTGGGAACTGTGTGTGTTTCTTTCGACTGTGTTTCCATCTCCAAAAATCATGATGAATGATCAATACAAAAGATTAAAATTACATATGTTCCATAGGTAAAAAATGGCTTTGTATCTCTACAGAAAGTTTGAAGTTCAAGCATTCACTTGATACAGTCCAAAATTCTTTACATGGTTCAGAGAGCCCAATTTATACTTCTATCCATTTTTTTAATCTGAACCAGTGAAGGATAAGACAGTTGTTTCCATATGTATGTATTTATGCATGCCATCATTACATATTCTGCTCGAGGTAATCCATGAACTATGTGATATGTTTAGCCCTACTTCAAAAAACAAAGAATTCACTGTTCTTTCCTCCAGATCTGGGTTCATATATTCTTTGTCAGTGTACTTACAGAGATCAGAAAAATTATCAAATTCTCTTCTCAACTATTTGACTTATTTGTATTCATAAACATTAGTCCAGGTTCTTCTGCTGAAAAATAAATCCACGAAAGTCAGGGGCTAATTCAAAAAGACAAATTTGGGCACTGTAGTGCTTACAGCACAAGATGAGATCAACGCAGGCATATGTATGTAAGTGGTTAATGACAGACTTTCTCCAGTAAAGCAAGCATTAAATCTGACCCAGAAACTATATAATAGTTTTCAGCTAATGCTATTCTTAGAGTACATTTTCTTACCTCTTAATATGCTCAGACTATTACAAAAACTTGTTATGTTGAATATAGAATGTGCAGAGAAATTGGCATTTATGATCTCAGATGTATTGGGAAACCACGTGAGCTAGTCCTAATCAAAAGATGGCTGCTATCTGCAAAAATGTATCATAATGACATTTCGATCACATACAGATCTGCTGTTCATAAAGTGTCAGCTAGAATAGGTTTCACACCAAGACTTCAAGATTTTCCTCTGCTCAGGATGCTTAAGACATCTATACTGCATTGAGCGTGGTGCCAGTATGTGAACTTCTTGGTATTGTCAAGCATTCAGCAGTGAAGTCACAAATATGCCTACTGACAGTGTACCAGAATGGTGACAGGAGAAGTAATTCAATCTTATTCATTTCCTTTTTTAATCCAGAATTTCCTAATTGATAAATCGTGCCTGAGAATTAAACACAGCGAATGTGTTTTTAAGAGATAGTGTGCTTTATTCCCTAATTCTTAATGAAATCTTACAAATTGTTCATAGTGAATGTTTAAGTGGTGTTTTCCATATGAAAAATGTTCATTTTTGGAATTTGTGTTAGCATACAGGCATTTTAGTGTTGAGCCTAAGAATCTATTGGGCTTCGTACAAGCACAATGGGAAATGTCTTCAGCTTGCAACAACCTGCAGTCTGGGTATAGAAAAAAACACATCAGGAAAAGGAAATATGATGGGATAGTATTGATTAATGGGCTCAAGAGCAGACAGAAGACATAGTTTAACTGTTGTCCTGTTTTCAGTAGTACTGTAGAAAAGAAAAGCCTTTAAGGAAGGATTTGAAGGTGGATAAAAATGATGTCCCTTCTATTTATGGGAAATTTCCCCTTCAGTGATGGACAACATAGAAGGAAGGCTTTTGATACTGCCTCAAGGCTTTTGATGCTGTCTCCCATAGGCAAGCTCAGGAAGTGAAGGGTGGGTGAGTGGATGGTGAAATGGATTGGGAACTGGGTGAATGGCAAATCTTTGGGGGTTGTGATCAGTGGCACAGAGAATATTCTTCTCAACAGAAAAGAACACCTTGAAATTCAACAAAGACTTACGAAGTCTAACACTTGGGGAGGAATAACCTTATGCATGAGTACAGGCCTGGAAAAGAGATGTCTCGGGATTTTGATCAGTGTGTATAAGTATATGAAGGGCAGGTGTCAAGAGGATGGGGTCCAGCAGTAGGAAAAGAGGCAATGGGCACAAAATGAAACACAGGAAATTCTGAATAAATAAGAGGAGAAAAACTTGTTACTGTGGAGGTGAAGGAGCACTGACACAGGTTGCCCAGGGAGGTTGTGGAGTCTTCTTGAGGTCCCTTCCAACCTGGCTATTCTGTGATTCTGTGATTCTTCCATGGAGACTCAACAATCCTGGGTAATGTGCTCTAAGGGACTCTCCTTGAGGAAGGAGATTGGAATAGTTGATGTCCAGAAGTCTCTTTCAACCTCAACAATTCTGTGATTCTGTGAAGAATCTAGGAGATTCTTTGTTTAGAAAAGAAACAACACAGGATGACATCATGGGCTTAGATATGGTAATCTACTTCAACAATGAATGCAAAACTGTTAGTGGGATGACACATTGCTTTGAAAACTGAGTACAGCTTGCATTTAACTACAGTGATTTCCACAGCAAGAGAGAAATCAGAAGCAATACACAAAGAGTAGAAGTAACATTATCAAAGCAGGAAGATGGGAAATGATCTTGCAGTTTTCGTTTGGGTGGATCTTGTATGTTGAAGACTACCAGTTAGGGCCAAATAAAAAAGTGACTTCATGAGAGGAGATCACAGATGAATGCACTATCTCCAAGGATGGAAAAGGAAATTTGTATCTTCAATTTATCTTGCAAAATTTAGACTTAGATCAGAACGTTAGGTTGTAATAAAAGTTGAAGACTGATTGGGTTATGGAGTTGAATGACTGGAAAGTGAGAGGGTTTTATTTTATAACTGAAAAGGGAATGAAAATATCTTTAAGAAAAAGGTTTAGAGCTACTTTTCAGACACCAGCCTGAGAACTGAGACCAAGATTAGTTTAGATAAAAGGAGGTAGGTTTGCGCTGAAGAGTCATTTCTGGGGCTCAGCAACAGGGAGGCAAGAGTAGATTGCTTTCATGCATCAAAAGAGGGAGAACCAAAGTTGGTTACAGAGAATCCTCAAATACTTCCTTATATTCAGAAATGAAAATATCTTTGGTTCCTCATGAAAAACAGTGGTTTGACTATTTTAAAGCTATCTGTGTGGCCTTGCTGTGTTTCATATTGCCCTGGAGAAGATTTGCCCCACACAGAATTATAATGGCAGAAGTGGTTTTGTTCTGTTGCATAGTCCATACAGTTTTGTCCCAGTAATGCAGTGATAAAGTATGTGACATTGGGCACTATTTAGTAGTATTTGGTTAGCTAATTGCAATGGAGACAGCAAATTCATAGAATCATAGAATCACCAAGGTTGGAAAAGACCTTAAAGATCATCCAGTCCAACCATCCACCCATCACAAACGTTTTCCACTAAACCATGTCCCTTAGTATGACTTTTAAAAATTTCCTGAACATATCCACAGACAGTGACTTCACCACCTTCTTAGGCAGCCCATTCCACATCTCACCATTCTTTCATAAAAGTAGATTTTCCTAACATCCAATCTGAATTTCCCCTGGCACGACTTAAGCCATTCCCTCTAGTCCTACCGTTAAGTGACATGGGAAAAGAGGCCTACCTCCATCTCACCATAGCCTCCCTTCAGGTAGTTGTAGAGAGCAATAAGGTCTCTCTTGAGCATACAATCATACAATCAAATTCCCTCAGCTACAACGAAACAGAATTACTACCACAGTCTGTGGTTGAAATGAGTTGAGTCTGTTGATTCTTTGAGCATAGAAAAAGACATCAAGCCACTCACAGCTTGGGTTTCCTCCTAAAGATTGATGGCATCCAGTGTGACAGATACTTAACAAAACACATTTACGAAATCCTGATGTAATGAAATAACACATTATAGGAGATTAGAACAATTAAAAAGGGAAAAACACTGCATTTTCTTAAACAGTCCAATGCATCAAAAATGCTTAATTCTCCAGTTCATGACACATTTCGTGGTGTTCAATATAAAAGTGCAAATCACAAGCATTTCACCACTTTCTTTTGAATGTCCTAATATACAAACAACACTGGAAAAGAATTCAATGAAGAGCCTGGAAAGTGGTACAGCTTTATTACTGCAAATAAAACATTTTCCAAGTACATGCTGCCCTCTTGTGTGCAACTCAGCACTGCCTCCAACAAGCAGCTTGCAATTCATCTTAAAACTTCAAAACAGCAGTGTGTGGCTGTTATAACACAGATAATGGAGAAGCAAGGATATAAACGGGGCACTGGGGTTAGCTCCCAAAGGTTAGCTCTGCCTTAGCACTGTTCGTGCCAGACAGAGGTGGTGAACCGAAAGCCTTTGCCTGCTTCAGCTGTAGGTTAGAATTACAGAATTACCTAACAGTTTGGGTTAGATGGTAGAGATAATCTATCTACAACCTCCCTTCCAAGGGTGCGGACACCTTCCACTCAACTAACTTATCCAAAGCTCTACCCAACCTGGGCTTGAGCACTTTCAGGGATGCATCCACATCTTCTCTGGTGTGGTGGAACACGCTGCCCGTTCCAGTGCCTCAGCACCTTCACAGAAAAGAATTTCTACCTGATATCAAATATAAATCTTCTCTCTCCAGCTTAAAAACATACCCCTTGAACACTACACTCCCTCACAAGGAGTCCCTCCCCAGCATTTCTGTATGCCTCCCTTTAAGTACTGGAAGGAAACAAGGTCTTCCTGGAGTCCTCTCTTCTCCAAGCTAAACAAGCCCATCTCTCCCAGCCCTTCTTCAGAGAAAACGTGCTCCAGCCCTATGAGCTTTGTGGCCCTCCTCTGGAACCACTCCAGCAGCAGCATGTCTTTCTTGTGCTGTGGGCCCCAGGCCTGGATGCAGGTTCTGTAAAACTCCTTGTCATGGGCAAATAATGAAGCACCAACAGATCTGGCTCTGCATCCCTGTCACAATCAGTCTGCAAGCAAAATAAACAATTCAAAGTAACTAAGATTGTCCAAGAAATGATTGATTCCTTTAGCCAGTAGTTATTTTTTCTAATTAGTTTCTTATGAACAAGATGAGTTCCATGCACACACATGCTGAAATACTTACTTGTGCTGAGACAATTTCCATGCTGGAATATTTCTTGACCCTTATCAAGATTCTTTTTTTTTTTTTTTTTTTTTTTTTTTTTACTAGAACTGCAAAGATACTACTGCATTCCTGTACAATCACATCTCATCCTAATAAAGACTTTACTCACTACTACTAAATTCTTCTTCTTTATTTTTTTTAGTTTGCCCTTTTAATAAAAACAGATCCTCAAGAAAATTCAGAGCTAAATCCATGGCAAAAGAATGGCCTGGTAGCTTCACACATATTCTCTTTTTCCTACTGTGTCACATTTGCACTTGCAGAATTTGAACATTAAATTGAAAAAAAAAATCTTAACATCACAGTAAGTTTGTTTAAAAAATAATGCTCACCTGTGTTCTGGGCATATTATGGCATGTTTTTTTAAAAAAGTTCAGATGAACTTAGTTACTAGTTGCAAAAATGCAGCATAATATCAATAGGAGCAGCTACGTAATAGGAACTCCAGAAGTTTAGTAGATGACAAATGCTAAATTCTGACAAAGCTTACACTGCATGCTCAAGAACAGTATTATTGCTGAAATAGATTCTTTATTTCTGAAACATTCCAAAACAGCAGTATACACAGTTGTAATCAAATATTAAGTCATATACCATTGTAAGAAAGCATTGATTAGTGCAATTGGATTTTGTAAAAGATCTATCAAAAAAGATTTATTCACATTAAAACTCATTTTACATAAGCAACTGTTAATAAAACATTACAGTTTTATTCTTTGTAATAAAGTACTGAAAACCAAACATAGTCATAGAGATCACCGTATCTCTGTAAGTGTAACTTACGATGCCATTTTAAATACAAAACACAATGACAATAAATTAACAATTGAACAAATGGTGAAAGACCAACAAAACCATGCTGACCCTGCTGGATGGCAGTCTCCAGTGAGTGCTACTTTTTTTGTGCTTTCGCAACATAAATACACTGCTTTGTATTGCCAGTGGTACAATTTTGTAAGATACGTTCCTAGTGCTAAAAAAGTACATTACCCCAAAAATATTATTTATGGCACAGAAAAGTTAAATCATCTCTCTGTTGTTCAATTCAGGCAAGTTTAAATGAACTCAAGTATACAAAATAAAATATACTGGAAACACTAAAAAAAAAATCCAAGCACATACGTAAGTCCCTCCAAAATTCAAAATAAAATACACAACGCCTTTATACTGAATAAATTATCTTAGTATTTCAGTATAGCAAAACTGCCCCAGAATCCTTAACTCCAAGTTCTTTCTAAGGAAATATTCTGGTACTTTGCACATATGTAGTACTTTCTTCAGTTCTACACAACAATTCTGCCATTGTTAGTCTGACGCAGCTGTTCGGAAAACTTATTAAGTGCAATATTTAGTATTTTATAAGATGTTCCTTTTTAAAAAACAGCACTGCATTATGGATATTTACACATTAAAATCCCAGGGGACATAATATTGCGTGATGCTCCTTTCCCAAAACATTGTTACCCAGCCAGCTGGGTATGAAATCTGCATTACTTATTTTCCACTGTTCATGGGCATTGTTCATCAATAGCAGCCGTCCCTCCAGTTCCCATCCCGCATCGTGGTAAGTGATGAAAGTGGCTTTGGAGGCTGAAGAAAACTATGGAACAAATGACAGAAAAAGACAACGAAAGTCATATTTCACATGAAAGATTGAGGTACAAAAATATGATGTACTTCATAATGACACTCGCTTTGTGGCTTGCTCGGAGACATCACTATGGTATAATCCTGGCTCCATGCAAAGGCAACTATAGAGATCTATGGTGAAATTAAGTCCTCCAATGAAATCCCATTCTGTTACTGGATAAAAGGTTTGCAGAAAGGAATTTACTGAATAATTCTCACATGAAGCATGAGATCCCCCTAAGTAGGAAGACTTGATTCTTCAGAGCTAAGCATGCTGAAGAATATAAACACAAATGTAAACTTATTTTTATCACTATGGACAACAAATCTTCCAATAGTGACAGATAACAGAGATGTAATGGGAAATATCCTCCAAAAAGCACTACTGCTCATTGTACTTCCAAAAAACCCAAACACACTATGCAGGCACTAACAAATTAAAGCATCTTATCAAAAGAAGAACTGTATCAAGCCCTGTTCCAGAACTTCCTATTCAAGAGATAAGATCTCCATCACTCAGCCAAATTCAGAGAGCTGCCACTTCCTACACCACTGCCAGTGCAGAGAGCTAGCAATCCTTCAGCCACACACTCTCACACTTGGGCTCTAACTCTCACTAACAAGGACTGCTTAAAAAACCATTACTGGCCAACTTCCAAACCTTCCAGGTTTTTATTAGCAAGGTAACTGTTTCAAGGACTATTAAAAAACAAACACACAAACAACTATCTAACTGACCTTACTACCAATCCACTAATGATAGGCAACCTTATTTTATTTACATCACAAGTTGCTGAAAACAAAGTGTCCCAATTCTGTAAAACTGCTTCTTAAAAAACCAAGTCCTGAGCCTTCTTTTCTTCCTTCTTTGCATTTCCTTTAGCAGTAACTTCCGTAACTTACTGATGTCTTCTCTCCCTTCCAAATGCCCTTGCACAAAAGAGACATTCTGTGTTAGCTGAGACTTGCCTAGTCACTCAAGAACTGTCTGGAAACTGGGACCACTGGCTGACAACTGGTCCCAGCGCTGCTCTGCTCTTGTTTGGGTGCTGTGGGATAACAGGGCTGTTGCAGATGGCTTCCAGCTCACTCTGCTCATGCCATCATGCTCCTGAGTGAAGATGGAACATGGAGGACCAGCAAGTAGGGGAAAGAAGTTGGGAAGGTGGATCCGTAAACCTAGTGCCAGAGTGTGAACTTGGAGAAAGCTGGGGACTGGGGCATCCATTTAACAGGGAAAAAATGCTGCCTTGCTTAAAAGATTGAATGCAGATGGAATGTACTCATCACAAGTTATTTACACCACTTTTGGATGCTTTAATCTCTGATAGTAGGAGAAAGGCAAGTAACATTTAGCCACGTTGATTATCTTGGCTATAAATTGTCCCTTGTGTTTGGTTCTGAAGTGAAGTACTGAAGTTTCCTAACACGGGGCCTACATAAAGTGCCAATTTATTTTATGCAGAATACCAGTAACTTGGCTACATAAAAGTCTGGCTATAGGTAAAAAATAAACAGCTTTATTTTGAAAGAACAATTCTTCCTGAACATGTGATTTATTAAAGAAAAACAAAAAAAGATCTTTTCCACTTTCAATGAAGTTATGATTAAAAACAGTTTTATTTTATTATATACTAATAGAAGCTAGACTCTTCCAAAGATAATCAAAAGTACTGCTCCTCAGAAATGACCATTTCTGTGACAAAGTCAACACTGAGAAAATCTTCCTCTTATGGTTGACTTCCGTCCAAGAAAGTTTCAGATGCACTGAAGCCACACTTATTTTTCAAATGAATAAATAAAATGAAAGCAGGATCTTAAAGTTGTTGGCTGAGCTCCAACCTGTGCTTTTTGAGACCTATAAACTTGTCATTTACACAGTGGTAACACTATATATCTTCCAGCATTGTTGGCAACGTATGACACTGCAATTTACTCGCAGATGGGAAGATATAATTCCAGACTTCCTGGACTAAAAACAGAACTGTTACCAATCTGAACCAGCTTCTAATAAAAATGGTGTTGAGAGTAGGGTGTTTTGCCCTCTTACTGAAATCTCTTAATTTTGTTTTTCTTTAACATTGTCTGTTGTATGAAGTTACAAAATAGCAACAGACAGGGCCTTGTTGCCCAGAAAGTCTCTGTCTCACATGTTGCTATGAAAGATTTAAGAGCTCTGCAGAACATGAAGTTGAGGAAAAGAAAAAAAAAGAAAAAAAAAAGAAAAAAAAACCCTTTACTATAAAGAACTCTAACGGAGAGAATTCCAGCAGAGAGGAGAGAAGGTTATAACAGAAATCTCATGATATAGTCCTCATCAAAGAAGAAATCTGACAGCTCTTTATCAAAGTTTCACCACAGTTGGTCAAAATCTGTTGTCAGTCACTTTGGTGTAATCCCTGCGTAACTCAAGCAAACAGAGAATATGAGCAATTGAAATTGCCAGTATCTATTGAAAAACACAGGAATAGTGAGAGGTAAACAGAGATAGTTCATCCAACAGAGAAGTAGGCAGTGATACAGCAGGCTTTCGCAACAGGGGGGATGCAGGCAATGGGAAAAATAGCATAAAGACTTGACACTAGTTGATAAAAGTTTCTCTCTGACAAACTTCAACTTATTAATCACAGAATATACAGCTAGAAGTTTAAGTCCCATCGGTGATAAGGTGATGAAAACATAGTTTCTTTTTTTAGGCTTATTTTACTGCTTATCCTAAAAAATTACTTGGAAACAATCTCTAGCAAAATGCAAAATTAATTTATTTAGCAATAAAGCTCATTGCAAGTACACAGTACTTCAGGATTCCAGGTTTGCCTGTTGTTTCCCAGCTGTAACTGAAAGGATGCTGGTTTGACACAAGACCAAGCCATGCAAGATATCTCCTTCCTCATGTTCCAATGCTGTAACATCACAGGTTGCATTTTTGAAGTCCACTGCTGTTAACAATAGGCATGCATACCTATTTGCAAGCTTATCCTATGAGCTTGGCAGGTCTGGAAGATGGTGAGTCAGATACACTAATTATATGAGATGTTTTGATTTCTTACTGATGAGTAGCAATCCATTCTTACATAATTACATTCTAGCAAGTATCACAGTTTACTACCAGTAGACACTGTCCATCACTATTTGTGGAGATAAATCTTCACCCGTTCACTGACTCAGCACTGGAAGCTAGAAATGTCTCTCCTTTATAGCCCAGCTTCATACTCCATGGGAAAAAAAACCAACACAACTAACTAAATAACTATCTAAATCAAATCTAGCTACAGAAGAAAGGTAGCCTGTTTAATTCTTACCTTCTAACTGGCTGTGCAATTTTACTTCTGGGTATGCCACTCCCATTGATGGCCAACGAGGGTCTTGGAAGAGCACTGCGCCCCAAAATCCCTTGACTGGCAATCTTGTTTGGCATTGGGATACCAGTATTAGAATGTAACTGTAGATTGTTGGATCCTGGAATACTACTACTACCTTGTACAGTTGGGCTTACATAGGCAGTAGCTTTGAGAGGCTGCCTAACAGACACTGGAAAATGTCCCACACTGTGAACTCTGTGTTGAAGCTGTCCAGGAGATGGAACTGTTAAAAGAGAAGTAGAAAAGGAAGTATCATGGTCAATATGCAGCAAACGAGGCAAGGTAATAATGCTCATCTCAAGACAGATTTAAATGCAGATAAACACATCATTATGCAATTAACTTGCTAATTATGAACTGCTGAATAACCCCTTGGATCCAATACTGCATCTGGTGACTCTGCATTGATCTAAAATATCCCATTCCATCCCCACACCAAACTAAAACTCTATCCCTTATTCACCCTTCTTTCTCTCTCTCAAAGAGGTTTCATTAGTCATTAAAAGCAAACTAATTCCACTTATGCAATTGCAGCTTTGAAACCACTGAAAGTATATTAATTACTGTTAGATTATTCAGACGTTTACAAGGTTGTCCATAATAAAAACAATCAAAAAGCCATAAAAAGGTCTGAAATATAACAACATATTCCATGGCCGATGTTATGTAAACTATCATTTTAAATCAATGCTACCCATTCCAGAAGCTTTATCTACACAATCCTGCCCTCTGGTGTACATCAGACAAACATCTGTTTCAGAATTCATGTATCTAAAGCAAACCATCAAAAGCCTGAAGCACTTAAACTAACTACAGCACACAGGCAAATCTTTTTTCAACTCTCTGAAAAAAAGGCATCTTAAAACCATTTAAAGACATGGAAGAAAATAAAGATGTGTGATTCAGTTAAACAAGACTAGCAGTGTATTGCTATGGAACCTCTCTCATAACACAGCTCCTTACAGACCCCAACAAAGCCACCTGGTAAATAATGTATTTCAGAAGAGTTACATGTTACACACATATGTATACATACATACATAAACACACAGATAAACATATATTTTAAAGTTGTAAATAAAAAAATTCTCAACACACTAGGAAGTGTTTCAAGTGTTTCAAGGACCATGAACATCTTTTCATTCTCCTACAAGACATGGATGAAAAGAAAGCAAAATAAATCCAGCATAAGAAATATCAATTTAATCGTTCTGAAGACTTTTGAAAATTCAGTTGTAATTTGAAGGAAAATACCCACAGAACTTCTGTGCCAATTTCTCCCTCAAAAACTTCACAGGCAATGGGAGGCAGAATTCAGTTCCTTCTGTCTGTGTCAAACAACATTCACTTTTTCCACTTCCCATAAGAATACCTCAATTATTGTGCTAGAAAAGACTGCCTTGGTTCTTGATCTATCTTGTTGACATTCTACATGAATAATTCAACAAATGACAGATCAATACTGTCACCCTGCCATCTAGAAGTCAACTAAATTAAACCAATTACAGAGTCATTTTAAGTCATTCACTCAACATGTAATATATACTTGAGGATATAACCCTCCATTCGCCACAAAGTGGCTCCAGTTCAACAGGAAAGAGGTCATGTGTTTTAAGACAATGTAGTGTAATGTAAATACAGCATTGTGCAAATTACTGAGAAAAGCAGTGTTTTAAATGTTAGTATCAAAGCTAAAAATCTAAGCCTATATGAATTAGCTCCTTTATTGGTGCTTCTGTAATACTACCACTGTATTACTGTAATTTTAATTTTAAAGTAGTAAAAAATGAGTGGGCAAAGAAAATAAAGGTTGTGATGAAACCCTCAGCACTGCATAAGAAGATCAGATGGAAGATGCTTTCCAAAATAGCAGCTTTAAAATCTGGAGCTATATTAAAATCACTGTAAAGGGAATGCAGTCTGCCTTTTATTTTTCATAAATTGAAAAATTTACGGAATCCTTCTAGTGGCTGGAAGATATACTTTAGCATTCTGTCAACACCTTACACAAAGCCAAAGAAAACAGGTACTTACTACATGACTGCATCCTTGAAATCCCATTACTTGCTCCATGCAGATTGGAATCAAAGCTCTGACTGTTCCTCACTGTGACTGGAGAACTAGCAAAGCCAGCAGTATTGTTAATGGTGGGGGTACTTGGCATCCGAGCTAGATTAGGCATGCTTCTTCGGAGTTTATCTGAAGTGAAAGAGCACAATATTCAGAGTCATGTCAGAATTTAGCAACAAATGCGAAGAGTCTCTGAATCATTTCTGTAAAAAAATCAAAATTAAAACCAAATTGATTCAACACAAAGAAAGGTTTGGGTCAATAGGGACAATATGAATACATTATTATTAGCCCACTGAGTCCTTCTGATTACTGTAATATCACAGTTATTCACAAATCATTTTAAAAACACCAACATGGAGTACATTTCAGGGATTGCAAAGACTTAAACGCTAAAGTGTCATAATAAGAAAGAGTTCAGTGTAAATGTGTAAAATAGGTCAGATGAATCATGCCCTGAATGCGCCTGTTTCTTTGAAGTGAATAAAAAGCACGGCTGAAGTGACAATCAGACGTGGATATTTATATTATGGATGTCTAAAGACACATTTCCGCAGGGTGGCCATGCTGAAAACCTGTTCAGTCTTGATACTGGCATTTGCTTGGAGACCTGGGCTGACATTACGATTTTCAAATCTAGTGGGTTTGCCTCCTGTTATACTTATGGTGGACATTTTCCAAGGCCCTGCACAGAAAGAAAGCTGGAAATAGATGTATGGGGGCAGGATCAGTTGCTAATGTAAGTATGGAATTAACAGGTCATTCAATAAATCTTCTTTGATAATAGCACTGGCCTCTTGGCAAGGTTCAGTAGCAAAAATGTTGTGCTGCTGGCTTGTCGTTATGTTTTTTCTGGTACCAGGGTCAGCATGGAGTCTGCCAGCTACTGATCTGCAGTAGGTTCCAATGCACAGTACAGATCTGCCTCTAGCTCTTCCACTGCAGTAATGTGCTTTTCTTGTAAAAGGCAGCCACAACTACCCTCTTCAATGGCAAGCGGGACAATTTAAGATTAAAATTTGGATTTATGCACGGGAATAATACATCACATATGGCTTCCAACTGCTGTTTCAGGCTGACCTCCTAATTCACATGGGGATGAGTTCAACATACAGAAACTGAACTGTTTCTTAGGAGTCTCTGTTAATCAGCTCGCATAAATACATAACCTATTTAGCACTATAATGAGCTCCTCTAATCCTTAAATCTGCTAACAACTAATGAGTAATGAGAATTGACAGTACAGTTCTATCTATAAAATGTATTAGCAGTCACTAACTTGAGTACGTATATTGCCTATGTACCTCCAGCGAACTGAGTCATATTGCAAGGCTATAACTGTAGCTGTCATATATGAATTGTCATTATGATAAGGTTCAGTACAGCATTCTCCAAATTGTGAAAAACATGCTTGAATTTCAATGGTCCAGCATTTTGAATACCCTCGTGTCCCAGCTCCCAGTTACCACTGCCTACCTGTACTTTTTGGTCTTCACATTCATCCCAGCTAATGCTGAATTTCAATTACCATAGGATGGTCTGAGATAGAAAACCATTGCTATCTATGAAATAGTTTACATAGCCCTATTTATTTTACTGAAATCAAACAGTAAGTATGGAAAGCAAAACAGGGAGGTGTTCACCAGAAGTGAATACAAGATTTGACTTTCCAGAAACTAGAGTACAGCCAAATTCTGATAAATCAGAATTTTAAAAGGTAACCCTTCATTAAAGAATTAAAGCTGGTGTGCTTCAGTGACTCATCACTGACACTGGCAAACAAAGAGATTACCACTGTGATTCACTCAGGCAGTAAAAAATAATTTAATTGGTATAAAAATGGCACAATATAAGGTTTCCAAAATCATACTGAGGATGTGAATGATGGCATCTATATAGGAACCATTTCTGAAATACTCATTTCAGCAATGAGTATTCAGAAATTTCAGATTTTGCAAATCGGAAAGGTAACTGCCTTCCTACGGTAACAGTTTCGGCCCAGAGTTGCAGAGAACTCACAAACAGGAGTTGTCTGTAGCTACAAAATGGCAAAAAATGTGTGGTAGGATAGTGGTAGGGAAGATGACACTACATAAAACAGATTTTTGTCAAATACTATCCACATATCACCTAGTACAAGCAGAATTCCTAGGAATCTACATGTTCTTCCACTCTGGGACTGTGTAGACAAAAAGGAATAATCTGTGTTTAGAACTGTCCAGTAGATGCAACTAAAGTAGCAAGAAAATAAGCACAGAAGTTGCTCGGATTTCCTCCATGGTAAGGCTGGCCATTTCTTTTGCCTCCCACTCATCAGTCCCTTCTTTTCTCAGCAGTCTGATCTGCTGCTGATTCAGTCCTTAAGCAGAAGATTCCTACTGCACCTGCAAATTCTCATCTGTCAAGCATTTGTGTTACTTCTTAGATGATTCCTTTGTCTGTTGAGATAAATAGCCCCGAATAGCAATGAAAACAGCAGGTCAGTGTTGTGTTTGGGGAAAACCCAGAAATGCTCATCTTTATAGTACTTTGCAGCTTTCATCTCCTTGGATGATACATTCTCTTTCATCTCTTTCTTGATGTTTATTCTGTCACCTGTTTCCCTCCTATGAACAGTGTAGAGTCTTATGGGTGTTTTAAGTGAAAAAACAGCTCCTGTAAGCCTGGTACACAGAAGGAGAAGACAAGAGTTATGTGATTTTAATATTACTTCAGGTCACAGAAACCTGACTAGATATAAACTTGCTGGAAATCTACGAAAAGAAAGCAAAAATAATTTGCTAAGCCACTGATAGCAAACATTCCCTTTCTAGAGCTTTTAGCTTTTCTAAGAGTGATAAGAAAATTAACAGAAAGGAGTGAAGCAGAAGACCTGAGATTCTCAGGTAAGAAAATAATTTGCTCAGATGGACCTGTTTATTATGAATGCTGAACGTAGCAAAGGTCTGCTACCATTCCAGTTAGCTCTCTGGCACCGATCTGTCTCAAGTCTAAAGTATCATTGGTTGTTTACAATTTATTCTGTTAGACACAAGCAGCTATTAACAACACAGGACCAGCACCTTCTATAGCATCAAAGACTACTGTGACCAACTAAGTTAGTCTTAACTAAAATTTGGGTTGAAATTAGTAAGATTTTATAAGTAGAATGCAGTCACATGAAATGCTACAGATGTATATTAGCTCTTTCCCTTTTTAAAAGTGTTAAGACCAAAATGAATGGATAGGTCATGCAAGAGACTTAATCAGTATCTTGTTGTTATCATATTCAGTAGTTCATGTATATACACATGCTTGTTATTTCATGACTGTTCTTCAGATTGCATCTGTCACCCTTGTTTTTCATATCGGCGGCAGAATAATCCAGAAAAAATTGCCTAAAGCATATTTGCACATCTTCCTCTGTGTACTATACACACTGAACTCCACATTGCCTAGAGTACAGGAAAACTAGGAATTATGAAACACACTTGAAGGAGTGCGAAAAGATCGCCCAGACACAGACCATCGCCACTACATTAAGTTTCCTGTGGAGACTACCTTCAGAGCACCTAAGACTACACTGGGAATCTGGAGGGATGTGGAGTAAAAAAAAAATTCCTCCTTGCTCAGGAGACCAGCTTTCCTCTTGGCAGTCTCTGAGACTGCAGGCCTAAACACACTCTCCACCAGACAGCAGGCTTATTCCAAGAAGACCGTGGCGAGGAAAGACTGCCCAGAATGTGGCAGTTCAGGTCTCCAGTTGCAGGGAGTGCCTGACCCTGCTGCTGACTGGGGAGAGTGGCAGGGATTCCACCTGTATGACATGTGAGCAGGTGGATGAGCTGCTCAGCCTGGTGGTGGAGCTCAAGGAGGAAGTCCAGAGACTAAGGACCATCAGGGAGTGTGAGCAGGAGATGACTGGTGAAGTGACTTGCCGGCATGCCGGAGGGAAGGGTGCCAGGGAGATGCGCCCAGAAAAGAGGTGGAGCCCCTGCCCCGTCCCAGTCAGACAGACCTGACTGATGAGGATTGGAACAGAGTCCTGACTTGGAGTCACGGAGCCCCCCCTGTCTGCCTACCTCGCTTCCCCAGGTCCCTCTGAGCCATAGGTGCTAGAAATTGAAGGGGAGGCGAGTGGGGAGGCAATGGAGGATCTGCCTACGAGGGAGCCTAAGGCAAGGTGGTCACCTCCATGCCTTAAGACTGCCTCTCTCAGGAAAGAAAGAAGGGTGGTTGTAGTGGGTGACTCTCTTCTCAGAGGAACGGAGGGCCCCATACGCAGATTGGACCCGAACTGCCAGGAAGTGTGCTGCCTTCTGGGGCCCGGGTCAGGGACATAACCAGGAAACCACCAAAGCTGGTTAGGTCCACTGATTATTTTCCTTTGCTCATAGTTCAGGGGGGCAGTGATGAAATTGCTCAGAGAAGCCTGCCAACTATGAAAAGACATTTCAGGGGTTTAAGCTGTTCAGTTCGAGGAGCAGGAGCACAAGTGATCTTTTGTTCTATACCTTCAGGGGCAGTGAGGGACAAGGAGTGGGCTTGGAAAGCACAAGCAATGAATACATGGCTCAGAGTCTGGTGTCAAAGCAGAAACTTTGGGTTCTTTGATCATGGGGCACTTTACTCAGCCCCTGGCCTGTTATCCGTTAACAGAACCCACCTATCTCAAAGGGGGCAATGAATCCTAGCACAGGAGCTAGTGGGGCTTATCGAAAGAGCTTTAAACTAGCTATGACAGGGGAAGGGGACAAAACGTTGGTGATGAGATATGAGATATGAGCCCAGGGAAATGATCTTGAGCTGGGCGTGAGACAGACAACTCGGCTGAAGTGCGTCTACACCAATGCACTCAGCATGGGCAATGAGCAGGAGGAGTTAGAAGCAATTGTGCTCCAGGCTAAAAATGTTCTAGTTGCCATTAGCAAAACTTGGTGGGACCACTCCCACCTCTGGAGTTTGTGATAGATGTTACAAGCTCTTCAGAAGAAATAGATGAGAAAGGAAGGAGGGTGGAGTGGCCCTTTATATTAAAGACTGTTTTGATGTTGAAGAGCTTGGGGTTGGGAATGATAAAGTTGAGTGTCTGTGGGTAAGAATCAGGGGAAGGCCTGTAGGGGCAACATCTTGGTGGGGATCTGTTATAGTTCGCCTAATCGTTATGAAGAGATCGATGAAGTGTTCTATGAGCAGCTTGCAGAAGTCGTTGGATCTCCAGTACTTACTCTCATGGGAGACTTCAACTTCCCTGATATACCTTGGAAATATAACACAGCACAGAGGAAGCAATCCAAGAGCTTTCTAGAGTGTGTGGAAGATAGCGGGAAAGACTGTTGATGTAGTCTACCTAGACTTCAGCAAAGCCTTTGACATGGTCTCTCACAGTATTATTCTGGAGAAACACAGCTGGTACAAGAGCCTACCAGGAGTGGTGCCTTGCTAGACCTGCTCTTCACTAATAGAGAAGGACTGGTGGGAGATGTGAAGATTGTGTACTGTCTTTGGCAGAGCAACCATGACACTGTAGAATTCTCTATTCAGAAGATGTCAGAAGGTTGACTAGCAAAACTGCTATCTTGAACTTCCAGAGGGTGGACTTTTGCCCTGTTCAGGACACTTGTAGCATAGGTCCCTTGGGAATGGCTCCTTACAGGTAAAGGGGTCCAGGAAGACTGGATGCTCCTCAAGATGGAAATCTTAAAGGTGCAAGAATAGTCTGTGCAAGAATGCCGTAAGGCAAGTTGCAGGGGAAGACCAGTGTGGATTAGCTGAGAGCTATTGCTGGGACTCCAGAAGAAGAAGAGTCTATGTCCTCTGGAAGAAGGGACAGGCTACTTGGGGAGTACAAGGAGGTTGCTAAGGTATGCAGGGAAGAAGTTAGGAAGGCAAAAGCCCAACTTGAACTCAGACTGGCCACTGCAATAAAAGAGAATAAGAAATCCTTCTATAAATACATCAACGATAATAAAAGAACCGGGGAGAATTTCAATCCTTTACTTGGGCAATGTGACCACTGAGAATAAAGAGAAGGCTGAGGTCCTGAACATTTTCCTTACATCTGCCTTTAATAGGCAGATCGGTTATCCTCAGGGCACTTCATGCCCTGATCTGGAAGCCTGGAATGCTATGCTGAATGCACTGCTGGTGATTCAGGTGGAGACAGAGAATTTCTCCTCCATCTGGACTGTCGTAAGGCCATGGGAATGGATGGGCTCCACCCTCGGGTGCTGAGGGAGCTGGCGGGTGTGACTGCTGAGCTGTTCTCTGCCATCTACCAGTGCTTCTGGTTATCTGGAGAAGTCCCAGAGGACTGGAGGCTTGCTGATGTGACTCCCATCTACAAGAAGGGCCGTAAGGAGGATCTGGGGAACTACAGCCTGACCTTGGTACAAGGGAAAGTTATGGAGCAAATCATCTTGAGTGAGATCACACAGCACGTGCGTGGTGTCCAGGGGATCAGGCCCAGACAGCACAGGTTCATGAAAGGCAGGTCGTGCTTGAGCAGCCTCATCTCCTTCTACGACTGGGTGACCAGACTGGTAGATGAGGGAAAGGCTGTTGATGTAGTTTACCTAGACTTCAGCAAAGCAAAGCCTTTGACATGGTCTCTCACAGGCTTCTTCTGGGGAAACTGGCTGCCCATGGCCTGGACAGGTATACCCTTCTTCAGCAAGGAACTGGCTAGAGGGCTGTGCCCAGTGGGTAGTGGTTAATGGAGTCAAGTCCAGCTGGGACCTGTTACAAGTGGTATCCCCCAGGGGTCGGTACTGGGGCCCATTTTGTTTAATATCTTTATTGATGACCTAGATGAGGGGATTCAGTGCACCCTCAGTAAGTTTGCAGATGACACCAAGCTGGGAGGTGGTGTTGATCTGCCTGAGGGCAGGGAGGCCCTGCAGAGGGATTTGGATAAGCTGGATCGCTGGGCTGAGGTGAATGGGATGAGGTTTAACAAGGCCAAGTGCTGGGTCCTGCACTTTGAGCACAACAACCCCATGCAGCGCTGTAGGCTGGGGGCTGAGTGGCTGGATGATGTGAAGAGGAAAGAGACCTGGGGGTGTTGGTTGATGCTCAGCTGAACATGAGCCGACAGTGTGCCCAGGTGGCCAAGAGGGCTAATGGCATCCTGGCCTGCATTAGAAATAGTGTGGCCAGCAGGAGCAGGGAGGTGATCATCCCCCTGTACTCAGCATTGGTGAGGCTGCACCTCGAGTACTGTGTTCAGTTTTGGGCCCCTCACTACAAGAAAGACATTGAGGCCCTGGAACATGTCCAGAGAAAGGCAGTGAAACTGTTGAGGGGTCTGGAGCACAAGCCTTGTAAGGAGCTGCTGACGAGTGGCTTGCTAGCCAAGGGGGCCATGGGCCCCTTGAGCAGCTGTACGAGCAGGACAAGGTGGGAGGCTGTAAAGACATACAGATGGAAAAATACTAGTATGTTCTCTGCAAGGACACCGTGTCCTTTAGGCCAGAAGTAAACAACCAAGGAGGAATTTGGGTCGGAGGTAAAGAAGTATCTGTGGGGGGAGCCGCAGAGATAGTTACTAAGGCATGAAAGCATGTGTAATCAATCATCTTTGTGGGTTAGGGGTTGTTATGGGGTTGTTAACCAATCAGTTTGTGCCAAGTTTGCTAAAGTGGTTATAAATACAGGCTTGTGTTTACAATAAAGTTGGAGTTTTCTGATGCACTCATATTGAGTTTCTGTCATCACTCCCTGCGCATGTGGACTAGCGAACTGACTAAATCCAGGACCAGCCCTGCCGTTTCCACGGCAAGGAGCAGCTGAGGGAGCTGGGATTGTTTAGTCTGGAGAAGAGGAGGCTCAGAGGAGACCTCACTGCATTCCACAATTTCCTGAAGGGAGGTTGTGATGAGGATGGGTTTGGCTTCTTCTCCCAGACAACAAACAGGACCCGAGAAAATGGCTGCAGGTTGTATCAGAGAACATTTAGGTTAGACGTAAGGAAGAACTTTTTCTCTCAGAGACATGTCAGGCACTGGAATGGCCTGCCCAGGGAGGTGGTGGAGTTGCCATCCCTGGCAGTGTTCAGGAGATGTCTGGATGAGGAGCTACGAGATACGGTTTAGTAGCTTGTCGTAGCAATGCTAGCGGAAGGATGGCTGGACTAGATGATCCTGCAGGTCGCTTCCAATCTTGCGATTCTATGATTCTATAAACTGGTCAAGAACAAGCCAAAATGTTCCTTATTTTGTAAAATATTCCACAAAATTATGGTTAGGACAGCAGTTTGCCTCTTACCCAATTGCTTCAGTTCTGATTTTCCCAAAGAGTTTGTTCCCCAGTACATTTTCTTCTCTGAAGTCAGCCAGGAATCAGTAGACAATTTCCTTCTGGCAGGACTCCACAACAGACAGCAGCACCTGACGGCTGTCTTCTGATTCCAGCTCTGTTGGTAGCCATCACTGTCCAGTGCTTTTGTCCTTCTGACCAAATACTAGCATCATCTGAAGGTTAACATCCATGCAGAATGCACCAAAAGAGGAATGACCTTGCTGGGCTGCCAGACTTCTGAGTTCTGATCTTTGGGTTTCCCTTAGAGGCTCTTGATAAATATTAACTTCCCTCTGAAAAAATGCTTTCATCCACTGTGCTTCATCCACTGAAGCTGCCTGTGATCCTGGATAAATGTCCCTAAATAGTGATTCTCTTAGATCTTAGAGAAGTGGCCCAGAATCTGAGAGAATGGTTTCTATAAAAGATATTTCCTAGGATACAAGAGAATGTAAAAATGTTGCCAATGCAACTTTTCCATATGCCATGTCAGAATGAAATACCCAAATGGTATATGTAAGTCTGTCAGCGATTTCTAGAACTGAAGAAAGGTGTTAGCAGACAAAAAGAAAACAAAACCTAAAATGAACTACAGAAATACGTACTGGAGGATTACAACTGGTTGGCTAGCAGCTTGCACATTAATTAGTCTGTTTCCACTATGTAAAATGAGCAGGTTATCAGTACAAGCATTACAAAAGATGGGTCTTGTTACATACAAAATAAGGTTTAAAAGCCTAGATTTAAAAACACCAAACTGATGTCAGATATCCAACACTTGCTGACAGGAGCAAGACTAAGTGCAGCCAAAGCTTATGTTGGCTATATAGTGAAGTGTCTTACAAGACATTTTTTCATTCATTGTTATTTTCTTCAAGTGTTGTCAGCATTTCATTTGAGCAGATTCACAAGTGCACTGTAGTTAAGAAATGCGATACAATGAATCATAATTATTAGAGTCTCATAGAAACCTGTATCACTTTTCAAACTACATTTGTAATTTCATTCACACACTTAAGTCCTTCACACAAAACTTGCAAATTCAATCCCACTTTATTTGTATTGTATGCACAAAGAAGTTACGGGAAAAAACTTAAGGGAAAAACTTGTTATTCACAGTTTGTTCTGAAATCCTTAACAAAATCGTCCTCAATTACAACTTCACCATGTGGGATATATACTATTGATTAATTTATCTTCTTCATCTTCAAACATCTGAGCTCGTATCTGCATTACATTTGTTACGCTTACAAGAGGTAAGACATCCTAAATAGATCGTGGCCCAGTTAGAGATCTGTGAAATCATCAGTTAATACAACAGAGACATCAGTACACAAATGCATGATAAAGAACTAAAAAAAGTTAAGCAAGAGACAGCATTCTTCATTATTGTCAGTATCTACATTTTGCTATGTTGAACATCTCCATTTTATTTAAAATTATTACTTCACCCTGACATGTCTCCTCTGAAAGACACATAGAAACTTTCCCATTATCCTTCCGTGACTTCCCTTCACTGCTCACTATGCTCAGTAATGCTTCGAGAGCGACTGAAAAATATTTTCTTCTCTTTTTCTTTAATAAAGAGTCTGCTAAAATTTCCTTCTGATTCTTCTCTTCCTCACTGAACTTCAGAAAGGTAAGAGAAGAAAAGCACTCAGTAAATCAGTAAGAGGAGGTCTTTTCTCACCCCTCCAAACACACAAATCAATGTCACTTGACACTGAACTAGTATCTAAACACAGACCTACTGCCTACTAAAATGCTGTTCTCTTAAGTCTGATTGAAGTTTGCTTGGAAAGAGGAATGGAAGGAATGAGGGTAAGGGGAGGGAAGGAGAAGGAAGGGAAGGAAGGGAGGAAGGGAAGTAGGGAGGAAGGGAGGGAAGGAGGGAGGAAGAAAGGAAGGCAGGAAGGCAGGAAGGCAGGAAGGAAGGAAGGAAGGAAGGCAGGAAGGAAGGAAGGCAGGAAGGAAGGAAGGGAGGAAGGGAGGAAGGAAAGGAGGGAGGGAGGGAGGAAGAGAGGGAGGGAGGAAGGAAGGCAAGAAGGCAGGAAGGCAGGAAGGCAGGAAGGCAGGAAGGCAGGCAGGAAGGAAGGAAGGAAGGAAGGAAGGAAGATGTGCACTTTCCAATTGAGGCAAGGATTTTGCAACACTCAATGATGTTCTTATAATTTCGTCTGAGAAAAGTAATTCTCCAAAAGTGTAAGCAATAAAATATTTCATAACTAACAACTTAAAAGAAAAAGCAAAGATTGTTAGTGTAAATAGTGTCATAAGGCATCAGTAAATGAAATGGCTGATGACTGATTAGAAATGGGTTTTTTTCAGATGTAGTTACAGACATTCAATTGATTTAAACAAAGAAAGCAAAGTTTTTCTATTAGTGAATTCTTGGCAGAACTGGAAATAAAACTTATTAGAATATAAGCATAACATATGCACACTACAGGCATTAAATACATCTGCAGCCTGTGCTACGGGTGGCCCTTATATATACATTCTAAACATAACACATTTACATTAGCATGCATCTACCAATTTATGTTAGCATTTGTCAGGAACCTTTTAATGCAGCAGTTGTTGCGGATTTGCAGCAAATAGGACTGGTCCCATTCACACAGAGAGTTCACTGGTGGGGTAAAGGGAGAACAAGAACCTGAGAAGAAGAGCAAGACTGCAAGCTATTTTAAAATAGATGTATGGCAATTTAAAGCATGGTAGAGTATCAAAATTACACCAACAGGCAGTGCTTTGCTAAGTGCACTGGCAAGAACAATCTGCGAGTTCAAAGTTGTAGAATCATAGAATCACTCAGGTTGGAAAAGACCTTAAAGATCATCAAGGACAACCACAACCTAACCACACTACCCAGTTAGAGTACAACCCTCCGCTAAATCATGCTCCTGAGCACCACATCCAAATGGTTTTTAAACATATCCAGGGACAGTGACTCAACCACCTAATTGGGGAGCCTATTCCAGTGCTTAACAACTCTTTCTGTAAAGAAGCTTTTCCTGATATCCAACATAAACTTACCCTAGTGCAACTTAAGGTCATTTCCCCTCGTCCTGTCACCTGTCACCAGTGAGAAGAGACCAATCCCACTCGCTGCAAGCACCTTTCAGATATTGGAAGAGAGCAATAAAGTCTCCCCTCAGCCTCCTCTTCTCCAGACTAAACAGCCCCAGTTCCTTCAGTCTCACCTTGCAGGGCATATTCTCCAAGCCCTTCATAAGCCTTGTTGCCCTTCTTTGGACCTGCTCCAACACCTCAATGTCCCTTCTGTACTGAGGTGCCCAAAACTGAACACAGTACTCAAGATGAGGCCTCTCCAATGCCAAGTACTGAGGCAGTATTACTTCCCTAGTCCTGCTCACCACAACACACCTGGAAAACATCTGTGAGCACATTCTCATCCCAAGTATATGCAGAAAATTACAGGGGCTAAGCTCACAAGACAGGAAATCTCTCTGCTACCTAGAATGACTACCTAGAATTTCCTGTGACTGGAAAACAAACAGACCATCAGCTCTAGTGGGCCTCCATATGGGTACATAGTGCCATTTGAGAGATGCTGGGTTGTTTAAGGCATCTGAACAACACTGACAGATGTCTGTGGTGAAGCCAAGAAGGGTGGTCTAGAGCACCTCATATAACAATAATTGCTTATATGCAGGCAGAAGAATTGGGCAGTGCATTCACATTTGGACACCTACATCCCAATACCTAAATGCAGCTGACAGCAAAGCAGATCCAATCTAGTATATGTGTAAGGGCATACAACGTGCATCCTAAGAATACAACATTCCTGACTCATCTCTTGAAAAGCCTGGAAGCATTTACAGCAATGAACCAGAAGTCTTATCTGTTCAAACCTTTGCAAGCCCTTTCAGCAAGGTTAAGGGAAATGGCACAGAGAAGCAGTCACTCCTGTCCCCAGAAGCCACACGCCTACATCTCCTCAGTCATGGTGACTGCCACTCTCTGTTAGGTGACAGCCCATTTACCTTGCCCTTTCCTTGAGGCCAGTATTAGACACTGCTCAGCCTTGTCAAAACAACTCTGTTACAGGGTTTGTAAATAGAGGATGTCTTTTCCAAGCCACTGGGAACCTGGATACAGTGTTTGAGTGCTTGCTGGGATGTTCCTTGTCTATCCGGTAAACATTTTACCTTTTCCAACTCTTTTCACAGAGTCAGAGAATCACAGAATCGTAGAGGCTGGGTGGGACCTCCAGAGATCATTGAGTCCACCCCCCCTACAAAGCAGGCCACTTACAGCAGCCTGCACAAATGGGCGTCCAGGTGAGTCTTGAGTATCTCCAGAGAAAGAGAATCCACAACCTCCCTGGGGAGCCTGTTCCAGCGCTCTGTCACCCTTATCACAGTAAGAAGTTCCTTCGCATAGTGGTGTGGAACTTCCTATGCTCCAGTTTATGGCCATTTCCCCTTGTCCTGTCCCCAGAAACCACTGAAAAGAGGTTGGTCATGTCTCTTTGACATTCACACTTAAGATATTTATAAACATTATTAAGATCACATTTGAGTCTTCCTTTCTCACAGCTGAACAGATCCAGGTCGCTCAGTTTTTCTTCATAGGGGTGATGCTCCAGACCCTTTATCATCTTTGTGGCCTCTCTCCAGGAGCTCCCTGTCTTTTTTTGTACTGGAAAGCTCAAAACTGGATACAATAATCCAGGTGAGGCAGAGTAGAGGGAGAGGATCACCTCCCTTGACCTGCTGGCCATGCTCTTTTTAATGCCCCTCAAGATGCCATTGGCCTTCTTGGCCATCAGGACACACTGGACTCTTGAAATCCAACCCAGCTTCATAGCAATAAACATACCAAAACTAATCATCAGGCATCCAATAAAATACTCTTAGAAACTATTAACATTTTCTAAGTTTATCACCCCTTCAGTCTGTTGTTATTTTTTTTACAATGCAGGTAGTACAGATCTAAACTCAGAATAAGTATCTCAATTAGCATACCACACCAAACAAACTACAAGCAAGTATGACAGAACCAGAACCCCTGATCCTATCTGTTCTTAAGAGCAAAAAAATATAGTCCAGGTAAACATGTAGATAGGTTTCGGGAAGACACTGTGTCAAAGCTAAACACTGTCTTTCCATCAACACTGAGTGCCAAAACTCAATGTTTACTTGTTGATTTCTTTTCATTTACAGAGAGCTCTGTGAACGACCAGATGAATCAGCAGCCAGACTATTGACTCCATATACAAGAACAGAACCAATCTCTTTAGGGGAAAGTAGAGGAAAAGAGATTTGGGAATACTGTAACAGTAGTACTACAGCAGAGCATGCTTAAAGTGCAATTTTGATTAATTATGAATAATACTTTTCATGTATATTGAAAGCTGCAAGTAATATAACAGGTTAGCCTCTCTATCCCATTCTCGTTATTCATCAGCCTTGGGAAAGTGCAGCAGTCCATCGCACTGAGGTTCAAACAAATTCTTATTTTGCAGTCTAACTCTATTTCAACTTGTAGTTCTTGAAAGACTATGAAATTGTTGCCAATATGATGAGAAGTGCTGGTGAGAAGATACTGTCATAACACTACTAATACATCTTAAACATAGCAAAAAGTTTATTCCTTGCTTGCCAGCAGAACACAGAATCATAGAATGGCTTGGGTTGAAAGGGACCTCAAAGATCACCTAGATCCAACTCCCTGCTGCAGGTAGGGTTGCCAACCAGTAGGTCAGGCCAAAAACACAAATTTTTCACAATCAGCATTTTCCATTTATGTTGATCACTGCTGCATGAGTCATAGAGTGAAGTTGAGAAAGCTAAAGAGATAAACAAATTGCCTCTAAGATAATGGTACTAGCTATTATAGAATTGTCTGCCATGCCATCAAACAAGAGACTGGAGTAACACCAGTGACGTGTCAATCTTCCAAACAATACCGAACACATAATCCAACACTTAAGTTTTTTTGAGAAAAAAAGCAACCAGGTGATAAAATTGGTAGTGTTTTACATTTTTTTCCAGTTAATAAATTAGAAGTTCATGTAGTATTTGTATGCTGCAAGAACTTTCTGAGATTTTCATGTGGGAATCCAATGATTAAACTGCTGAGAGATGTGGTTGATGCCTCGTCCCTGGAAACTTTCAAAGTAAGGCTGGATGAAGCCCTGGGCAACTGGATAGAGCTATTCATGTCCCTGTTCACTGCAGGCGAGATGGACTAGATGACCTTTAAAGGTCCCTTCAACCTCTAAGGATTCTATGATTCTATGATTCTAAGTTCTACTGACATGAAAAATAATTGAAAAAGACTTTAGGAACCATATGAAAACACTGCAATGCAACATCCTGCCCACATTTCAGAATCAAAAATGTCCCATCACTTTCTTTTCTATCTCCCAAACAGATTTTCCACAAGCTATTCAGCACTGTCCCATTCTCATTTCTCACAGATGAGAAAAATAATATTGAAATGAATGTGGTACATATGCTGTAACAGCAAACATCCACATCACTGTGCTCTGTGCTAACCTTAGCCTTCTTTGTAGGCTGCTACCTGTCAATTATACTTTCATGCTGTGTCTTACTTTGAATGCAAGTGCTCTTGGAACCAACCTGTCACCTCTGATTTGTCAGGAAAGTACCATGCATACCTGTAGCACACTATAAATAGGAGCTGTCTTGAACAACACATTTATTTTCTTGCCCAAGGGTAAGCTGTAACCTGTAACGTTACAAACAAAACCTTGACTGAAAACTAACTGTCCTGAAGTATCTTGGGGACTTGGACTGAAGGAACAAAAAGTAGGATGCAGCAGTAGGAAGAAAATTATGATCATAATGAGAAAGGAAAAGGAATATAATAGCAAAAACAACTTAATTCCTGAAAAAGCAGTAAGAGAAAAATATTTTGGACTCTGAAATATATCTCAAATGCAGCACATAAAGCAGTAATGGCTCAGGGTAGACTGGGTACAACCTTATCTCTGACTACCTCAGCAGCCTGCCCTACCAGACTTGGAACAAGAGCAGAGCACTGACCTTTATCATAAGCACACATCATGAACTTACAACAAAGCTGCATTCATGGAAAAGTTGGGAAATAAGAAAGAGAATGTTATTAGGAATGAAAATCTGAAAATCCTTCTCTCTACCTTGCCATATCCATGATGGACATACACAGCCCAGGCTCGAAATCCTGATCAGCCTTTCCAGACAAACAGTGGCCTGCTAAAAGATGCTCTTTTCACCGTTTCTTCTCTCTCCACATGTACTCATAGTTGCAACATTTTAAAACTAAGTTAATAGCTTTCATGACTGAGTCAAATTACAAATTATCTAATTACAACATTCCTCAAACAAAACAATCATTAGCGCAGATTTAAATCTATTGTTGCAACTCAAGAACTGATCATAAACCAAACACTTTTCAGTCAGTTTACACAACCTGATCTTTAGAACTGGCACTTTGAACAGAGAAGAGGCATAACAAAAGCATGCAACCCACCTCCATTCATCCTATTTGGTTGCTGTTCTGGAGTTTGGACTTGAGGAGAATAGTAGGGCTGCTGGTAAGTACTTGAAGGAAAGTGCTGGGAAGTAGGGCTTCTCCTGCAGTCCCGAATACTGGAGAAAGTCTGTGAGTGTGGGATCCCTCTCTGGAATGGGGAGCAGCGTGTGAGCCGTGGCTGTGGGGGAGGGAGATGGTCAAATTCTTCCTCATCCTCAAGGCTGTAGCGATCATACTCCTGGTCGCTGCACGTCCCCTTTTTTCCCAAATGCAGTGACACACTTGAACTGTGTCTTGACACTGATGCTGAAGTCGAAGCATAATCTTGTCTAAGGCCTGTAAATTCCAAGAGAAGGATGATTCAGCTTCTGTTAACTGATCAACACTTAACACACAATTTTTCAGACTTGGAAAGTACATGGACACATGATCTGACAGCAAGAACTGGATTTACACTCTAACCAAGCTGAAGATCTGAGATAGGATTCAGATCTAAATATTGGTGTCTACCTTTCAGGTATCTAAGCCTGAACTACTTCCAATGAGATCTCTTATTAATAACATTTTTTAAAAAAGAAACAAGAAAGAGAATACAAGCATCTCCAAATTGTGTTGTGTGAACATGTCTCATGTTTCTCTTCAAATAATATGAATTACCCTAAGGAGCTACCTATTTCTCTGCCAGTGAAAAAGATGACACAAATATTAAGTATTCAACTTTTTTAAATTAGAGGAATCAACACTCACTCTATTTGTTTTCCAAATTATTATATTTATTATACTTATTACTATACTTTTACTATTGTACTTATTACTGTACTTTTATTTTCCTGCAAAAAAACTGATGACATTCCTTAACATATAATCCATGTAAATATTCTTGCTCTTTAACCTCCTCGACCACGGTGAAATCCTGCTAGAACCTAATTTCAAAGAAAAGGCTCAAAGGTGACATTGTTACATTTCATACACACGCATTTTAACATCCCCTTCTCAAAACGACAGGTGTTGAGAACTATCCCACTATTAGCTCTACACGTTTGCTCCAAGTGAAGTGAAGGGAAAGCATCCACAGTCCTTCCACTTCCCTCTTTTCCTGCTGCAGAGCAGCCAACACAGGAAGGGGGTTGGACTCGATGATCTCTGGAGGTCCCTTCCAACCCCTACAATTCTGTGATTCTGTGAAGCTTTGCACTTCCTGCACCTGAGCAATTCTGCAAATGGCTGTGAACAACAGCTTCCTTAAATTTATACAAAGCTTTCAGCTTCAACAAGTGTCTTTGCTACCATAAAGAAAATTTCTTAACATACCTGCTTTTTTTTTTTCCCCTCTGCAGTAGGAGATTATTTGTGCATGTGAAGAGTGTGTGCCTATGTGCACGTATAATACTACCACTTTCTGCAGGATTAAGTGGACAACAACTGTCATGTGTTCAAAGACTGCATACTGATTGCTGGGAGAAGAATGAGATACAGTGATTACACAGGAAGTAGATTAGAAGAAAAATAGCATTTCTCTTTCCAGTTTATGAATGACCTGATTTATCAGAGCTAAGCACCTGAAGACTTTTTTTAAACACCACTCTGAAGGAGGACAGCACAGCATTTATACAACACGTTCTTTCACCTCTGGTAGTCACAAAACTAATTTCTCTTCATTCTTATATCTTGCAAATAATATCAGAAATTTTCTGAGCTGTGATTACACACACTGACCAGTTGAGAGTTCAGTGATATGTTTGCAAAATTTCTCTGCTGAATGTAACTAGTACTAACAGACTCATAGCAAGCTCAAATGCTAACAAGTCCAGTGGCTCGAGCCAGACTGGATCTCCAACTTCTTGCTCCAATTTCTTCATTTCATGTAATCACAGAATGGCCTGGGTTGAAAAGGATCACAATGATCATTTGGTTTAAGCCCTCTGCTATGTGCAGGGTCGCCAACCACCAGACCAGGCTGCCCAGAGCCACATCCAGCCTGGCCTTGAATGTCTCCAGGGATGGGGCATCCACAACCTCCTTGGGCAACCTGTTCCAGTGTGTCACCACCCTCTGAGTTAAAAACTTTCTCCTAATATCTAACCTAAATCTCCCATCTTAGTTTAAAATGATTCCCCCTTGTCCTATCACTATCCACCCATGTAAACAGCTGTTCCCTCTCCTGTTTATATGCTCCCTTCAAGTACTGGAAGGCCACAATGAGGTCTCCCCGAAGCCTTCTCTTCTCCAAGCTAAACAAGCCTGGTTCCCTTAGTAGTCACTTAATATTTTGCATTGTAATTCATGCATCATTTCTGAAATTCCCTTGTTTTTTATCTCATCATATCCCCTTTTACATCTCATTTGGCACTGGTAGAAAGTGAGATGCACTGTTTGAGTGATTTCTATGCCTAATGGCATTTACTTCTGAATAAAGTTATCTTCTAAACTACCATCACATCAAAATATAATACTCCATTTGCTATGGAGACTAGCTTCAGAGCAGGTAAGACCGCACTGAGCAGGGGATCTGGAATAAAAAAGACAACAAAAAAGCTTTTTTTTAAGGCTTTTTGAAGCCAGCAACGGTGCTGTGCTTATGCGGGGCAGCAGGTAGCTTGTGGGTGGCCTCCTGAACCAGCAGGGGGGGGAGCTGGTACATTAGCGGCACAGTTTAAACACCTTATGAACGCGTCATCACCTGCTCTTAACGTTCACACCTGATAATAAGCTTTAAATAGCTTCGGAAAGAGCAGAAGCACAGAGCACCTCTGGTCAGTAACCACTGCTGCTGCCCACTGAGAAAGGGGAGGCTCAGTAAGCACAGCTCACGCTGCCCACATGGTACTGCAGCTGTGGGTGTGAGAGGTGGGTCAAGAGGACTGTAAGTACTGCTCCTCCTTGTTCAAGAGACCGGCATTTCTCTTGGCAGTCTCTGAGACTGCAGGCCTAAACACACTCTCCACCAGACAGCAGGCTTATTCCAAGAAGTCTGTGGTGACCCAGACGGAGGAGAGACTGCCCAGAAATGTTCAGGTCTCTGGCTGCAGGGAGTGCCTGACCCTGCTGCTGACTGGGGAGAGTGGCAGGGATTCCACCTGTATGACATGTGAGCAGGTGGATGAGCTGCTCAGCCTGGTGGTGGAGCTCAAGGAGGAAGTCCAGAGACTAAGGACAGTCAGGGAGTGTGAGCAGGAGATGACTGGTGAAGTGACTTGCCGGCATGCCGGAGGGAAGGGTGCCAGGGAGATGCGCCCAGAAAAGAGGTGGAGCCCCTGCCCCGTCCCAGTCAGACAGACCTGACTGATGAGGATTGGAACAGAGTCCTGACTTGGAGTCACGGAGCCCCCCCTGTCTGCCTACCTCGCTTCCCCAGGTCCCTCTGAGCCATAGGTGCTAGAAATTGAAGGGGAGGCGAGTGGGGAGGCAATGGAGGATCTGCCTACGAGGGAGCCTAAGGCAAGGTGGTCACCTCCATGCCTTGAGACTGCCTCTATCAGGAAAAAAAGAAGGATGGTTGTAGTGGGTGACTCTATTCTCAGAGGAACGGAGGGCCCCATACGCAGATTGGACCCGAACTGCCAGGAAGTGTGCTGCCTTCTGGGGCCCGGGTCAGGGACATAACCAGGAAACCACCAAAGCTGGTTAGGTCCACTGATTATTTTCCTTTGCTCATAGTTCAGGGGGGCAGTGATGAAATTGCTCAGAGAAGCCTGCCAACTATGAAAAGACATTTCAGGGGTTTAAGCTGTTTAGTTCGAGGAGCAGGAGCACAAGTGATCTTTTGTTCTATACCTTCGGGGCAGTGAGGGACACGGAGTGGGCTAGGAAAGCACAAGCAATGAATACATGGCTCAGAGTCTGGTGTCAAAGCAGAAACTTTGGGTTCTTTGATCATGGGGCACTTTACTCAGCCCCTGGCCTGTTATCCATTAACAGAACCCACCTATCTCAAAGGGGGCAATGAATCCTAGCACAGGAGCTAATGGGGCTTATTGAAAGAGCTTTAAACTAGCTACAACACGGGAAGGGGACAAAACGTTGATGATATGAGATATGAGCCCAGGGAAATGATCTTGAGCTGGGCGTGAGACAGACAACTCGGCTGAAGTGCGTCTACACCAATGCACTCAGCATGGGCAATGAGCAGGAGGAGTTAGAAGCAATTGTGCTCCAGGCTAAAAATGTTCTAGTTGCCATTAGCAAAACTTGGTGGGATCACTGGAGTGCTTTGATAGATGACTACAAGCTCTTCAGAAGAAATAGACGAGAAAGGAAGGAGGGTGGAGTGGCCCTTTATATTAAAGACTGTTTTGATGTTGGAGAGCTTGGGGTTGGGAATGATGAAGTTGAGTGTCTGTGGGTAAGAATCAGGGGAAGGCCTGTAGGGGCAACATCTTGGTGGGGGTCTGTTATAGACCGCACTCTACAACTTCCTGAAGGGAGGCTGTGATGAGGAGGGGTTTGGCCTCTTCTCCCAGACAACAAACAGGACCCAAGGAAATGGCCGCAAGTTGTACCAGAGGAGGTTTAGTTTAGACATAAGGAAAAACTTTTACTCTACGAGAGTGGTCAGGCACTGGAATGGCTGCCCAGGGAGGTGGTGGTGTCACGGTCCCTGACAGTGACAAGAGGTGAATGGATGAGGAGCTATGAGATACGGTTTAGAGGCTTGTGGTAGAAGTGATAGTAGAAGGATGGTTGGATTAGATGATCTTGTGGGTTGTTTCCAACCTTGTGATTCTATGATTCTGTAATATATGTCAAACAAGCCTTCTGGGTCAGATTTGTGCACAATCACAGGTCTCACATCAAAATGCTGACTTCAAGTGTCTGAGGAATTGTAAGGAGAATTCATTTATAAAATTTAGAAAAACAAAATAGGTGCAAAAAAAATAAGTACTGCTTAGCTTTTTTCCTTTCTCACAACACATATGTACAATGATAACCACAGAACCACAGAACTGATGATCTTTAAAGGTCCCTTCCAATCAAGGACACCTCCCCCTGCCAAAACAGGCTCCCTAGAGCAGGCTGCGCAGGTAAGTGTCCAAGCGGGTCTTGAATGTCAGCAAAGGAGACTCCACAACCTCTCTGGTCAGACTGTTTCAGTGTTCTGTCACCCTTACAGTGTTGTTCTTATGCACACTTCTGCTGAACTTCTTACGCTTCAGTCTGTGGCCATTTCCCCTTGTTCTGTTGCTGTGTATCACTGAAAAGAGTCTGTCCTCATCCCTTTGCCTCCCACACCTTAGATATTTATAGACACCGATCAGAACCCCTCTGAGTCTTCTTTTTTTAAGGCTGAACAGACCCAGGTCACTCAGCCTTTCCTCATATGGAAGATACTGTATGCCCTTTATCGTGCTTTATTTAAATAATACCATTAGACACTATAAAACAGCCAAATAAAAATGTATTCAGTGGATATGGAGCTCCTAATTGTGTTTCAGCAATAAATAAGAATCAAGTTTGAAACATCCACTACCATTAACCTGAAGCCAATATTATGTACGCTTTCTCAGATAAAGAGTTTTTCCATCTGCTGTTGAAGAGGTGACAGCTTTCAGGAAAGATCCAATTGACTGAGACAAGGCAGGAGCAGCTTTGACTGCAGCGTGAAATCTTCCTCTGAAAAACAGAAGAAAGAAGCCACCTACTCTCTTCCTGTAGACGGGCCATAATCTGAACATCGGTGAGGTCCTGCAGTTTATATCCCATGGAGATAGAATCATCCTCCAGCTCTGAGGTGCTCAGCTCACTGTCTATTGATGACTGAGGGCTCAAAGGGGAACTCCTAGAAATGTAACCTAGGCAGAAAAACATAATCTTTAGTCTGTGAATATCTTTGGTCATTTTTCATTCAAAGTTACTGCTCCTTATGTTACAATAGCTTAAATTATTCTTATGTAACAAACAAAAAGCTTTCGGAAGTATAGCCCAGCGCAGCAAGAATCAGCAAAGGCATCAGAAACTCATGAGAAGTAGGAGTAATAATGGATCATAAATTCCTCTGTTTGTTCCCAAAATAGCTTTGCATAGCCCAGACAATGAATAATTTAATCCGTTCAGTTCTGATAGCATAGACTTGTTAGAGTACTCTAAATCTACCTGCATTTGAATCCTTCTTATGATATTGTGGTTCTCCCTATCCTTCTCTGAAAAGCAAGTGTGCGTATGTCTTGTGTTTAAGCTCAGTACTCAGATTCTGTACAGTAGTTATTTACTTAAATTTTATTATTCTTTTTAATTGTTTGCAATTGTCAGAGAAATAAATGATCATAGCAATTAAGACTGAAATAGGCATTACGAAACAAAAGAGCAAACAATGCGTCCTTCACAGAGCTTTCAGGGAGTACTCTAGATTGTATTTTTTCCTGTGAAGTAGGGGAAGTATAAACTATACTACAATCACTTGTACAAGCTGGCATTTGCCCAAATTAAAGAAGAATTCTTCAAATAAAAAAGCAAATTACTTCTTAATATCCTTTGAACCACCAGAGGCTCACAGGATGAAACCACTGTGGTGAAGGCTCTTAAGCTGTGCTTGTATCACAGATGTGTTTGCATCCTCCAGCACAGCATCTATCCAAAATTTACCATCAATTCAGCTGTTCTCTAAACTCCAACAGAAAAGCACATGCAGGGAATTACTTTGCTTTGGAAGGATATAAGTGGTAAATGTGTTTGCCTTTTTAAATTTTCAAGTTGTAGTGGTCTTTTAGGTTTTGTAACAGCTGTGCTCTTTTGGATCAGCAGTTGGAAGCTAGATAAGACATGTGAGGGCACCTGAAACTGTACTAGATGCTTCTGGTTAGGAACTAAGCTGCATCCCACTGAACAGGGCAGCTCAGACATCTAGCTTACACACACAGACACCTACACAAGGCATTATCTCACCCACAGCACTCACATTCCTTAACAGGGCTCTCTGCACTGGTAAAGAAAATTGCGTATAGAGCATTGTGGCACTGTGTCAGCACTGCTGGCTTCCTCAGATCACATCTGCTATTGCCAGCAATAAAATATTAATGCTTCTTCCCCAGAGGATTACTTTCTCCACTGCCACTTCAGCTTAACAGCAGACACAGATTGAATCCTGATACCTGTACTGAAGAAGGAAAAACCCACTGAAATTTTATATTTTTCCTAAAATACCTGTGTCCTCTGAAAATCGGTGATAGTAGTAATGACGCCAGATGGAAAACAGCCTTGTTTCTGAGGGCTGTTTTACAACAGGTAAATTGCCCATGCAAAGTCATTACACAGCTGCACAAATGTTTTTGTACATATAAAGAAGGGGCACAGTGGGATAGAAATAAGTAGTAAAGGGCAAAGCTAGAGATGGCTTAAACTGATACTGCAGCAATTATGAAGTGAGGTTAACCATTACGGAGAGCCAAGCTGCTTAGGAGCATTGCTTGCCTACAACACACTACATAACAAAGAAAATAACTTATACTAGTAGCTATTAGTAGCAAAATTTTAGGTCTTTTTAATGAAAAAATCCCTCTGAGATGAGAGTTTATAAAATCATCTGAACAGTACATTGTTGTTAAATGCTAGCAAGTTTAGACTGAATTAAGCAATCTTGTAAGAGAACCATAAATGAACAAAAGGATAAGCATTACCTGTCCGTTCAGGTGTTAGTATTGCTTTACTGGAGGTTTTAGAGAAGCTGGGACTATTAAAGCCATTGGTATATGGGGTGAGTCTTGCAACAGGACTATAGGGGAAAGCCAAGGAGACAGGTGTAGAGAAGAGGCTCCGCCATCGGCTAGCTGTTATGGATGTGATGGAAGAGGGGAGGGAGAAAAAAAGATTTATTGTTAAAAATTATTAGAGAGAAAATCATCTAATGATAATCTCTTAACTATATACATGGTTTACTTATGGCAAATGGAACAGTCTGAATTCAGCAGCAAAACAGAGCATCAGCAAAGCCTTCTACATTCAAGATTTGTTCCACCAAGTTTTCTACTAAATATGTGCTGTTTACTATTTTCTATGTATAAACCATTTTGGTATATGTTTATCATATATATTGCTGTCAGTCAAGGCACAAAACAACAAAGAAAACAAAAAACATTACAGTTAATATAGAAACAGATTAAATTGGTAGTGCTCTTCAAGGAATTGTTCATGGCAATCAAACATCACACTTACTGAATTACAAGATACTGAATTATCAGTTCAGAGACAATGGTAAAATACGCTTAACCACCAAGTGCTAAAAACAACTGTAATCCCATAGCAAAAGCTTTTAAGCTACCATGCCATATTATTACTTTTCTTTTTCCAGCATGGTTATATAAGCATGACATTTTTTCAAGGACCAACCAAATAATGGAACAGGGGACCTCTTTCTACAGATTGCTTACAGCAAGGTTGAAAAGCATCTAGTCTGCTCAGAAATGTCACAGAAAGTTCAGAGTAGGCAAAAATGCTAATGTTTATTTAACTTACATTTTCTTAGCTCATCTAGTAATGTAGCAATACATTTGTAGTTTGGTTTTGTTTGTTTGTTTTTAATATCTGTTCAAAAGGTAAAATAAGCAATATCCACATACTTTTAGGATAGTCAAAGAATTTTTAGCTTCTTGTCCTGCTCTGCCAGTGAGAAGCAGAGGGAGGACAGAACCAGGACAGCTGATTCAAACTGGCTGAAGGGATATCCCATACCATATGGTGTCATGCTGAACAAAAAACTGGGAGGAGCTGGGTGGGGGCTGCCACTGCTTGGGGACTGGCTGTGCTTCTGTCAGTGGGTAGTGAGCAATTACTTTGTGCATCACTTTGTTTTGTATATTCTTTTACCATTATTATTATATTCTTTCATTTTCTGTCCTGTTAAACTGTCTTTATATCAACCCACAAGTTTTAGCTTTCTCTGATTTTTTTCTCCCTCACTCCTGTGGGGAAAAAGTGAATGGGTTTGTTGGTGCTCAGCTGCCTGCTAGGTTAAGCCACAGCATATGGATATACTTACATCTACCTCAGAAATCCACAGGATAACTTTGGCACTTAGCAGATGTCCTTCTCTGTGACAGATGTTGCAAACCTATTTCAAAACCTAAAACCCTCAAAAGCCAAGTGTCTAACACATAATGGTTTGTATCACAAATCTACTATATTATTTGAATTTGTTCATCCATTTCACAGAACCATAGAATGGTTTGGTTTGGAAGGGTCCTTTAATATTATCTGGTTCCAGCTCTCCCACTATAGGCAGGGACACCTCCCTCTAGACCAGGTTGCTCACAGCCCCATCCAACCTGGTCTTGAACGCTTCCAGGGAGGGGGGGCATCCATAGCCTCTCTGGGCAACCTGTTCCAGTGTTTCACCACCCTCACAGTAAATAATTTCTTCCAGATAACTAGTCTAAATCTACCCTTTCCAGATTAAAGCCATTTCCCCTCATCCTGTCAGTACATGCCCTTATAAAAAGTCCCTCCCCAGCTTTCCTGTAGGTGCCCTTCAGGTACTGGAAGGTCCCTGTAAGGTCTCCCTGGAGCTTCTCCAGGCTGAAGAGCCCCACCTCTCTCAGCCTGTTCTCACAGGGGAGGTGCTCCAGCCCTCTGATCATCTTCGTGGCTCTCATCTGGATTCGCTCCAACACCTCCATGTCCTTCTTGTGCTGGGGGCTCCAGAACTGGATGCTGTCCTCCTGATGGGGTCTCATGAGAGCAGAGTAGAGGGACAGAATCACCTCCCTTGTCCTGCTGGTCATGCTTCTCTTGATGCAACCCAGGATCCAGTTGGCTTCCTGGGCTGCAAGCTCACCTTGCCAGCTTATGTTGAATCTTTCAATTGACACTCCCAAATCCTTCTCCTCAGGGCTGCTCTCAAGCCATTCTATGCCCAACCTGTATTTGTGCTTGAGATTGTCCCAGACCAGATGCAGGACCTTGCAATTGACCTTGCTGAACTTCGTGAGGTTGGCACGGGCCCACCTCTCAAGCCTCTCCAGGTCCCTGTGGATAGCTGCCTGGCACACTCACAGATATTTTTTAAAAAATATTAAAGCAGACCCTGTTTTAAGACTTTTCTGTCACCAAAATGATTTAGCAGGACATACAGATTTTATTCTGCCTCCTTGCTAACACCAACACAGAGTAGCTAAGGGAAAGACAGTAAGTACATCATGTTGGCAGGCTGTGAGTCTCACAGCCACAACCTTTATGAGTGATCATAGGATCACAGTACTATTAAGGTTGGAAAAGGTCACTGAGATCATCTACTCCAATCATCAACTCATCTCACCATACACACTAAACCATGTCCCTCAGCACGACATCAACACATTTCTTGTACACCTCCAGTGACAGTGACTCCATCAACTCCCTTGGCAGCCTGTTCCAATGTATCACCACCCTTAATATCCAACCTGAAAATCAATTCACCATCAGTACAAAAGGTACTGTTTCACTCCATTCCTCTCATTTTTTTCCCACTCAAGGTTACTTTTGGTTTTGTGTGGACTAACCAGACTCTTATATTCTTCTCGTCAATGTTACTAAGCTTACAGCAAAGGAGATTTCTTATTTCCAGGAGGAGAATACAGCAGTCTGCAGTGGAAAGGAAGCATTTTAGTCTGGAGAAGAGGAGGCTCAGGGGGAGACCTCACTGCACTCTATAATTCCTCAAGGAAGGTTGTGATGAGGAAGGGTTTGGTCTCTTCTCCCAGGCAATAAACATGACCAGAGGAAATGGCCACAAGTTGTACCAGAGGAGATTTAGATTAGACATAAGGAAAAACCTGCCCAGGGAAGTGGTGTAGTTCACCGTCCCTGGCAGTGTTCAAGAGGTGTCTGGATGAGAAGCTACGAGATATGGATTAGTAGCTTGTGGTAGCAATGGTAGTGGTAGGACAGTTGGACTAGATGATCTTGTCGGTCCTTTCCAACCTTGAGATTCTATGATTCTGTAATTCTATGATTAATCTGTAACACTTTGCCCCTGTAAGAGGGAATTAAACTACAAAAAAAATTAGATATAAAAATGCAAACTGTGATCTTTTCCATCACTTCACCACAGAATTATTGCAGTTCCCTCATTTTTCATGATTCTAATCCCTTCAAGATTAAAAACCTTACAGGCCTGAGATCATATCTAGGAGCAGCACCATTGCCACTTCTAGAAAACTGCACCATGCCTAGCAACATGGCCTCTACCTCTAGACAGAGCTATTCATCTTTAACATTTACTGAAGGTAAATTTTGAAAATTTGCAGTTCAGAAGTCAAGTGTGCAGGTATTACAAGATAAAAAGAAGAGTGAACTCCAACAACCACAGCTCTACAAAACAGTATGTAACACAGTCACTATGGATCAGATTAACCCACAAGCAGTCAAAACTGTAAATTAATTTGAGGCATTAACTTAAAGAAATGTGTGTGATAGAGTAGATCTAAATATCATGTCCACAGCTAACATCTGTCACTCCATCAGAAGCTATCAGTGAGGAGCAAAGGACGACAGCTCCTTGTAATTCTATTTTTCTGCCTAACACAAGGTCTTGTTTCATCATAGTCTGATCATTTGCCAGGCCAATTAGCTTCCAGCATGTTCTCACCCACAGATGTGGTGAATCGTACAGCACAAATAAACATCATTCATTGCTCTGTACAATCACCACTGTAAGCCTGGCCTACAGAGCACAAAGCAACAGTCATTGTGACTATGTAAGCAAGAACCCACACTAAGAATATATTCAGTATTTATAACAAAACAGATTCAGAACTACTCTTTCAACTTGTGTGTGTTTTGAAGGGAAGGCAGAGAAAGATGCCTACAAACTCTAGCAATATACTATTCTAAAATGCCCCCCGAAACTACTGGGTTCTGTGTTTCAAATGCTTCAGGTTCAGCTGAGAACTGTCATTTTTTATGCATATGATTAACACCTAAACAATAATTTAGGTTCGAATATACAAAACCATTTTCATTAGGTTTGAAATGGAAATATCAAAATGAAGTACATACTGAGTATTTCAACAGTATCAACAACAGTAAGATTAGACTTATATAAATCTTGGGTTATGCCAAAAACATGAAGAGGTATGTAGGGAATGAAGGCTATACATACATAAGCAAATATAAAAAAAAAAAAGTAAAATTTATAAAATCACAGAATAGTGCAATGGATGGTCACTTTAGGATAGTTATTTCACTCCAAACTGATTCTGAGTCTGCTCTGATTATTACAGTAAGCACTGCTAAAATACGCAAGGATTTGTACTTTGTTAATGGTTCCCAGTAGGATTTTTCCAGAGAATGAGGCAACATTGTGAAGACCTTTATTTTCAATTTAAAAGCCAAACTGTTTGGCTTCAACACTTCATATATTAGTAGGTTTTTTTTCTTAAAGCTCCAACTTGGGCTCCCAGAGATGATTTACAAAACTCATCTGCCCTTTAAAAATAAAGGAATTTTCTGACCCTTGCAGTTGGATATAAACATGAACAATCCAGAAGACATATTGAAGGAAGAAACACCAGCTGTGGAAAGGAAAGTAGGCTTATCTAAAGAATCATAAAGAGAAAAGAAGCCAAAAAAATCCTTTTGATTTCCTGATGGGAAAGAGTCATACACATTAACAATTGGACTTCATGAAGCATGAAGCTGTTCACCTTTGACACCAACAAAAGGAGCTAATAATCTCTAATACATAAAAACAAATTGTCCCAATCTTCAAAGTTAACAGCTACACTGTGAATGCCCAACTTTTGGAATACTGTTTTCTTGGACTTGATCAATTCTTACTAACTAGAATTGCTGATAATATACTGGGTTGCATAACATCTATTATAAGTAACCTTAAAATATTTACTAGCATTTTAAAATTTTTACTAACATTTTGCTAAAAATGATATGCTGGATATATCAAAATGATGCAGGATACTAGTGTAATAATTTTGAGCAACTACATAAACACAAATACGTACCACACTGACTGTTGTTAATAATCAGCTTTAACAACTACGCAACAATTCACATGAAAACTTAAATAAGTAAACATATATATACATATATATCCATATATGGAATTGCATGACAAGGAATGGAATAATATTAATAACTAGAACAAACTCTATCTCTAAGCATATATACAAAAGCCAGTTTTGAAAGTGAGGCCAAAACTGACTATTAACATTAATGGCATCATTCATATGCTGGGACACGAGGTAAAACTGGCATTGACTCTCATCATGTTGTTTTAATTTTGTGCAGTTAAGTAAAACAGTGACAGATCAAGTACAGCTGCTGTACACAAGATAAGCTGCTGTATATTAGATAAGGATATACCAGGGCTTTCAAGAAACTACAGGGAGCATACGTACATTTGAAACACCTCTTTTTTATAATTCCATTATGAAACTCAGTGAACAGTTTGGCAGAATTCTGTATATAGCAACCTACTTTCACTCTGACACAAATAACTATTTCTTTGCTATACAGACAGAATAAAACATTAAATTGCTATATTAACAACTAAATTTTATCTGAAGTTGCTATCTAGCTCAATTAGCTTAAGTTTTATATAAGCCTTTAGGCCAGAGATGAAAATAGCTTTTATATTCAAAGCTAAAAAATAAACTGAATTGCATATATGAAGATACTTGACTCTGGTACTAATTACATGGCCTGAATAAAGCCTCTCTTCAAAGCTAACATTTGAGCAAGTATTTAAAATACAGTCAATCCAGTAAGCCCCATACTGTAGGTGGTAATTAATCTGAGGGCTTGAGCTACATTCTGTGCCCTCACACTGTGATCGAGTCCTGCCTCCACTCAAGACCCTCAGACTTTCTTGTTGACATACTTTCCTTGAGAAAGAAAGCCAACCACTTCCTTGGTACATTATGCATATGGGCAGTTGCATAGCAGCCATACTTTTAAAAAAAAAAAAGTCTTCTCCACGAGTAAAACACACAGTCCTGCTTGGGAAATACAAGTATTGCATTAAGACTGGGGACGTTCAAGAGTGCTAGAAGGGAATTCAGAACTTCTTCCTTCATGTAGGTAAGAGTTTAAACAAGCTAAGAGGTACCACGTGAGTGAAGTCTACCTAACAACTTCCCAACACAGATATTTAACTATAGTTTAGAACCCTGTGATTCAGAGTCTGGCCCCTCTTCCTGCAGTTAGCTGTATGCCTGGGAACAGGTAAGTAGTTAACGTGCTTGAAAAGGCAGTAAGAGGAACTGAAAATTTTTGCTACTTGCTGAATACAACAATTGTGGTATTTGCTTAAGAAGTGAAAAACATGGGCTCCTACTGCTCTCTGAAGAGATTTTTCAAGGATTTTTTCAAGGATTTTTCACATCCTTGAAAACTCCTATAATGATTTTAAACACTCTTAAGAAGACAGGAGGGACTCTATACTCAATTGCAAGCAATGCTGTGGTGCCAATATGTAGGAACTGATCTCCAGGTCTCAAAATGTTCAAAGCAAAGCTTAAGCAGACAGCATCTCAAGTATATCCATAACTATACTACAGGAAGCTTAGAAGCACACACACCCCTTAGATCTGCTTCGTACAGTCAGGCAATCAGTTTCTGTACTCAAAAGAGAATAGTTGTAACGTAGAATCACAGAATCATTAAGGTTGGAAAAGACTCTCAAATCATCAAGTCCAACCATCAGCCCATACCCACCTTGCCCACTAACCATTTTCTTCAGTGCATCTACACATTTCTTGTACATCTCCAGGGACAGGGACTCCACCACTTCCCTGGTGGCCTCACGATTTTCAGCAAATTGTAAGAGCTTAGTGATGTGCATCTGCAAATGTGCTGTGCCAGTCTGCTCTTTACACATTTTGAAATGGTCACTGAAGCAAATGAGCAATAGTAAAAATGAAGACTAAGAGCAGTACGTTTCATTCAAAATTTAACATTTAAAAAACATCTCCCAGCATCTATCCAATTTCCATGCTTTTCTCTGCCGTTACAAGTGCTAAAACTTCTTCAAAAAACTGTAATTTTTATTAGTAAAAACAAAACAAATTCTGGGCCCAAGACAGCAATGTTGTCACCTCTATTACTGTATGCAAGATAATTGAGTTATATTTATAAAATTGGAAGTTATTCTGGTGAATACACATATTCTCCTTTTATTGAATATTACTGCAAACATCTCAACTTTTCAAGCATTTCACTCTTAGTTCCAATCTCTCCCAGTCATCAGCTGTGGTTGTCTCAACACCTTATTTAAGCACTAACAGTTTCATAACCACAGCTATAGCTCCCTCAGCCATCCAGTCAGCAAAACTGTCATCAGCACAGAGCCACATTTCATATGCTTAATGGACATTTTCACTCACATTGAATCTGTCATTGTCCAAAGCTATTTCCCTCCACTGTCATACCCAGCTCACAGAATGCTCTTGGGGCTAGTTTGCTGTTTCATACCTTGATGTCTCATTCCGGAGAGGCAAGATGCCTCCTCATCCACAAATGCAATGATGAATCTGTAAGTGCCGACTGCACAAATCAGTAAATAAGGGTCTCCAAAATAAGATTTCCTGCATATATTTATCCTTGAACCTCCACAACTAAACTGCAATGGCTGAATAAGTAAACAGCAACATTTTCCTTAGGTTTTGTTAGGATTTAGCGTAGAAATCCAACGACTTCCCACATTCTTAACATAGGTCAGCTTGTAAGAAACAACATAGCATTTTCATGCATTTTCATTGCATTGTCTTCTAAAAGAATGTAATTCCAATACAAAATTGGAAGTTTTCACAGCACTTTTATATGCAATATACAGGACTTCCATACAAAATAAATAAAAAAAAAATTAAAACACCCTTTCCATGCTACTTTAAAATAATAAAGAACAATCAACTTCAACCTCAAACACGGTATCAAAAGTCTAATGAAAACAATTGCCACTACAGGTAGGTGACATAATCATGTGTTAGGAAGAGCTGAGAGAATTAATAAGGATTGCCTACTTTCCTCTATGCCTAGGAAAACTGAAAAATAATGTTAGTTTTAAGTGTATGTGAGAATTGGAAGTACCTAAAAAAGCTTCTTTCCCAACTATTCACATAAAGTAAGTTCTTTTTCAACAATAACATAAAAGCAATCAATATTAGCGTAAAATTAGAAAGTAGCTCCGTTGGTTTGTATTGGTTTACTACTGTTTAAATCAAACTGCAGCAACTCATATACTTCAAAATCTGCCCCAGCAAAAATAGCACAGACCTCTTTCAAAGGTACAGTCAGAAAGCATCTAAATTGCAGAAGTGTCTAGGACTTTCATCCAGCACAGCACAGCAATGTAATCGACAGTACTGTTGAGCATGCTACAGTTGCTGAAAAAAAATGTAAATCTAAGTAAGATTCAGGAAAGCTGCACTGTGTCAGACAAATTTCACTTGTGTCAATGGTGATGTATCATTGCAGGCAGCAAAGATTTCTATATTTTTCAAGACACACAACCACTCAGTTTCAACATAATTCAGTGATATGCTGACCTGAAAATTGTCTTTGGACACACTACAGATTGGAAAAATGACTACACTATGTTCCAACAGTGGCGCGCTGAATTGCAGAGAGAGTCCAACCCACCATTCCCCAACAGAACTTTTCCATACAAATGATTTTTTCTAAGCATTTAGAAGACTAGAAACAAAATGGAATTGAGCAGTATGAATTACATGTCTTATACAAAACTCCTACAAAAAAAGTCCATCATGCCTTGGCTTTGTGCTTTTGCATGGCTGGGTTTTTGTTTTTCTTTAAGTTTGCCTCTTCTTTATAGGTGAACTATTTACTAACTAGTTACACAGACAAGCAGAGGCTTTGTGATAAATGTAATTGTCTCACTGTTCATTTTCTTACTGTATGCAAAATTCCCTCTGCATTCACAGGTCCAAAAAACAAATTTTCAAGGAAGTAATAGCAAACAGGCAAATCTGGCTTGCAAATTTCCTTTTCTGAGATACTGGACAAATATTACACTGAAAAACTACACTAGTAATGACCTGGGGCCCAAATGTCTGTTCCCTCCCTAGCTCCTGTATTCAGCTTTTGGCAATTTCTACAAACTGCTAATCTGATGTGTTTTCTGTCTGGTGGATTCTTAATCAGGATCCATAAGAATACAAGTTGTCACATTTCAACTATTTTGAAACAAGATATAATTTCCTAAGCAGAAGACACAAGTATTACTACATAAGGCAACGTGGTACAAAAAACAGATTGCCCAGACTCTTCTGCCAAACTATAATCTTTCATTCATTAAGGAGGGTGTTTACACCACTTATTTTAGGAGCCTTCTAATAAGGAATTACAAGCTTTTTAAAATAAGGAATTCTTACCAAAGAATGCTATCAAGAATAAAAGTTCACATGGGGAAACTACATAAGTTCAAAGAAGAATCCATCAAAGGTTGGTTAATCACATAAATCAGGTATCATATCTGGTTCAGTCACACTCCAAACTGAAAATACACCTGGGAGAGTGTCAGAGCAAGGGTGAGTGCTGCTTCCTCTTGTTCTCATTCTTTTCTAGTTATCTATTTACGGTACTTTTGTCCACAGGAGCCTGTGTCACACAGACATGATGAAGATGCTCTGATGTACAGACATTTATGGCTGACCTAGTCACCACAGTACAGAATATACTCAAAAGTGAAAGAACAGGGCATGATTCACCTCAACTCCACTTAAAAGGCCACGAGCTGTGCCTGTTTGCCTCCACTGACTACAAAGGGGGATCATGGTGACTGGCTGAGATACACGTCTGCATATATTCAAAAGAAATTCACTCTGACAGCATTCATTACAGGGAACAATAAACAGAGCTTAGAAGGAGACTTCAGAGACTGCCTTTAGCTTTCCCTTTTTCTAAGCAACTGAAAAAGACAACTTCTCTGAAATGCTAGAGTGTAACAGTGCTTGCAAGTATCCAACATAAACAGCTTTCTCAATCCAAGTAAAGTTGTTGTGCATCCTTCTTGGTAGTAGGGGCAGCTTGAAGGGTAACCTGTTCCTACAGGATGATCCTTCACCTCAGTCCTCCCAATGTCATTTTCTCAGTTATACTGCTACACTGCAATTGCAAGTTTCCTACAAAGATTTAATGATAAATTTGATGAATTCTGTAATCTGTACTAAGAATAACTTTTTGTAGTTTCTTTTGCTTGTTTGTTTGTTTTTTAAATACTAAAAAGAGTTTCTCATTCCCATTTACCAGGAAAATGCTGGAAATTTATAACAAGCCATTTAACAGAGAAATGGAGAAGGAGAAAACAGGAGCAGGAAGCTGAGGCTGCTAAAGTCAATGTTGCCTGCAAAGAAAATATTTATCAGAGAACAACCTCTATGAATCACAGAATCATACAACGGCTTGGGTTGGAAGGGACATCAAGGATCATCAAGCTCCAACCCATCTGCCACCAACACACAGAACCACCAATCTCCAGATCTGACACTAGATCCAGTTGCCCAGAGCCTCATCCAACCTGTCTGGCACACCTTCAAGGAAATTATGACATGTCTAAAGGTAGATGAGATGAATTCAACGTCTTACAACAATTACTTACTTACATATACAGCACGAAGTAAATCACTGGCAATTTCATCATATCTGTAACAATCAGAATCAAAAAACAGTAGAAAATGATAACTATCTTACAATTCCACAATTACTTTGAGGATAGATATATCACCTTCCTACTACAACCATGTATCCAAGGCCTCAGAAATATCTTCCAGAGCTTACCAAGTCAGCTGGATAGATGTCCTATCTCAGCTCCTCCTGGCTACCAATCTCTGAAAGAGATACTATCAGGCCTCTGTTTAATCTAAATCAGCATAAGCTGCAAGCAATGGGCAAGGACATCATTGTGTATGCCAGCAGATCTGAAAGAGCAAGAATGACATCCTCGCTGAAGAGAAAGTGGGTTACATTTAAATGTAAAGAGATTAAAAGAAGATACAACCACAGCAACATAAATTGTCTGATTTCAAATTTAGTGGATCCACAAGAGGCTTGCAGGACTGTTTATACTACAGAGCAGAGCAGACTATGCAAGGGCTCAGAACAAGTTCTGAGGAGGCTGATAAATCTACCTAAGGAAATGTTGGACCATGACAAGAAATTACCATTAGCACATCTTCACTATTAGTTATTTGCATCTAGAATGACCAACATAACTAATTTGTTCTCATATAGTTCAAATAACCTTGAAGAAAGCCCCATTCCATACTAATTTATGAGTGGCGTGTTCATTCGTCTACCATGAAAAAGGTGTCCTCAGATAGACTTTGTCACTGCAGCCTACAGAATGGAAAAGCAGTAGATTTAAGCAGAGCAGTGTCTAAAGTTATGGTACACACACCATTTCAGCACTGCTCACACATAATGACTGCCTCTTCGTTAACTGTTTATACAATTCTTACTGAAGTGCACCTATGGGAAGTACTGATAAAGCAAAGTTTACTTCAGGAGTCTCTGCAGAGATGTCTAAAATCTTCCCAAAGGAGCTTATGTTCAGGAACATGCTATGACTTAGTGGCAGGAGGCTTTCTCTGGGGAATCTGAAGATAGTGGTCTCTCTAGGCTAAAAACTGTCATTAAAGAAGACCTGACCCTAATCACAGTAATAATAATGGTAGTGGTATCTATATAAAATATCTATGTGGGATTTACCCTGTTTTTCTAGAAATAGCTATGTGCTTTGTGCTCTTTGCGTGACTCTAGGTTAGTGTAGTACCCTAATTCTACAGAAGGATGAATATTTGTAATACTTTTCTAATACTTTAACAGTCACTTAAGCCTTTAGCAGAACCTACATAGTTACCTTCACTCCTACCATAAAATTGAAAAAACATCACTTTACTATTGAATCAGGTTAATTTTACAGTGGTAGAATTCCATGGAAACAATTCTAGTTTACCACAGCATACACAAAGGTAGTAAAGGAACTGTGAGGGTGATGAAGGACTGGAACAGGTTGCCCAGAGAGGTTGTGGATACACCCACCCTAGAGGAGTTCAAGGCCAGGCTGGACGTGGCTTTGAGCAACCTGGTCTAGTGAGAGGTGTCCATGCCTAAAGAAAGGGTGCTGGAACTACATCATCTTAAAGGTCCCTTCTAACCCAAACCATTCTATGATTCTATGACTCTAAATTAACTGAGTGACACATCTGATGACTAAAAATTCTTAGAATAGCACTGGTATGGCAGCCAAACTAATGTTTAGCCAGAAAGGAGGGAACTGGTAGATGTTCTGCAAAATGCAGCATGTTCTCCATCTTTTAACAAATCATGTGATCAGTATTCAGCCCAGCAAATTCTCCCAGTCTAAATTTGATCTCCAGTTTTACCTAATCAGCTGTTTCTCTTGTCCCTCCCTGTCACTTGAGGAAGACAGCATGAGATGAATCATGCTACTCTGGGGTTGTCTTTCTATCAGCTCCTGACACTTCAAGCTTGATGTTTAAGAAATCTTGAGTAAAGAAAGTTGAACCTTACCTTGAATGCACTTACAGAATGTATTACAGAGAAATGCAGACATATATAGTAGCTTGAGATGTGACCTAAAAGTTGAAACACAAGGAGTATCGGGACAATTTGAATACAAGTTGGATCCAAAAGCCAGCTATATCCATGTGTATTATCCATACATCATGGCACTATTGTGTGTGGATGTACTGACATGCTTTAAAACATCCAATGACAGCATTCCTTTGGAAGTGTTGCTTTCAACTCATATAGTACAACAGCTGCTTTGTGGTCTTTTGAATGTCTGTATCTTTGTACTGGCAGGTCTACAATTGTTAGTGTCATCGTATTTATCTTCCCGTCAATTCAATAAGGAAGCTAAGTCACTGCAAACACATCAGTGGGCAGGCTCCATTTCTGCAGCTCTAGTCTTGGAAATTCACTAAAGGGCTGGAGGGGTCAGAATTAGAAAAGCCATTCCAGTAAAAAAAGAGAAAGAAAAAGAAGATCACATAAACTAAAGCTTTTCACAAATACATAATAATTAGGGCAAACAGGTCCACCCAAAGAATAAACAAAATATTTAAGAGAACATGCTGAAAGTATTATTTCAGAAACTCCTTTACCCTATTGATTGGAGTAGAGGAAAAACAAAAAGGGCTATTACATCATGATTCAGAGAAGGCAATTTTTTTTTTTCTCTCAGAACAGCAGCTGCATGAAAAATATAGTTGAATTGTATTTCTTAAATTTAAAATTCTAGTAGTATACGTAATTCTTATTTCTTCTGTACACTTTCTTTCAAATGGAGCTCTCTGCCTTCAGCTGTGGTAAGGATAACACATAAGGAATCTGTTCTGAAAGCAACTCATAGAAGAACAACCTCACTTCCCTCTCTTAGCAGTGCTGGATATTAATTACACATCAGGTGGAATCCAAATATGTGAATCTATTGAGATATCACATCACAATGTGAAAAAAAATTAAATAGTTCAATCATTAACCCTAACATAGAAGATACTGTAAAATATGGTTTTCTATTTATAAAATACCAAAGAAAAAGAACATAAACAGGAGGCGAAATGACTGTTTACGAGGGTTTACAGTGATAGGACAAGAGGGAATGGTCTTAAACTGAGACAAGAGAGGGTTAGGTAAGATATTAGGAGGAAGTTTTTCACCCAGAGGGTGGTGACGCATGGGAACAGGTTGCCCAAGGAGGTTGTGGATGCCCCATCCCTGGAGACATTCAAGGCCAGGCTGGATGTGGCTCTGGGCAGCCTGGTCTGGTGGATGGTGACCCTGCACATAGCAGGGGAATTTAAACCAGATGATCATTGTGGATCTTTTCAACCCAGGCCATTCTATGATTCTATGATAATCATGCGAAACAGGATAAATGACATAAAGATATTTGATATAGATACTATTGTCATTATTATTACTGTGATTAGGGTCAGGGCTTCTGTGATGACAGCTTTTAGCCTAGAGAGACTATTCTCTTCAGATTCCCTGGAGAAAGACTGTCTCCTCCTGCCACTAAGTCAGAGCATATTCCTAAACGTAAGCTCCTTTGGGGTGATTTCAGACATCTCTACAGCGACTCCATAAGTAAACTTTGCCTTATCAGTACATCCCACAGGTACCTATACTGTAGTAAGAATTGTATAAACATTTAACGAAGAGGCAATCTGTGTTTCTTGAAAGCAAGTAACATACATATAACTTGATGGAAAGGGATGTGTAGGAGTATAAAGCTGTCAACAAGAGTACACTACAATAGGGAAAGTATGAGAATAACTCAGAAACAATAGTCCATGCGCATGAGTTACATGATCACCGTCAACAGAATTATGATGCTGCTGCAGTAACTTTCTGCCCAAGTCTTATTTTATGGAATAAAAGGTACTTCACGGTACCTTTTCAAGCATTTTCACCACCAGAACCAGTCATGCCCACAATTAGCTGGAATGGTCTTAGGCAAGTTTGAAATGTTTTTCAAACTATTCACTAAAAACCATTTGTTTCTTCAAAGTAATTACCTCAGGTTTATCAGCACCCACAGAAGCAAAAAATAACAATATCCAACACAAGAAAACATGGGCCTCTTACAAACTGAAATCTTTTTTTTTTTTTTTTTTTGCTTATAAATTGAATGTGCTTTCACAATACATGAAGCAAAAATGACAGAGACAAACCACAAAGGAACATACTGAAGGCAAAGATTTCCTCCATCAGTTTATTCTGTTGTATTTAGTGCTTGCATAAAAATCACTTTTTCCCTGCTTTTCCTATGGGTTAGGATGGAGGAATACAGAGCACCAAGAAGGTCTGATAGCATTCTACTGATCTACCTGAGGGTTGTGGTGGTGCCCAGTAACAGGACAAGAGGCAGTGGACCCAAATCGGAACACAGGAGGTGCACTCTGAATATCAGAAAGGACTTTTTGACTGTGAGAGTGACTGAGCACCAGCATAGTTTGCCCAGAGAAGTTGTGGAGTCTCTCACTTTGGAGATCCTCAAAAGCCAGGTGGACATGGGCCTGGGAAATTTGTGTTGGGTGGCACTGCTTAAGGTGCATGGACCAGGTGACCTCCAGAAGTCCCTGCAAATCTGAGACTGTGTGGTTCAATGAATACTAGGGAGAAAGAACCTCAAACCATTAGGATGTTGAACTCAGTCCTTTCTATTTGCAGGCAACAAGAGAATATATGACTAAGCTGACATCACTCATACACTACAGGCCACAAAATCCTTTCCTGCCCCCTTAACAGACCTTGTGATTGAAGCCAAAATCACAAATACATGAATTTTTAAATACCTCCAAAATTTGAAACATAGAGATATGCTACAAGACAGATTCAAATCCTTAAGACACAATACTCAACACTTCTCATTTCACAAAGGTCAGGTACTGTGGTAGTACTCAGAGTCCAATTAAACTGGTATTATACTGCATGAGGCACTTCTGAAGCATACAATAAATGACAGTCCCTATCCTTAACAGCTGACAATCTAAACACCATTTTCATTTCTTTTCATTTTCAAATCTTTCTACATGGTTTTCAACTGACTTTAAAAAATGACAAGCAGCTAATGCTACATCAAATCTATTTATGCACTAAACAAAGTTCAAAGTACCCTACACAGTTATTTTCTTTTGCGCTGATAACTTATCAATGACATGATAGTATCAATAAAAAACTTATACTAAATTTCTTAATATGTAAAAAGAAATTCTAAATAGAAAACAAAACTAATCAATACATGCTGCTGTATGAAGCATGAAAAATCACAAGAGCCATATGCCAGCATGCTAATAATTTAAAAGCTCTAACCTAAACACAGATCCAGAATGAATTTTAAAAAGCTGAAAAATCTTCCTTCTAAAACACATCTATTACACTAACAGGTTGCATGTTAAAAGTGACCTGAGATGTTCATACATACATCAGTGAAGAGGTTAGTGTAATTCTTCACTAATAAAATCATGGTTGATTACAAAATGTAATATGCTAACATATATACCCCTAAGAAGAAAAAGAAATCAACATTCTCTCATAAAATTGTTTCAGGCATTCATCACTACACCATAGACGTTTCTTCTGAGTATCTACAATGTCCACAAGTAAGCTCTGATTACAGTCAGTGAAAGTCTACAATTCATCAGTGGCATCTCATGCCATTCAGACATCTGCTCTGGGCATTTTGAAGGCATCAGTGCCATACGGACAATTAAATCTAGCCCTGTCTTTCTACTGGCTGTAATAGAAATTTAAATACTGATTGTGTGGAGTTAAGCAAGGAGATGATTGTCTCTGGCTGGAGGTGAAAGTAAATGGATGCATCAACAGAAACTACCAGACAGATAGGAGACATTACCCAACATTACAAGGAACAGGCAGTACCCTGACAGCCTCATACGTGACACCATGTAAAGCAGAGATGATTTAGGCAATGGTATCAGAATTAGCAAATCTGGGACCAAATGAGTGAAATATAATTAGGCACACGTTGTTTATTTGGCATGGACATGATGGGGGAAAAAAAAAAAAAGAAAGGAACATGCCTGACAGGGTGTAAATGTGAAAAATGAAGAGTTCAAATTTACCAGTGAAGAATGTGATCCAATACCTCCAATATCTTGATTTACGGGCGAATTTACTGTATTGCATTTTATTTATTTTATTTTATTCTGGTAACAAAATAAGAAAACAAATAAATGGTGTCTAAGCTATCAGCTCAACTTTACTTTAAAACAACCAATGTCCCACATCTGATTTCTGCAATATCTCATAGTCAGACATTCCACAAAATAATCTAATCAAGAGCATGCTAAAGTACTTTTTTTTTTGCTCTTTCACGATTCTTTTAAATTAATAGAAGTATAATCTTAAAACTTGATACAACTGCTTTTTAAAACAAGAATAAACCAGGATTCAGCTTTTTCTTTTTTTCTGAGAAAAGCAACTTTTTTGTCTTGCAGGCAGACTTACAGTACATTTCTCCCTTGATTTTCTCAGAATCATGAAACTTTTAATTAAGTATGCAATTACAGTGTTGGGTCAATCCACGTTCAAAGAGTAAAAAAAGGCTTAGTGACCTCCCCCAAAAAGTGAATATTCCAAAATAAAATATATTCTGTAATTATGACTTTTAAAAACATATCCAATTCTAGAAGTAATATTATGGAAACAGTATCTCAGGAGAAGTGCATGAAAGAATCATATAAAAAACTCAGGAATTTCATTTTTATACGTTCGTATTTAGCTTGGAGAAGTTTCCAGGGAGACCTCATTTTGGCCTTCCAATACTTGGAAAAGAGTGCATAAACTCTTGATGCAATGACTGTTTACATGGGTGGATAGTGATAGAACAAGGGGGAATAGTTTTAAACTAAGACAGGGGAAGTTTAGGTTAGATACAAGGGGGAAATTTTTCACTCAGAGGGTGGTGACGCACTGGAACAGGTTGCCCAAGGAGGTTGTGGATGCCCCATCCCTGGAGGCATTCAAGGCCAGGCTGGATGTGGCTCTGGGCAGCCTGGTCTGGTGGTTGGCGACCCTGCACATAGCAGGGGAATTCAAACCAGATGATCATTGTGGTCCTTTTTAACCCAGGCTGTCCTGTGATAATATAATAATGTGTCTCCATCATTCAAACTAACTTACTCTGTCTTCCAAAGAAAGACTATAAAGTAAATCCACAGAGCTTGACTTTAGGGCCAGTACTCCTCAACATTTTCATATATGCCTTGGATACACAACTCAAATGCATGTGGAACATGTGGACAACACTCTCAGACATACAGATGAAATTTTGGATGGTCCTATGTTGTGATGATCCTGGAGTTGAACTCATTGATTCCTGTGAGTCCTTTTCTTCTAATATATTAAAATGTGATGTCAACCACCAAGGACAAACACTACACATCATATATACAAGCCTATGGACTATATCCTAGGAGTAAAGACCTCTCAAAAGATACTTAGGAGTTATGGCATAGAAAAGTCTGAACAAAAGCTTCTTAAAAAGACACAATGCTATGAAGACAAGAAACAATGTTCTCATTGACAGCAGAAACACAGAAATAAACAATATTTTCATAAGGAAGTGATGCTACCTCTACATACCACATGGGGAAGGCTCATCTACATCATGAAATTTTATTTCCTGTTCTTTTCTGTAGCTATCAAAAATGGGCAGTGAAAGAAAATGGAAATTAAATAAAAAAGTTATAACAATAATTTGGAGACTAACAATGAGAAAGATAAATAGACTTTCAGGACCAAAATGAAATGAGATCTTCCAAAACAGCCCGCTTTGAAAAGATTCTCTTCCCCACAAAAAAATTATCCTCAGAGTAAAGCTCATCCATGTCCATCAATAAAGCCTATCTTTAATTTCTGTCTGGGAAAGCAGCAGTATACCTTTCAGACAAAAACATTATTTAGTGCTCCTCTAGATAACAGTAACTGTGCCTGTATTTTTAGCGTAACTGTCAGGGTCAAAGCTACTACTACTGCTTTCATACATATGCTGCATTACAGAGTGAGCCTACACTACAAACATAAACCACCCCTGTTTTAAATAAGGCTTCTGAAATCCTCATGTAAAATTAAACAGTGTTCCTGGCTGTTAAACCTTTCAGGATGAACTGATAATCCTAGCTCAGTAGTAGGTGTGCATTAATAGAGCACTTACATTCTGAAGAGGGGTGGATATCTTCTCAACAGAGATAATATGTAATACGACTTCTTAGACTGCAAATTCTGTATCTTCTCATAATTGTAATGACAACTAGAAATCAGTTCTAAGAAAACATTTAATTACAAATTGCGTAACAGCCAACTCCCAAATAAGAAATGAAAAATTCTTAAAAAGCATATTATATCTAAGAGCCATATTACAAAGGCAGGAGATATCAGAGAAGTGAATAGACTGAACTGTCTGATTTTCTGTGCATTCTGTTGTCATAAAAATTTTCAACCAAACCTTCTACCATGATGTGCGGAGTAGAAATGTTCCAATGCCAGAGAACAATATTCTATTTGAAATGGAAGAACATGCTTCCAAGTAGAGTATTGAAAACCATTTATTTTTTCCCAACTGAAGCATACAAATAATCTTCAGTAGCTGTGTTAGAAAATCCAGTGATACCAGCATTTACAAAACCTCTGAGAACTTCTTAAAATTATGCCAGTGTTACATGTTACTTCAAATAAATGAAATCTAATAGGAAATAATTCCTACACACGTATGTTTGTGTGCTCTGAGTGCTAAACTTGCACTGTGGTAGAAGACTGCTATACATATTGCCCTCTCTGATGGCATATTCCCTGAAAGGAGCTCAGATGCAGAAAAATATTACAGATACCAGCAACTTTTGTTGTCAGAAACACAGAGAGAGGGAAAATTTTGGATGTCAGGGGGAAGTTCTTGACAGAGAGAGTGGTGAGCGATGGAACAGGCTGTCCAGAGAGATTGTGGATGCCCCATCCCTGGAGGCATTCAAGGCCAGGTTGGATGGGGCCCTGGGCAGCCTGGTCTAGTATTAAATGTGGAGGTTGGTGGCCCTGCCTGTGGCAGGGGGGGTTGGAGCTTGATGATTCTTGGGTCCCTTCCAACTCAAGCCATTCTATGACTCATGCTATGAAACGAGTCAGGCTTGCCACTTCTTTCATGCCTTCAAGAGACTTAGAAATTGTTTTATTTGTGATGAAAACAGCAATGCTATTGTCTGCAGGCTTCAAGACATCATCATTTGCAGCTCCAGAAGGATTTCACGTAAAATTTTAATCTCCATTACATATGAAAAATAAGAATGAGAAAGCTCTGTTAGATCTTATTAATCCACTCCTGATTGCCATAACATGCATCTCTGACAAATCAATGTACATGAAATAAACAACACACTGCCACGCAAAACAGCACTGAATTCAGTTCAAGGACACACAATATAAACTATCAGTAACTTACAGTATTTCTTGTTTGCTTCAGCTGTTAACAGACCATGGTGTAAAAGTTCTTTATAACATTAATTTTTACTTGTTGATTAAATATACAGCACATCTTAAATATGTCAAACTAAATGACTTCATAGCGAGTCTTTTGGAAGATTAGAAAGAATTAGGAGAACAGGACAGAACCTGTCCTAGTTCTGTGTAAGACAGAAGCTTCATAACTAAATAAAATATTCTGTCTGGGACCCTACCAGCTAAAATTTTTTACAGATAAAAATAATTTAGTACTGCCAATTAATATCTGGGATCCTGTACAATAAACGCTAAAATTTCACTGAGATTTTTGGGCTTTGTGAAATCATGAAATTAACAGGTGATCTATTTAACAAGATACCATACTCACACAACATACAACATAATAGCATCCATCCTGAAGTATATTATTTATTTTAAGAAACGAAAAATAGCTTCATCATAAATTACTGCAGCCAACTGCAAAATATCCAGACTTCTGTTGCCTACTCTTTTGGAACATCTGAAGCAGCTTTTGTGAATGAGAACTCAACTACGATGATCTCTGTCTCTAACCAATATTTCATACTCTCCAAGGAAGAGTAGTTTTCTTTCTGGAAGGCTGAATTGGATGAAATACGCTTTGAAGCCCTGCATAAAAGCTGAGCTCCTATAGCCTGACTCCTTCCTAAGCCTCTAAACTCCTCAGTATATCCATCTGACTGCTCCACAGCAGTTTTTACAGAAGTGAAGCTATGCAGTCTAGCTTCAACCAGGATGTATATCAACATCTTTTAATAATTTCAGACAAGTTATACCAATCTGCAGCATCTAGGAAGTTTATATACTACATCTCTCTCTCCCCCACTGGGTTTTAATGCTGACATTTCACAACATCTTCAAGGATTACCAAGGATTATAGAAGCTCCACTATACTTTTACGACTATTAAGCGAACCTGTTGATTTAAATGAAACTAAAGAAATAAGATAGAAAGTGGTAGTGACAAATGGACAGGGAACTGATTCTACAGTAAATAGAGAACCGTGGTAAACAACAAAAACCATAAAGGTTTTAAACAAAAGATAACAGAAGAAGAACAAAGAGAAAGAACTGATTCAGGTCAGGTCATAAAGTAAAAACAAAGATCACCTCATCACTAGAATTGCACCTGGAAAACAGGAAAAGTTCTAAGTAAAGACCTTACCATATGAGATTCCATGTAAGGGATGGAATATCTCCCATAAGAGAAAAGACTGAAAGAGCTGGGGCTGTTCAGCCTGGAGAAGAGAAGGTTCCAGGGAGACCTGATAGCGGACTTTCAGTATCTAAAGGGGGTTTGTAAGAGAGAAGGGGACGGACTCAATAGAAACATCTGTTGTGATAGAATGAAGGGAAATGATTTCAAACTACGAGGGGAGATTTAAACTAGATATAATGAGAAAGATGTTTTATGATAAGGCTGGTGAGACACTGGAACAGGCTGCTCAGAGAGGTGGTGGATGCCCCATCCCCTAGAGACATCCAAGGTCAGGTGGGACGGAGCTCTGAGCAACCCGATGGAGCTGTAGGTGCGTGTTCACAGCAGAGGAGTTGGGCTAGATGGTCTTTAAGGCTCCCTTCCAACTCAAATGATTCTCTGATATAACTCTTATCCTTCTTAAAGCTATCATGCTTAATCCACTGAAACAGGACTTGTAATAAGTCTAGTTCATTACAAACTAAACATACAAGTTAACTAATAAGTGGTAGAACAGAGGCATGCAGAGAAGCTTGTCTATGCTCTCACAGCACTTCGCAGGGAAATCACCTGCAGACCACCACTGTGCTCATACCCCTAAAGATTTATTCCAAGATGAAATCTTCCATCTTGAAACACATAAAACAGGTTTTGTTTTTTTTTTCCCCCTAGAAAGGAAACTGGTGCAGTAAAGTGAAAAGAAAAATAGCATCATTAAGTGACTCTCCAACCTGAAACATCAAGTAGAAATTTTATTATTTCATTGCCTAGGATTGCTTTGGCTTAAGTCTCTCAAAGGCATTTAGGCTCGTTGTGAGCCATTCCAGTGCTGGGAAATTTCACACAACAACTCAGCATTTTTATGAAAATCAAAATATAATAAAATAAGGGAAACTTAAGCAGGAACAAATGAGCACGGATTTAAATATTGCTAGAAGAGAACATAAATTTGTTAAATGCAGAAAAACAGCCTCACAAAATTTTACTTTCTTGGTTCACAGCTCTCCTTTCTGTGTGCATTCATACATGCTGATCTGGCAGACAAAAATCTATTTTTACCGCTTTTCATTTCTGTCTGTACCACAGTGCTAAGAGAGCGATGATAATGTAAACTGGATTAATTTTTGGCTGATGCATCACTGACAAATTATTAATCTAATTCTACCTGTAAAACGTCTCAGAAAGAGCATACTGGTACATTACAAATGCTTTTTTTTTTTAACTACATGTTTAATATTTCTCTCATATATAGCGGTACAGTTGATTCTGTGCCTTACAGAAAAATCATTACTAGATTTCAAAATCACTCTAAAATACCATTCCAAAGCCAACAGCTGAAGGGGGAAAATACTTTTCAACTGTCTGAAGTCTGAAAATTTAGCGTTAGGAAACAAGAGTGCCATTGTTAATTATAACAATTTTACCATGAAATTCTTGCAGTAGTAACAGGAGTCCATTCCTTCCTTGAACATATGGCTCCCATATCAACATAAAGCCTGGGAAATTCATGACGCCATCACAACTAAAGTGATCCATCATCAATGTAAGTCAACGTATGTCACTCACTGTGACTTCTGCAGAGAGACTGTATGGATAATCATACAGTGATTTAAATCCAAAGTAATAAATTTGCCTTTCTAATGCTTTTATTGCCTATTAAATGTAAATTAATACCTTGGAAGGGAAAAATAGGTCATGTATTCCTCTGGCTGATTCCTGCATAAACATTATGGACTTGATTCAGTTGCTCGTACCTACATGTATAGAGAGTATACTGAGGTGTGCTTGGGAGGCCCTCAAAAGAATAGCAGAGTCACAGAACCTGAGAAAGGTTTGCACCCTTCCTGAGTGAAAGCCAGATGTCAAATAGGGTAATTGAGGACATCCCGAATGGTACTAAATGCCTACATGGGACAATTTGAGTGGAATCTCTACACCAGTATTCAGTTCCAAACTGGGATGCCCTACACCATTTAGACGTAGGATATCTTCAGATGTGACATACCTTCAGGTGACCAGATGCAAGTTGAGTTCCATTATTGTCAGTGGACTCAACAGAGCTCCATTTAATTCTAAGAACAACACCTACACCACGTTCCCTGAGTAGCTCCCCAGGACTCTAGACAAAAATCCCACTAATTGCCAAACACAGACTTCCAGTACACACTGCAAACACCTGAGCACAGTTAGGATCCCAAGACAAATTCCACTCTACAGCTAGGTGGGATTATTACCAATATATGAACCCCAGTTTGGCTCACCGAACTGTAGGCAAATGAACTCGACTGCTTATTGCTATGACAGTAATTATTGTGCGATCTTTTACAGTCAAAGCAAAGAGAAAGATCCCTTCAGAGACTGATTCAGTTAAATGCCTAGTTCTGGATAAGACTAACCAAAACTTTATATGCACCAAAGCATGTAGTACATGTTCAGCGACTCTTAATAAATATTGTAACTAAGTTATACAGCTAATGGCAATAGGAGCAGATGGCTGTATTTCCTTTTCCTGTCAACCTCCTGTTCATTTGTATTCTCTTACCTAGTGACTTACAAACATCAACATAGAGTTTTCTATCTTATTCATTCTCTTCGAACACTTATTACAGTGTTAATACAATCCTAACTCCTTAACAAAAAAATAAAAAATGCATTGCATCTTGACAATTTGGTTTTGCACATAACCAGAAGCACTACTTTTCAAATCTCAGTGCCAGATGAATACTAAAGTTTGCATCAAAGTTTTCTTGCAAAGAGGTCCGCAAATTCCTGTTTTAAGCAATGTGTGAAAAATACCATGTTGAAAATATAAGAGTTATGAAACAAAAGAAAAGAATAACAAAGGAGAATACTTTAATACTTCAAAAAATTCATCATCATCAAAATAAATATTAACAATAGTGTTCAAGGAGTAGAGGAAGACTTGCAAGAAAAACTGCATGTTTGCTATTTTTGGAGCTTGCTGAACTGCAAAAGACACTGAAACACTAGGACAAGAAAGCCAGCTTACTAGCAGAAAAATTCAAATAACATACCTTGTTCCAGTCTAAAGCATAAGGAACGTTTTGCAGCCTCTATCTCAGGACTTGGATGATCCAGAACACGTCTGCACCACTGCAGGGGACTCAGTGATTTCTCTTGAAGAGTGACAGTCTTGTTAGGCAAGACGTACAACCTTAACCAAAATACACACAAATGTCAGCAAGAAATGCAATACTTAAGATTTTACATTTCTATTCTCAGTTTCCTGCCCCTTTGTAATTTTTAACAGTGCAAAGCTGCAATGTAATTCTAATAACAAGAGATATTCTGGAAATTAGTTTAAACTAATTTTCTTCCCTCCTCAGCAAGCCAGGTGCCAAATTACAGACTTTACAGGTCTAGAACTGCCAATCTAAGTTCAATGAGACCTCTCATTAAAATCCCACATCTCATTATTAAGATTGTCAGAATTTCAGAAAGGTTCAAAGTTCAAATGCATTAGCTGCTGCACACCTCTGTAAAGATGTACACACAACAAAGAAGTTACCAGTTTTCCCTTTTCTATTTATCTTCACTGGGGATTAGATAATTTCAACATTTGATTTTGCGTATAAATTATAATTTCACTGTTATGCTTTGCATTTTGACCTATAATTTAATCCACTTGTCAGAACACTCATGATAATGCAAGTTGTACAAAGGGCCTTCTCCTAGATGAAGCAAATGCTGTACAGCAGTCAGACTTCTAAAGATTAGAAAACATTTATAGAGATGTTTTCCATGTTGTTTTCCACCAGGAAAAAAAGCAAAAAAAACTAGCATATATGCATTACTCTCATGCGCTATTCTCATACTACAGAAGGCAACTAATCAGATGGCCAAGCACATTAGGAAGCCAGGTATCAAGAGTGGATTTCATGGGTAAATTCTTGAAGCTGGGATTTGTGCTGCTGCTGCTGCCCTTGCAGATTAGCTCACCAGGGCAGGCATCAGCTCACCTGGGTGAACACAAATCTTCCCAGGAAATGAACTATTATTAGCTGCCCAAGATCGCTCTCAGCTTATCAGCCTCACCACTTCTGATCAATGGGGATGCAGACAGTCTTAGTTATTCTGCATCAGCAAAATGCTCCACAGCCTGCAAAAGGATTTAGTATCCAAACAGGAGGTACAAAAGGCAAGACAACAACAACAAAAGGATTGAGCTTATCAGGTAGACTGCTTTCAGCTTTTCAACTGTTGAGAGTTTTGGTTCACCAGCTACCCAAGCCAGAGTGTAACTCTTCTCCCATCTCTGCCCTGTATCTCTTCCTGTGAGGTAGATAAATCAGTGCTCCCTGCCCAGCTCACAGCGAATCAATACCCTCACCTCAACTGGTATCTCTCCTGGCAGTCTCAGAGGAGTTCAACTATTGAATTGCTCTAAGGAGAAGACTAATTTCCCCTTGCTTCCTCCAGTGCTTGGCTACATATTTTAAAAATGATCCTGTGGAAAAAAAAAAAAAGAGAAAAGGAAAAAACAGAAAGGCTTTGAGCTCTCCTGTTAACTTGCAGAAGTGTTTCAAAAGTTAGACATCCAACTGACGAATTCTCAGTGATGAGACACTTAAAGAGCTGACAAAAAGATTTGACTTGTCTGCAATGATGCTAACCCTGTTTTTTTTTTTTTGTTTTTGTTGTTTTTTGTTTGTTTTACTGTAGTTAAAAAAAAAAAAAAAGATAAAAAGCTAAGGTTTAAAATTAGTAACCAACAACCAGGGCACACAATGGTCTTTGGCCTCCTAGATACCAGACTGCTTTGAAGACTTGCATGACAAAAAGCCCCAGGCAGCTGACATCACACAGCTGACCATTAATGGAAAAGGATGGAAATTCAGCCTTGAATGAAAAATGTGCAACAGGTAAAGCAGCTCCTGGCAGAATAAACAAGTTGCCAAATTCTTCTTGTAGAGACATGGCTGTGTGACAAGTAGGCAAGTTTTTATCCTAATAAAGCACTTAGGAATGCTTCCTGGGGGCACATCAAAAAGGATGCTGATCAAGATCATCACTGTGTTGAGGCACACAAAATAATGCTGACTTTGCAGTGCTTTGTGAAACATAAACAAAAAGGAATAATGTTTTGTTGAGGAGGACTGGGGCACACAAATCCTCAGTGGAAAGGAAAGTTGAATCATTGTTGCTCCTCTGTCACGAACACTGGGTTGTAGGACTGAAGTAAAATCAGGACCTATAGCCCCAGAGGAACATTGCACAGACCAACAGTGCACACAGTGAAACCACACTAGCAACATGTCCATACAATTTTTGGACGATTCTCAGCTGGAAGAAGCAATTATCAAAAACTGAAGCATGGATAACCTTGCAGCGTGAATTAGATATAATCAACATTCAAGAAATATTTACACTGTTCAGATTAATTTTAAAATATTTTTTCTGCTACCAAAATAAGGATGTTTAAGTGCTTCTCAGCTGCACTACGTTGTATTCTCAGCTCATCTAACCTTCCTATTCAAAAACTGCAATCATTAGAAAAATGATGTTGAAGTTTCAACACATTCTTAAGACGGATATGTGAATACAGATAATGCAGATCATACTACTGAGACTGTGTGTTGTGTATGAACACAGCTGAGCAACAATTATCCCCAATACAGTTATGCAGCATCATCTCCATAGTATTTCTGCAGTGTCTGGATAGTTCCTGAGATGTCTGCATGCTTTGCTGGGGCAAGTTGGAAGCACCAGACGTTATTTATTTACCCCTTCCAAGAAGCCCCTACTTTTTGTTTTCAAGGAATCCTTCTTCTAGGTCAATTTTCTGTTAGGCTTTATCAATTTGCTGTTTGTTGCTGCCTTACCTGACGCACCAGCACACCGCCATGCGTCCTGATGCTACATGAAGATACACAAACAACCCTTTAGGTCTATGTCTAAAAGACAAAAGCCCTCCCAAATCCCTTACGATCTGCTACAATTGGACTGAGATTTTAGGATGGCGAGCGAGGCGGCGCTGCCCTGATAAAGGATTTCCCGAATCCCTTAATATTTTTAATTCCTTATGTAAAGCGGAGGCTGGAACTAGGCTGACACCTCAAATCGGGGGAGGCAAGCATCCGCGGAAGGGAGAATGCAGAAGGGGCACACGCAGGGAGGGGAGCCGAGGGATCAAGCACTGGGGGTCCCCACCGCGCCATATTAAAATAAAGGAAAAATAAAAGAAAACGCAGGATAAAAAAGGCAGATGTAAGTTTAAGCAGCACGAGATCAAGTGGATTTGGGGGCTAATGCTAATAACGCCTTGAGCCAGCAGCCGGGAAGCTCGGCAGCCCCGCAAGGGGCCCGGGGACGGCCGCGGGGGCGATCCGCATGTACCATGTATCCTCGTCCTGGCCGCAGCATCCGTCCTCCAGCTCCAGCACCGCCACCTCGTCCAGCACCGTTGCAACCCCCGCACCGCCGGCCTCCTGCCCGCCGCCAGCCGCCTTGAAGTAGGCGAGGGGCTCCTGCAGGCCGGGCGCGGCGCCGGGCAGCGGGCCGGGCACGCACGGCGCGGCCGGGGTCGGAGCCGGAGCCGGAGCCGGCCCAGGGGGGCTGGCGGGGCGCAGCGCGGCGGGGGCCGGCAGCGGGGCCAGCAGCAGGTGCGGGCTGGGCGGGCGGGCGGCGGCGGCACGGCTGCGGAGCTGTTCGTTTTGCTTCTCCAGCTTGCGCACCAGCTCCTGCAGCTTCTTCACCTCCAGCTCGGCGCTCACGGCCGCGCCGGCGCCGCTCCCCTTCACCTCCGCCATCATCGCCGGTTTCAGCAAGGCGGCCTCCATCCTGCCGGCCCTTCGCCGCGCCGCCGCAGGGCAGCGCCCGGGCCCGCGGGCGCTGGGGAGGGAGCGCCGGGAACGAGAGTCGGGACTCTGCGCTGCGCTCCGCCGCCCGCTCCGCTCCGCCGCTGCTGCGCCTCCCGACAGCGGCGGGCAAGGCGCGGGCGGGCCCGGTTCCCTCCCACTCGGCAGCCGGAGCGGGGAGGGAACAAAGCCGGGGCCGCCGCCTGGCCGCTCGGCTCGGGGCCGCGCCGGGACGCCGAATGATGTGAGCCCGTAGGTGTCGAGGTGGTAATTATGCAGATTGCGGTGTGACTGGAAACGAGAGGCGCAGCGGGAGGCTCTGTCGTCGGGCCCGAAAGGAACGGATGCAGGCAGACGTTTGTGGCTACCAGACTTGCTGATGTTTCGGGTCTTCTGATTCACAGCAGCGTGTTTTCAGAACAAGTGTCGTGACAAGAGCTGAGGGAGCTGGGGCTATTTACTTATTGAAGGAGGCTCAAGGGACACCGCATCTCTCTCTGCAACTGCCTCGAGGAGGTGGGGGGGTCTCTTCTCCGAAGCTGCAGGCAATGGGACAAGAAGAAACGGCCTCAGGTTGCTCCAGAGGAGCTCTAGGCTGGATATTACAAAAAGGGGCTGTGAAGCATTGGGACAGGCTGCCCAGGGAAGTAGTTGGGTCCCCATCCCTGGAAGTATTTAAAAGACATGTAGGTGTGGTCCTTAAGGGTGTGGTTGAGCTGCAGATGTGGCAGTGCTGGGTTAACGGCTGGAGTTGATAACCTTAGAAGTCTTTTCCAACGCAAATAATTCTATGGGTCTATGATTTTTTTAAGATGTGTTGGTGATGAAGGGAGACAGAACCACAAACAGTAGAAAACCACACAAAATTGTTGGAAAAGACTTTTACCACTAAGATTGTCTAGTCCACGACTACCATGACCAATAAACCATGTCCTTCAGTGCCACATCTCCACATTTCTTTAACACCTCCAGGGACGGTGAAACCACCACTTCTGTGTGCAGGCTGTTCCAGTGCCTCATCACTCTTTCTGAGAAGAAATTCTTCCTAATATCCAACCTGAAGCTCCCCTGGCACAACTTGAAGCCGTTACCTCTCTTACTGTCATGAATTACCAAGCATAACAAAAACATAACAAAATTGTTAAGTGGAGGAGAACCCCTGAGATGAAAAATGCTCCTCCCTCCCTCTTCCCTGATTGAAAGGTCCTTTAACACAGCCCAGATAATGTAAATCAGTTTGCTACCCTTCCTTATCATTCCTTGTCTAGGAACAAGTAATTTCTTCCAGTGGAAGAAATTACTCATGCATCCCTTCTCCTCAGCAAGCAGGTGGAAAGAGGTTCAGCATCATACCCAACCACTGTGTGGGCAACACAACCATTTCACTCCCAGGACTGCCCCTTGGGTTCATTTAATCAGGAGAAGACAGAAGTTGCCCTGACGTTGCTGCCATGAAGTTTCCTACAGCTCTGATGTGATGTATGCGAATTGCCAGGTCAGCCACTGCTGGTAGCTTTTGGGGTCAATTGGCTGCTACCCAACTGCTGGGTACACCAATCCTGGACGGAGCTGTAGCGATAGCAGCCACTGCCACCCACAGCATCACAGGTTTCATATGTCAGGAGGTACAGGTCCTCTACTCATAGCATAAAAAAAATCAACCAGTTCTCAGTTTTCTCTCTTTTGTTCGTAGTCTTTGAGGGGAAACTTTCTTCTGCATATGCACAGGACCACAGCACTATTACTTGTTAATCGTTTAAGCACTTACGCTACCACAGCGTAAGGATAACAGCTTGTACTACAAGAATGGCTGTAAAGATAAAGCAGAGAACAAAGCACTGATGTACTGATTTTTATTTTACCACCAAAGAGAATAAATATAGCCTCTAGCATAACCTAGATTGATCCTGATAGTGCTTAATCCAAAAATTTTGTTTGGTCTCCTCCATCCACTTGGAAGAGAGAAGTGGAAAAATGTTGAATGTAAAAAACTGCTGGCCCCAATTCTGCCACATATCATCCATGTTGGTAGCATAATCCAGTTTTCACTGCTATGGATAGCAAATTGTTGATTACCTGCTTCTGTTTATGCTGCCAACACAAATGCTGCACACAGACACTTGTTGGGGCAGTGGTCAGAGGAGGAAAAGCTGAGTGCTATGCCTTAGTCTTGAGCCAAACTTTTCAGGCAGCTCAAACAAGTTGATTACAAGCAGAATAAGGTTCACTACATCTCACCCCTCTTCTTTGAGTAGGACAGCTTCGAATCTCATCTCTATCCTGCAAGAGCTCAAACTTGTTCACGCTTCTGCTACTATGCTCATAATTGCTGTGTGATACCGTGTCTTTTTTCCAGGTATTTCCTGGCTGAGTGGAGGTTAACCATCCATTTCACTGAATTGCTTTTGTTGCTGTACGTCAAATGTATGTGTAACATCTTTGCACATGGTGTTGGTGGATAGATGTGTGCTTTTAAGTCCTCTATCACCTCTGTGCTGGCATACTGGTCTTCTGGCAAGAGGGTTAGAACATGATTGAAATATTTGACCTGTTTGCTTTTCCTGAGCAAATTATTTTCCTCCCAATATTAACGTTACTAAAAAAAATTGTTAACAAGCTCTACTCAGTGTCCCAATACTAGATGATTAGGCTGGCCAGCTGAGAACACATACACTCTTTACAAGCCAAATAAAGACTTTATGATTCCATTTTTTTTTTTTTTTTTTTTTTTTTTTTTTTTAAAGTTACTGATAAAATGTGTTTTACCTTCAGTCTTACATCTTCGAATGCCCATCAAACCTGTTATTTCCTGGACCTGAGAAACTGCAGTAGCAGAAAAGTTGCTGATTTTGGCTACTTACATGGCCTACTGGAGTAGAAATTTATGAATCAGTATAGTTGTTGATAGGCTCCCAGTGCAGAGAACAAAGAAGCAGGAAAGCCTGCAGATCCCATCTGCTCTTTTCTGATAATAAGCCTGTTGCTTTATTCTGTAATAGCTGCAGGCTGGACCTGCCTTTCAGGCAAGCCAGTAAAGAATTAATTGCAGTAATCCAGTCTGAGCTTCACAAAGGATGTGTTACAATAAGGTCAGAGCACGGATGGTAACCTCCATGCCTAGTGAAATTTTGAGGAGCAGTTCCAGACCAAAAAATGTCTGTGAAAATAACTTCATAGAAATAGAGCCACTAATGCAGCAGCAGCAGTCCATCTAATCAGTGACCGGTAACAAAGGCTGAGAGTAGCTGCTTAGGGAAAATATATCAGAAACAAGAAAAATACTGAGAATTTCTCTCCAGCATTCTGTAGTCAGCAGATTGGGACATCTGGGCCATTTATTTTTTATAGCCACCAGTGTGTAATATATTTTGCTGAGGCCCATTTTTAAACCATTTATCCGTTAGGAACACCCTGTGGCAATTAGCACTGCAATTTAATTACGTATTGTAAGAAAAGCTACTTCCTATTATCTGCTTTAAATCTGCTGCCTAGTAATTTAATTGGGTGCCCCTTAGTTCTGTTTTTTTTTTTTCTAAGACAGAATGATTAATCACCCTCTATTCAGATTTTCTTTATCATTCATGACTTATAAAACTCAGTCACTTCTCTTCAAGCTGACAAGCCCTCAGTTATAGAGCCTTGCCCCCACAGAAGCCAGGCTGAACCTCCCGTTCTTCCCCTCCATAATGAAAGCTGAATTTTCCAACCCATTGTTTCCTTTTTATTAGTAGTCCTTGTTTGCTTATATTATGATGGCTTAGGAAGAGATTGTGACAATTTTCTTATAAATCCAAATATATTCAGATAAAAAAAAAAAAAAAAAGAACAACTTCCCCAGAAACATAATGTTACCTTTAGAAGTATTCATACATTCATGAGCACACCTTGTCTTGAAAAAACTGTATAGAATTGCTTCTAATATATCATACCAGATGCCTACATATTTATTTATTGTAATAGGTACAAATTGCATTATAGAAAAGTCAGCTTAACTGAAATACAGTTCCACAGAGCACCTTTCATATTTATTCAGGCCCAGTGTCACAGCTGATGCTTCTGATTCATTTGGCACAAGGCATGCTTTGAGCAATAGGTTAAACGCATGTAAGAAGTTGAACAATGGTACATTCGACCCTCTATAGAATTTTCGTATGCACAGTCTGGTCCTAAAAATTTGTTACTGTTAGATTTAAAAATCAGCTCAAATGTACAGGAGTAGATAAACATCTTCCTGGAGTTACAGGATTCTTCACTATCAATGTCTCTTGCAAACGTTTTATCTTCTTAATTGTTACTTTCAATTTTCTCTTAATTGACTTAATTATTTTTATACAATTTCTTTTTCTAAACTACTATGGTTCTTTCTGATCCTATGTTTTTTTTTCATTATTAAATTAATATTAAGCTGAACTACATCACAGTCACTACTAGCATATATTTTCCATGGGATTAAGTCCAAAACTGCATCATTTTCTGTGAGACCCAGTTGCCCCAGAAAAATCAGTAGTTACGGTAACTAAAATATTGCCTGTGTATTGAACATAGAGATAGTGCTAGTTTGTAGGTCCATCTAGATGGAACATGACACTTGTAATTTAACTGAGTACTTTTTTGTTTTAATTCATCAGTTCCATACGAAATCACTCTGGCTTACAAAACCATTAACCCCTCCCTTACCTTATCAGCCATAGACAGAAAGCATTGACCTACATCAATGCAGGTTGTTTCTTTCTTACAAGTTTCCATCAAGAATGACAGAAAAACAGCTGATCTCCAAATGGCTAAAAAACCACACCACACATTTTGCCAACAATTCTGTTTTCAGCTTGATTTGTCTTCATGGGACAGGGGATGTTGGCAGAAGGAGAAATGCCTTCATGATGATATGAACGTACTTGGGCAGCTTTTCAACAGAGCGAGGAAAAAATTACTATCCATGTTCGCAGCTCCATCACACAGAATAACTAAGTGACTTTTACAATTTGAAAATTTAATTATGATACCGTAAAGTGGTTTAGAAGTTGCCACGTTAAAAAACCGAACAGCAATATGCTCAGCACTGGTCACGTCACATGTCTGGGAAAAATTGATTTCAAAAACCCTCCAGCCAGCACTAAGTGTGCTTTTTGAGGAAGCAAATCTGAGTGCAATGACACCAGAGTAGAATTAATGTCAAAAGAGCATGGAAAATTTGCAGTTGCTTCGAAGCTTTTACTTGTGTTAGCATATGCATATGTTGAACTCTTAGACAAGGGAACAGTTTCAAAGAATAATTGCCTGAACTATTATCCAAATTCAGTTCGATCATGCAGAAAACTTTGCTAAACATCCCAAAATAATTAAAAAAAGAATGGCTTGTGATGGAAGGAATCTTAAAGATTATCTACTTCCACTCCCCTGCTGTGGGCAGGACTGCCACTCTGCAGATGAGGCTGCCCAGGGCCCCACTCTACCTGGCCTTGAACACCTCCAGAGATGAGGCATTCACAGTTTCTCTGGGCAGCCTGTGCCAGCATCTTACCAAGCTCTAAGAATTTTCCTGAATTTAAATCTCCCTTTTTCAGTGAAGCATTTGATTTTACCAGAAGCTGGTGCATAACAGGGGATATGATAAATCCACTCAATGCCATGTTCTCTGGCCCAAGTATCCACAAGTGAATTTTTGAAATGAGTCCCATTATCTGACTCAATTCTTTCTGGGGTGCCATGTCACCACAGGATTTGCCTCTCCAGACCTAATGTGGTGCTTTGGGTGGTAGCGTGGGGTTCTTCTTATGTTTCAAGTCACCCAGTGGTTGCCTCCACCATGGTGAGCACATAACTTACCACTTACCATTGCGAGATCATGGCAAGGTGATATAATCAACCTGCCACGCCTCCCCATATTTGTACTTTTGCCATTGCCCTTCCCCCCAGAGAGGTTTCATCTTCTTGGCTTGTTTAATTGTGACACACGTGTCACAGTCATGAATAACTTGGGCAATAGTGTCCACACTTAAGTCCACCCCTTGGTCTCTAGCCCAGTTACATGCCACCTCTCTTCCTTGATGGCTTGAGGTCTCATGGGCCCACCAAGCTAAAAATAACTCTCCCTTGTTCTGCCAGTCCAGGTCTATTTGAGCCACCTCAATTCTGGCAGCTCAATCTACCTGATGGTTATTTTGCTGTTCCTCAGTAGCCTGACTCTTGGGCACATGAGCATCTCCATGGCGTACCTTTATAACCATATTTTTTGTTCGGGCAGCGACGTCTTTCCACAGTTCAGCACCCCATATAGGTTTACCCTTCTGTTACCAGTTGTTCTGTTCCCACTGCTGTAACCACCCCCATGCATGAGTGAGCATAAAGATAAAGCAGTGGCCACCTCTCCCATTCAGCAACATCTAAGGCAAGTTGGACAGCTTTTACCTCTGCGAACTGACTTGATTCTCCTTGTCCTTCAGTGGCCTCTGCAACTTGTCATGCTGGACTCTATACAGCAGATATCCATCTGCGATGCTTCCCCACCATATGACATGATCTGTCCACAAACAGGGCAAATTTCTTTTCATTTTCTGGTAGTTTGTTGTATGGTGGGGCCTCTTCAGCATATGACACCTCTTCTGCCGGCAATGTTCCAAACTTTTTACCTTCAGGACAGTCCATAGTCACCTCTAAGATTCCTGAATGGCTGAGGTTCCGCATCCACGCTTGTTGTGTAAGCAACACAATCTGCTTACTCCAAGTGGCATCAGTAGCATGATGGGTGGAAGGAACTTTTCCTTTAAACATCCAGTCCTGCACTTGCAATTGAGGTGCCAGAAGAAGCTGTGTTTCAGTGCTGATTACTTCAGAAGCAGCCTGAACCCCCTCACACGCAGCTAGGATCTCCTTTTCAGTTGGAGTGTAGCCCTCTTCTGACCTCCTGTATGCTCTACTTCAAAATCCCAGGGGTCAGCCTCAGGTCTCTCCTGAGGCTCTTTACCACAGACTCCAAGTGGGACCTTTCTCTCCAGCAGCAGTGTAGAGGATGTTCTTCACATCCTGTCCCATCCATACTGGCCCTAGGGCCACAGCACAGAATCACCAAGGTTGGAAAAGACCTTCAAGATCATCCAGTCCAACCACCCTCCTGTCACCAATAGCACTCACTAAACCATGGCCCTCAACACAACATCCAACCGTTCCTTGAACACTTCCAGGGTCGGTGACTCCACCAATTCCCTGGGCAGCCCATTCCAGTGCCTGACCACTCTTTCAGAGTAGTATTTTCTAGTGTCCAGCCTGAATCTCCCCTGGCACAGCTTGAAGCCATTACCTCTAGTTCTACAACTAGTTACATGAGAGAAGAGGCCACCACGCAGCTCACTACAATCTCCCTTCAGGTAGTTATAGAGAGCAATAAGGTCTCCCCTGATTCTCCTCTTTTCCAGACTGAACAATCCCAGTTCCTTCAGCTGCTTCTCATAAGACTGTTTCAGACCCCTCACTAGCTTTGTCACCCTTCTTTGAACCCGCTCCAGGGCCTCAGTGTCTTTCTTGCATTGAGGGTCCCAAAACTGGACACAGTACATGGGCTATCTCTTGTTTAATCTGTTCAAAAGCCTGCTGCTGTTCAGGACCCCACACAAAATTGTCCTTCTTTCACATCACCTGATAGAGGGGGCTAAGCTGTAGTTTGGGATGTGCATCCTCCAAAAGCTCACTACACTCAGAAAAGACTGTCTCCTTTTTGCTAGTGGGTGGAGACATAATGGTGATTTTGTCGATAACATCTCCTGGGATGCGACAATGCCTATCTTGCCATTTTACTCCTAGGAAACTGAATCTCCAGGGCAGATCCCTTCACTTTGTTTCACTTACTAGCAAAACCAGCATGCAGAAGAATTTGAATTATTTGCTCTCCTTTCTTAAAGGCATCCTCTGCTGTATCACGACATGGATCAGCCCATGGCAAATAGTCGAACTGTGTTTCCACTTCTGGGCAAACAGTTCCAGGTGTACTGAACGCCCCTCCAAATAATAGCAAACTGCAGCCTGCATTCTGTGGCCAACGGAATGGAGAAGAACAAATTGACAATGACAGTGGTGGCATACCATTTAGCTGCTCTTGACTCCAGTTCATACTGGAGTTCTAACATATCTGGCACAGCAGTGCTCAGTGGGGTTGTGATCTCATTCAGCCTGCGGCAATCTACCTCCAGCTTCCATTCTCCACTGGCTTTACACACTGGCCGTATGGGGCTGTTAAAAGGCAAGTAAGCTTTGCTGATCACTCCTTGACTCTCTAGCTGATAAATCAGCTTATGAATGGGGAGCAAGGAATCCCTGTTGGTGCGGTACTGTTATCTGTGCACTGTTTTTCATAGCGATGGGTACCTGCTGCTTTTTTACTACTTTTTTCATCTGTAGTAACCCCACAACAGATGGGTTCCAACAGGCCAGACAAGACAGACAGCTGCTTAATGCTGTCTGTATCTACAGCAGCTATTCCAAAAGCCCATTGGTATCCCTTGAGATCCTTGAAATACCCCCTTCTAAGATAACCCATACTGAGTATGCATGGAGCCTCCTGTCGAATTACTATAAGTAAGTAATCAGTTCCATCCCTTTATAACTCAAGGGCATCAAAGTGCACTGAGCACCAGTGTCCACCAGTGCTTTATATTCCCGTGGTTCTGATGTGCCAGGCCATGGAATCCACACAGTCCAATACACTCTATTATCCCTTTTCTCCCCCTGGCTGAAGGCAGGGCCCCTCTCTTTGTTACCTGCAGTAGTGGGAGCAACTTAAGTGGTGGTTGATCTGCTTTGTAATTCTCTCACCTGTGCTCGTAGTGCAGGAATGGGTTCATCACGCCACTTCTTCATATCCTCTCCATGCTCATGTAAATAGCTCCACAGGGCAGCACGAGACATACATTTACTGCAGTCCTTTGCTTGGGTAGGGGGGGGCGTTTGTCTTTGATAGCTGAGACTTTAATCGGTTTGACCAGCTCCTTCAGCAGGTTCTTTTGATCATCCTGGTCTTCATCGGGTGTTCTGATACTGCCATGAGTTCATCACAATTGATCACTCCCACATGCCGTTCAGACTCTTTCTGGAGTTCAGCAGATAGCTGATATGGAAGCATGGGATGGCAATAGTCTTTGTTCCAATCTCTGAAGTGTAAGAAACAGTTCAAAAATCAGGGGTCTTCTGCCTAGGTTTTCATATCTATTGGTAATTGCAAACAGTGAACTGGCGTACTTTTCTGGTGCTGTTCTCATGAGCTTCCGCCATATTTCAGGTGTACTCACCGTTCTCTTGGGATCATGGTCCTGGCATGGATCATTGGAAACAAACTCAGGATCGTACAGCATTTCTACTAAGGCTGTTTCTCTCAAATACCGGATGCCTTTCTCAACAGTATTCCAGTTTTTCATCTCAGACTCCAGCTCGGTTCTGAAGGGATATCTTTCCTTCACAGCTAATAACATTTGTTCCCGGAGGGTAGTGATTCCATCCAGATATCTACTAATCCCCCTGTCAACAGCTGAGTCTCAGGTGATGTTTCCTAGTTGGTGGGCTTCATTACTGTTTAGGGACACACTACCAGCCTTCCCTCTCTCTCTCTCCACGACAGTGTTATATAGAGCTCAGTAAGCACAAGCCAAGTACCAAATAAGTTGTTCCTCCTCAGATCTTTCTGAGCTGCACCATCCCTTACCCAAATGCTTGCATTGTTCCTCAGGATCCCACAGGTGTTCAAGAGTAAAATCCCATGATACAAGGGGTCCCCACACTTTCCTAAACCTCTCCATATTCCCCACCACTCCACATTCTCTGGTTTCAGGGAAAGCTTCCTCCACATAAATGTAAAATACCATTGCAGAGAATACATGCTGAGAGACTGACAGCACAGTATCCAAGCTGGCACCCTGAACATGCATACAGAACCGAGAAGAGCACCTGGAAACCAGTCCAAACATCATACTGTCTGTTAGATTAGATTAGTCTGTTAAGATAAATAAGAACCAAGCGTGTAGATATGTGCAACTTCAAAACAGAATATGAGGGGCTTAAAAAGGAACCAAGATGTTCTCAAGAACGCAAGGGTCCTTCATCCTCTATATAACGCTCTTAAGATGAAGTAAAAACCCATAGTTGCCCCCATACTCCACCAACAGTTGTCATGGGGTTATCCTTAGATGTAAGTCCGTGACAGGGGGCACAGGCCTTTGGGGGGGGGGGGGAAGAGGAAAGAAGAGGTACTAACAGTTTGCCATGACCCAGCCAGCCCTGGGCAGCATGCACTCCGGGAGATGGGGAAGGGCAGAGAGCTAGCCAATAGTTTTAACGAAAACACAATGGCAATGGCCTGAGGAGGAACGGTAATTTCCTGAATTTAACTAAGTCAAATAAAACGAGAGAGACGAGAGTATCTAAAATGCGAGACAAATCACAATAGTGCGAGGAGAAACACGTGCTTTTCTCCACAGTGAACTGAGATGGCTGAGCTGGAGCCAGAAGGAGAGAGGCAGATGCTTGGACCCTGTCCAGAGCTCCACCCCATTCCTCTTCCTGCCAGGTCCTCCAAGGATGCCACCTCCTCCCCTCCCATCAGGATACTCAAACTACCCATAAAAGCCAGTAAATGGAACTAGAACATTAACTCATTAACTCCCATTGGTCCACATGATGTTCTGATGGGGAATACTGACAACAAAAAATTAATAACAAAGCCACAACACAACTGCACCAATCAGCTTAGTGTTTTCTGTGTACTTGCTGAGTGTGTACTCAATCCCAACGTCTAGGTCATTGAGAAAGACATTAAAGAGTACTGGTCCAAAAAGGACCCCTAGGGGACACCACTCATCATTGGTCTCCACTTGGACAGAGTAGCTGACCACAACCATATCACCTTTGTGATTTCTTTATATCCTATCAGGAAAAAAAACAAAACCTCACACTCAAAGCCCATTCTTGCATTATCTATAACTTATTCATGCACGAAAGAGTCCATATCACATAAATACGGTGTTACAGCTGGAAAGATTACCATGGTGAAAATGGGAAAAGAAACTAACAGGGAAAGAATGCTCACCTATATCCAAAGATCTACATTTACAGGAAAGACTCCACAGAGGAGGGATCTCCAGAAAGTATGGCAGTCAGCTCTTAAATGGAGTCTAGTGCAGCCAGGCTCCACCTCTTCTGGTCAGACAGCTGAATCACCTTCACCTGTGCACCCACCGCTGACTCAGTCCTTGCCTCAGGTGATCAATCAGTGGTTCAGGCTGTGACTGAACAGTTACCATACAATAGCAAAGATACCTAAAGTAGAACTTCAGTATAGTTACAAAACCTAAATCAAACCATTGTTTTTCCAGAGCCTCTCTTCCATATGCTATACCACTTTTAAAATACTCGATAACTTTCCTGCAATAAATCATGAGATAAGCATTAAAATATTTACCATTCCTCGTAGGACAGGGTAGTGATGTGTCAGTCTTTGTGACTGCGGTGGTTTTTCACCAGCACCATCACAGTGCTCTCTCACTCCTCCTCAAATAGATAGGTGGAGAAAATAGGATGAAAAAAATCTCATGGACCCAGATAAGAACTGGGTGATCACTCACCACTTACCATAATGGGCAAAATATAATTGGTGTGAGGGAAATTAATATAGCTTATTGCCCACTAATAACCAAAGTAGGGCAGTGAAAAAACAAAAGCAGATTAGAAACAGCTTCCCCACACCTCCTCCCCACAGGTGTCATAGGACATGGAGAATGGGAGCTGTAGTCAGTCCATAACACTTTGTCTCTACTACTCCTTCACTGTCACAGTCTCCCACTCCACATGGGTCCCTCTCAAGGGATGCTGTCATTTCTGAACTGACCTTGTGTGAGTTTCCCATAGGCTGCAGCTCTACAAGGCTCCTCTCCTCAAGCTGCAGCTCTGGCTTGGGACTGCTGCTATAGGATCTCTCCATAGGCTGCAGCTTCCTTTTGGAGCAGCTGGAGCTGACTCTCTTCTGATATGGAGCAGCTGCTGGGCTCTGCTCACAGAGACTACCCTTGTGGGCAATGTTACCAAAATCTCAGTACATAAGCCCAGTACATTCTGGAACACTTAATTTGTTTCATTATGCAGTCTCTGCCAGCCAAACCTCTGAGGCTGGACAGGAGCTGCACAGTAAGCAGCCCCGAAGCAATCTGTATACAAAATAAATGTTGCTGTGGCAAAGGCATTTTGCAAGAGCGCTCACTGGACTGATGAAGAACTTTTGAATTATGGTTTCTTTTCAGCTATGTCTTTTCCGTGTATTTGTTCAGATTTCTTCAGGAGAAACAAAGTCCCTCCTACCCCCAACTTCACTGTTTCCTTTATGTTCCTACTGAGAAGATCTGATTCTGTGTTAGAAAGCTCAATTAGGAAACAAACAGAAAGTGGAGTTCCCAGAGCACGTGCTTTCTGCTGAGTGTCTGGGATGTCTCACACTGCACTGGAAGAGGCAGAAGAATTAGTATTTCTGTTTTCTTCCTCAAGCTTTCCACAGATGTCACTCATGTCAAAACTAGCATGCCTACTCCCACAGAGAATTTTCATCTGGAGAAAACTGGTATTTTACTTCAGAAAGTTATACTGTTACTTTGGTAAAAGGATAAATACATTCTCAGTTGTATGGGTTTTTTTGTTTGTTTGTTTTTTGTTGTTGTTGTTCTTTTTTTTTTGTAGATTTACCAAATATTAGTACTCAAAATATTTGAATGTCTGGGATTACAGTGCTGCATGTTCAAGAAGCTGGTATCCAACTCTTAATTATAACATCTGAGCTAGAGACAGAGATGACATAATTCCAGATTCCATAGCTGGATACTCCCTAGAGGAACCAGAAGATGTGAAGATAAATATTTTCTAGAGTATTCATCTTGCAGTCAAGTTTTATTATTGATTTCAATGACACCATTATTTATGACAACACTATTACTTTTAAATTCCTATCCCCAGTTTCAAAAGCACCAACTCTGCTTGCCCTTAATTGGCTTCTTTGCACAACGCTTTCATTTTTTTCTTAGTCGTTTTCCCCTTTTCTGCTAGTTTTGTGTATTATGACATGTGAACAATAGTATTTATTCCCCCATTAGGAAAAATACCATGAAAGCTAGGAAAATACTGAATTTTCTTTTCAGAAATGACTATTCTTTTCTTCTTTCTTTTTTTTTTTTTTCTTTTCAGAGTATGTAGTTTTAAAATATTGGCTGCCATTGCTTTGACTGTAACAGCTGTCTGAGAGTGCTAAACAGATGTCTGAAGACTATACAGCAATGCCAAGACTCAGACATTGATTCTAATGGGCCAAAATCGGGAAGTTTTAAGTCTTGGCACGGGTAAGAAGAGGCTGTAGCTGACAATTTATAACTCACACAGGTATTAAACCTCCTGAAAAGCAGTAAATTATAGGTAGCTTTCTTGGAAAGGGAGGTGAAACCTGTTTTCCTTGAGCCATATCCACAGGTGCAGAAGTACCACCCAGAGGCCGCTATGCTGAGTACTGCACAGAAAGAGGGAATTAGTTCCCATGCAGCAGAGTTCAGAGGCAAAAAAAGGCAAAGAATATACCAAAGCTTAAAAGAGATCATCCTCTGTAGTCTTTTCTAGTACTCTCAAATGAAACTCACCACCTCACACTCCCTCACTATCCTGCTCAAGCCAAAGCTGAGTGCACCCAGCTCCTCTAATGGTGCTAGAAGGGAGCATGATGTTAACAGGGATAAACAGAGAATCATAAAGACTGCTTTTAATTATGAATTAGACCACTCTGATGACTCAAAGAAATTCCAGGATGTTCTCTTTGCTTCTGGGATTTTTTCTATATTTTCTACTCAATAGTAGTTCCTGAGGGTTCAATAGGCATACAGATATCGAGTGTGCAAACTGTGCAGATAACCTGCGGTCTACAGGCTGTAAGAATTCACCCTGCACAAGTCATGGAACATGGCAAAAACATGAATGGGAACATACTTTATTTCACACACCAGAGTATTAAACCATCTGGTTAAAACATAGGTAGTGCTGGGGGATAAATTAATCATGTCCCTCCTACTTTATGGGCAGTGCTCTTTTGAAAGAGAACACTACCATCTCCACGATTTTAAAAGATGACAGTTTTGAGGGTGTCCGATACTAGCAAATGTGCTTTGAGAATATCTGCAGATTCTTATCCCTAAAATGGAGTGTTTCTTAGATCTTCATTTTACTGATGCGGGAGATAAGAACTGAATTGGCCAGGCCAGGCAAAGCGCATGACACTTTGAAGATTTTGAAGTCAAAGAAGTAAATATAAAATAGCCTTAAGATCTCTAGGACTATTCATCACTTACGTGGTTAAACAAAACATTTTTTAGTTAACAATTTCAGGTTTTGGCATATCAAACCTATCTAGGCGTCTTTATCCACTGTCGTTACGGAATGGAGTGTGTCTCTGCTGTTAAGCTGGGGTGAAGAAAAATGAGATGATCTGGTGCAGTGGAAAGGAAAAAAGAAGGCTACAATTCTCTCTTGCAGTCTGATACTTATTTGACTGGAAGCTAGAAATGTCTCCTCGGGTATCAGTAGTTACTGTGAACAACAAGCAACCTTAGGATCCTAAAGCAAAAACAATGAGGAAAACCGGTATATTTTATCCTAGATAATAGGATTTTTAAAATATCAAGAGAAGACAGTGTGTGACTCATACATGTTTAAGGAGATACACACTGAACATGTACAACTTCCAACATGACATGCATCTCCATATCAAGGAGAAATACAGAGAGCTGTCCTACTGAATAAAAGCAAGGACTGTTTGCAGTTGACTACATTTTCATAAGCTAATGAGGCTCTATAAAGAAGAGAGACTGTCTTGTCAAACTCATGGAGGCATTTATTGCAAGAGGAAAAAGACTAGAAGACAATATTAACATGCTTGTCACTTTGCTTCAAGCAAAGACTGAGTATTCTGTAAGAACCTATATAGGATACAGCGGAATACAGTACAACAGTGAAACAGTTCTTGTGACGCTCCTCCTACTTGTAAATATGTAAATATGTAATGAAGTAGTTTTGATGCCATCTACATATGTATATGCATGAATGATTTTTTTCCCCTGTAGAGCTATGCCCAAGATTTGCAAAAGAAACTATCCATTACACACTGAGAAAATGGGCCTGATGAATCACAAAATCCCACATAATTTAGTACATCACCTCTCAATGCAGCTTTTCAGTCTAATTTAAAGCATTATTGAAGATAACACATTCATTAAAACAGCTGTCAGCAAACTGCTCATTTCAATAGCTCATGGAAGTACCAGTCAAAGAGAAATAAAACACCACATGCTAATGATATGCAAAAAGGACAAAAAACAATTCCGTTTTGATACATTGCTATTGAGATGTTAATTTGATTTTTTTAATGAGTACTGCTATCTGTGCTTTTATATGGTAAATATCACACATCACAAAACTAGTGTTTCTTTTCAGGAAAATTACAACATATGATAATTAAAAAAAAAAAAAAAATCAATCCACATTGCAAAATAGTCAGTGCTGTTCAGCAAGGATGAATTGATGAGCACAGAATTATTGTTTATTGCTTCTGTATTGTTACTTCTCTGTCAGTGAGTATTTAAGTACCAGATATTTGGATCCAGAGTTTTCTCCTGGTTTCTCAAACACTGGAATGCACTGGATTCTAATGTGCTGTCTCAGGTAAATATCCAGCAACTTCCATTGTAATTCAGCCTTAGGAATAACTGTTGGTCTTTGAATAGGACCAAATTTGTCACCCAATATTAAAACTCCTCCATGGATTTTCTCCACCAGTTTTGCAAGTCTCATTACACCAGTAATGCACATGGTAATATTGACAATAATTTAATTAAAGCATGTCATCAGCAATGGGCACACAATAGAAAAAGAAATAATAGAAAACAGATAATAACAGATTTTCTAAAGCTACTACCATTAATTCATAATCATTTTTCATAAAAATAATTAAACAAATTATGTACTGTTACATGACTCTTTTTCATACAACAGTATGTACACTCTTTACGCTAGGCTAAACAGATTGCATCATATTCAGTTGAGGGCCCAAAGGTTTAAATCATACAGAAATTCTTACCTCCTGTCTCTATTAGAGCAAGTGCAAACAAGGAGAGGAAATTTGGCAGTGACAGACATTCAACAGTCTAATATTAATCTATGGATTTGGCACTTTTCAGTTTTGTAACCTCTGGTCAGGTCCAGCAGATTCCAAGCACTCAACTCTGTCACAGTCATAACTAAGAAGTCCTTTTCAGCAGAGAGGTAAGGGAGGAAAATCAGTTCTGAATATTATGATCTAAAATACCTCAAAGCATAGAATAGCAGTCGATATCTTTGTTTTTCCAGTAAACCACTGAAATAATTATTTTAGGCAATTAAGGCAAATAACAATTAAATGTCGCAGAAACGTAACAGAGAATGAAGTCATTGCAGTTTCTGTACTTCAACAGATATACACTGTCCAAAAATAAAAAGCTTTCAATGTAGGCTCAAGAGAGGGAGGTCATCTGTCTCGATGTCAGTGTCTAGAGATCGGAACTATTTACCCCAGGTTCCTTTGTAAGCAGTGGAAAGTAAAATATCTGTTCATAACATGGCTAACCTCATCATAAAATAGATACTTTCAATCTGACCAACCAGTTCCTAAAATTATATACTTCCTCACTGAAGATGTTTACTTTTAGAAGAGATTAATCCATCCCAGATATTTAGACAGGCAGCTTGATAGACTAAGAAACACAAATACAACATAATGTCAGGCAAAGCTCGTATTCTGTGACTTCATGGCAACTATGAAGTGTGCACTTCTTAAAAAAAATTCAACTGCTAATACAATGCTTACCAGGATTTAAGACATGGAGTGGGATACTACTGTGATAAATCAACTAACAATTTTTTTGTTTATAATGCCTCTGCTGTTAATAAAGGGAGATGTATTCTCCAAATATACTTGTTCTATCTTAAAATTATCATTTAAGTTATTTGGGAAGAATCTTCCTCTGGAGATTCACGTCTGTCTTCAAAGCATGAAGAAGAACCCACCTCACTCATTATGAAACCAGTAGTTTTAAGTGAATAACTGACTTCTAGATGGCTAATCATAGACGAGATTAATACCTTTCATGCTTCACAAAGATAACAATTTCTTATTTATAAGGAGATATGGTTGCAATAAAAAGAATAAACAGCCTTCAGAACTGATGTGTAAGTTTATGTCCTACTCAGAAGTATGTCCTATTCAGAGCATTTCAATAAATTATCATTAGTTTTACATACAGTTTAGCAGTGATGAATATACTGAACAATAGATATCTTGTTTTGCTTTCTGGAATCTGTGTATGAAAAGGCATCTCAATTCTCATGGAATTCATTCCTTTGAGAACCATGCAGTAGGGCATTCTAGAAATTAAAACTGATTGTGTTCCTCAACAGTTTGAAGTAACAGGCCAATACACTTAAGTAAACACAAGTGGGACTTCTTCGTCTTACTTTCTGTATGTCAAAATTAGTAGATCCATTTTTCTGCAAGAGAAAAAAAAAATGATTAGAGATGCCAAACACAGCAGCAGTCTCTGAAAGTCATACAAGTAAAACTTTAGGTCTTCTTTTTTTCTTAGAAAATCAATCAGAGTCTGATTATCACTTCTTGTCACTTGCTGAAAGATGGTATATACATTTATGATACAATATGCATACTTTTGGTATTTCTTTCTACAGTTTTATAACAGTCATAATGCCTTATTTTTTAAATATGATTAATTGTAAAATTCACTCTTCCCATCAAATTTTGCAATGGCGTAACAACACTGTTCTTTAACAACACAAGTTGATTAATTTCAGTTTACGTGATCATATCTCAAAAAAGCCCATAAGGCAACACTAGCTTATTATAACTTTTCATCTAGGTTTAAGTTTGTCATCTTTTTAACAGAAGTACTGTTTTATAGTATTATGAATTAATAATTGGCATGAACAAAGAAGATTTAAAGTCTAACAACTTCTAGAGAAGTTAATGAAATAAAAGCTTCATTCTTTGCCACCTTGCATATTTGTTTACTCACTGTCCTCCTCACAAAGTAAAGAATGTCAGTCAGTATAATATTTTCATTATAATTTAATAGATTTTTTTAATTTCCCTTTTTATGGGGCAGACTTTGAAAAGGTTTGCATACACTGATATAAGCAAAAGCAACAGACTTGTTGTAATACACTGAAGTTTTCTGAATGTTCCTTACATTTTTTTCCTCTGTTCATTATAATAAATCTTGCATCTTACCCTTAATTTTGGAGTAGCAAGGCTCACAATGTACAGTTTGTCTGTAAATCCAAACACTGTCTCCTGCTTTCAGATCTTCCAGTGGTCTTTTGCATACTTCACACTTCAAAGTGCAAGTAAAAGTAAAAACAAAAAATAAAATAAAGCCCCTCACTACTATTCATTTCCAGCATATGCATTCATAAAGCAAACATATCCAGATCAGAACAGCATTTGTGAGTACTGTAGTATCATGAATTCTGAATTTAAAAAAAGAAAGAAAAAGAAAAAAAGTATTTACATGAAATAAACTATAAATGTAAAAATAAAATTTTCAGACCTCTAGAAGTCAGATATCTGAATCTCGGCTGGTTGTCTAGGTTCTATTTATCATCACTAACCTCTCTCTCTCCCCCAGACATTTCCAGAGGGTAATTTCTATCTTCACTTAGAATTTGATTCTAAAACAAGATGATCCACCATTTCAAGATCCCCTTCTGTTTTCACTGAGTAAAGGAAGCATAATTAAACATCCAACTCAGAGTAGAACTCAAGGAATCTGAACTTTCTTATTTCAAACTTTTTATAATACTTTACCTCAACCATTATATATATTTCCCATTACTGAAGAATCCAGAGACTTCTTCAACAAATATAAGAAAAAGCTAAATTCTGAGCTAAATTTCCCTTGTTTCATGTCTTGAACTGCACAGATAAACACAAAGACTAACTTCCCAAAGTCACAAGGAGAGCATACACTGAGTGTATCAAGAAACACTCTCATTCTATTTACAGAACAGAATTTTGAACATCAGATAATACTTACTTGCTTAATTTTCTGCCAGTACTTTCATAAATGTGTAGTTACAGAAAACTTAAGCTGACTTTTGCTGGGAAAACACATTGCCAATTGGGAATATGTATCAAAAAGGATATAATCTAATCAGAAAGCTTAAATATTTAAAAAATAATTCAGCTGATAACAACAGAAGAAATTATCAGTCCTAACTGCATTCAAAAATAATTCCTCTTTATGTGGGTTCATCCATCTAAAAAGAATGGAAGCAAACCATAGTTTGTATTTGTAATAACAATTTTGAGAAAGTATTACACAGTGATTGTCAGAGATGAAATTGCATTGCTAGTGCTCACTATTCAGGTTTGGGTGACTTTTCATGCAACAGCTGGGTAAAAGAGTAGGTCTGAGAAACAGAAACTATGGTAGACTGGGCAGAAAGTGATCTATGCTAATGAGGGGGTTTTGCACAAGTAATTATTGTTACAACAACAAATCATGCTTGAAGATGCAAGCAGAATTAAAATTATTGTATTATACAGCAGAAACTCTCCATAGCAACAAAATCTTAACTGATATTTTGATCCCAATGGGAAAGTGATTTCAACCCTATTATTTATGTAAATTCTTCTTAATAATGCCTTTGAGTGTGGCTTTAACTGAGAAAATTCACAAAACTTCATAGAAAAGAAGTAGAATAAGATTTTACAGTATGATTAAACTATAAATAGGATATAATTCACTGTATCAGTCGGGAAGTGTGTATAACTGAAGGCTTATAAATATGAATGACATTCAGGATATGTCCTGCTGTATCCTTTATCCTTCTGGTTTTTGCAAGAGAAAGGAAGGAGAGGCAAGGAGAGGGAGAGGGAAAGGATTGGGGAGGAAAGACTAGAGACAAGTACTTCCTAGATTACTCTTCTCCTTTAGTGTGCAAGCCTTCCTCATCTCCCACGCCTAAGGCCTAACTATTCACTTATTAGATGTGTAATAGAACGTAGGTATTATATTTACATTTTATTTCGTAATAGTAAGTGAAATTTTCTTACCTTGAAGCAAGTTGAATGACAGCAAATTTGCAAGGCATCTAAGATCATTTTGGCATCTATGCCCAAGGGCTTCCTGCAGTATGTACATATATCTTTTCCAATTATACTCCTGTGTATATAATATAACATCAGCTGTCAGAAAAAGAGCAATCTCAAGGAGAAAACTGATAATCTTAGTGCACTGTGTGTATTTTCAAGGCAGCTATATAGGACATATGTATAAAACAGCTCACCTAGTATTTATAACAACATCAATGTTTTTAAATATTTTCTCTTTTTTTTTTTTTTTTTTGCATCCTTGTAAGCCATCAGTGTATGTATTAGCTAGGTGCAACTGTCAGTGCTGCTTTTGTATTATAAAATTAACTGGTCCTGCTCCTTTCCAGTCAATGATAAAACAATGTATTCATTTCTTAATCATCCCCAGAGTTTCTTATACTTACATTGAATAGGATACAAGTTTTTATGATTCTATGCATTTCCAAGTAATGGAAATATCCAAATTATCTGAACTGAAAGCAGTGTGCACATTTAATTTTTTTTTTCTTCTCAAGACATATTACTGATTTGAACAAATATTCTTCTATGTGTGGGAAAATATTTACTGGTGTGAAAACATGAAATTTTTAATCAGCATTATCATGTGAACCTATTCTCCCACATCCGGACTTAAACTTGGTCACATAAACACTATTTTCAAAAAGGAATGAAATTTTGCAGAGAAAGTAGCCAGCAGAGTTAGAAACCTACAGAATCACAAATCCAACTCTACCACTTAAGGCCCTGGCTATTGTTTCTAGATGTTTCATATGTCAGCTCCAACAAGCCCACATAATATTAGGCTGCCAAACTAGTAATGATTTGAAGACAAGATCCCACTGAAAGGGAGTGCTGTATGAAAAGCTGTCTGACTAGCCTAATGATGACTTCCACTGCTCTCTTTTGTTCGAACACCTGAAAAGCTTATGTAAAACATCTGTGCCCTTTGATACTGCATAACATTATTAATGTGTACTTACTGATCAGAAGTAGAGTAAACAGTTTTGATAGTATTTCCAGTTATATTTTCATCATAGGCATGACGTGATGAATTTCTGCAAGGCAGTAAATACATAAAAATTATGAAAAGCTACTTTTTATTGTAAAAGGCTTCACTACACTGATCATATGGAAATTAAACAAATGTAACACTGTTGTAAAAAAAAAAATCCTATTTAGTTATGAGTTCTTTTTTTGCTTTCATCAAGAAATATATATTAAACAAGAAAGTGTAACTTGGACATAAAGTATCCCTACACTGTGTTTACGTGCTGTATGATTCTTTAGTATTTCAAAATGAAATACTCCACAAGGCTACTGAGTGAAATCTACACTACAATACTGGTTTTGCCTGTGCTCATATCTCAGCCTATATTATACTTACTATGAAATGGTGACATGCTGCGTTTTTGCAATTTTTGTCTTCTTTTACTTGTCCTCTGTCCAACTGTCAAATAGCTGAACAAAATTACAGTATGTCCCTAGAAGTAGACTGAAGGTCTTTGTAATACAGGTTGTTTCATGTGTGATTTGCATTCCTTGCGATAACTGAATTTAGCTGCCAGAGCAGTTAATTTTTCCTTTTTTTTTCCTGGTTACTTTTACTTAACTGTCAGTTTTGTTTGGCATGGAAAGGATGAGCAACTATATGACAGCTGAACAAGCCATCTTGTCATATATGTTTTGAACGTTTCTGAACTGATTTAATTACCCTCATTCTTCCAGAAATTCATAAGGTATATGCTAATTCATGGAATCATAAAATCACCAAGTTTGGAAACGATCACCCAAGATCATCCAATCCAAGCATCCCCTATCACCAGTATTTCCCACTAAACCATGTCCTTCTGTCCACTACATCTAAACATTTCATGAACACTTCCAGGGATGGTGACTCAACCACTTCCCTGGGCAGCCCATTCCAGTGCCTGACTACTCTTTTGGAGAGGACATTTCTCCTAACATCCAATGTGAATCTACCCTGGTGCAACTTGAGGCCACTTGCTCTAGTTCTATCGCAAGTTACATGTGAGAAGAGGTCAACCCCCAAGCCCCCACCCCGCCACAATCTCCCTTCAGGTAGTTGTAGAGAGCATTAAGGTCTCCCCTGAGCCTCCTCTTCTCCAGATTGAACAATCCCAGGTCCATCAGCCACTCCTCATAAGACCTGTGCTCCAGATCCCTCACCAGCTTCATTGCCCTTCTCTGAATACGAACCAGGGCCTTGAGGTCTTCCTTGTAGTGAGGGGCCCAAAACGGAACACAGTACTCAAGGTGAAGCAACTTAATGTAGGTACAACAATAATGATAATTTAACATAATTATTATGTTTCATATCAATCTCGCATGCTATTATTCAGTAACGCTGTGGAATTTTTTATACTTATATGTGCTTGCAGAATGTCTTTCCAGGTAAAATTAACAGACTGACAACATGCATGTGTGGGGTATTATACAGCCCAGATAGACCTTACATTTACCTGTCTTTTTACATTTGTTGTAATATAAAAATACATTTGTTGTATTTTATGCAACACCAGAAATCTATTAAAACTGCACAGATAGTGAGAAATGTAAATGATAAATATTTTATATTTTACAGAACATAATAATATGCATGCCATTTAATAATAATGCAAGCCTGGATTTGCTTGTCACAAAAAACTTCCTCAGATAAACATGCAACGATTTCCTCTTACCAAGAGATATGGTTTTTAGCAAGTTCTATTTCATATCCCTATAACGCATTTTTTTCCCCACTCAGAATTGAATGCTTTGAGTGACAGAGTCCAAATAGAGAAGGAGAATTGGTTTTAAAAATAATTTATACTTGATTAAAAAGTCAGAAACCCAGGTCACAGCAATAATGTTTGGGGTAAGAGATGAAACAAGGGCTAAGATTCATCCCATACAGCTTTAGGAAATTCAGAAGCCAACTCAGTGAATAATGTCATTTTTTCTTTACAGCCTTGGAAAGAAATAAGCTCTCCTACAGCACCGTGCATCTAGCATCTAAGTAATATGCTGGATTACCTTTGCTCTACTGATTAAGTAAGAATTTTGGCTCAACAACTCTTCTAAATTTCATGTGGCCTCAGCCACATCTCTAGAGCTACACAAGGTATACCTAGCCCTGCCCACTCTGTGCACTGAAGGTTTGCTTTGTGGGCTTGTATTTCTGCAGGAAAAATTTGAAAGGGGTCTGGCATTATATCAGAGACCAGTGTGAGGTTTTCAAATATCCCTGAAATTTCTTGCATAAAGATGCTTTCTCTTTCTTTCTTTTCTTTTTTTTTTTTTTTTTGGCAAGAAATCACACTTCAAATGTAACGATTCTCAATTAATTGTCCACTGTACCTGCTCTTTCTTCTGCTGTCACTGAGGTAGGTTACTTCTGGGACATTATTTGAAGCACTTGGAGGATTTTCATATATTTGCTTAGTTATGCTAAAAAAAAAAAAAAAAAAAAGCAACAAGAAAGCAGTATTTATAAAAGTCCTTTTCAGCTACACAGCCTTCAGTTACACTTTTGCCCATGAATGGAGCAGCTTATGTTAGTGACAGCAGTTAAAGAAACCTATTGTTTTCCTACTGTTGCTAAATTGTTGCTTATGGAAAACAACAGAATCACAGATATGTAATTTTAAGCCCTCAGTTTATGCTAGTAGATAAATACATATCAGAAACTTCCCCTAACTTAATTGAACCTTAGTTTCCTCAAAGTGCCCACTGAGGTTTTCAGCTGTACAGTAGAGTTTCAATGGTTAATAATATTCTGCATGTTCTTAGCAATATTCCACAATATTTTATTCTCGTTTTTACTGTACTTTAGTTCCAGCTCAGAAATTTAATATTTTATTTATATATATACATACATACATATAAATACTAGACTAATGTTTTCATCAGTAATGATGAGCTAAACAGATACAGACTCTTATTTAAAGAAGCAGGATTATGATTCAAGCAGAATAAACCTTGTCTCCTGCAATTTTCCATCAGTAAAGATAATATGCCATCAAACAGGAAGGAACCTTGTCAGATAAATTATAGGATTTAAGTAATAAGTGCTAATAATTTTCTTCACAATTTTACAAAGCATCTCAGACAAAAGTTACTCTTCTTTGGTTTGCCAAATGTTATATTCTGAAACAATTTGATGATTATAAGCCTTAACTCTGGATGTTTGGTCTGCATTTTGATTTATTTGCCAAGGTCTAAAGCTTTGCTAAATGAACCTCACTCAGTGCCGGTCGCTGTTTTATATGCATAGCATGCTTTGTGAAGCAGCACCCTCTATTGTGCTTTAGTACTAATCTGGCAGGCTTCTTTTCAGAACTGAAAGAGAAACTCATTCACTTTACATATTCAGTGTTATGTTCCTCTGGTCTGTTAAGTGGAACTGCTAGGATAAAAATGCTTATATTAAAAAAAAAAAAAAAAAAAAAAAAGCAGAAGTACTTCTGTATTCAGATAGCTAAGTTTTTCCTCATAATTTATATATACAACTAAATGGAAGACTACAAAAATACCACATGAATGGTACCTGATAACATAATGCTGCCTTCACATTAGTTGACAAACAAGCATCAATGATTTTTTTAAGCTGTGAATATGTTTGCTTATGTTGCTTTGCTAATACATGCAGTTATGCTGCTATATTTAATTAATCTGGCACATTTTATAAATAATATACATATCTTACATGAGTTATGCACATTCAGCTTATTTGCATTAGGTATTAGTGTTTTTAGATACCACGCTGAACAACTACAGCTCTTGCTATGTGGTCTTTAAATTTTAGAGAGAACTATGAACTGAGTCTCACCTTTTTCTACTTTGGTCATCAGGAGATTTCACTTCCACATGATCACCAAGGTCCTCATCTCTGTGAAAGTTAGAAACACCTCAAAATTAATCAAGTTATTTGATTAAATTTAAGCATTTTACATGCGTTGAATTTTGTATGTTGAAAAAGAAAAAAAAGTGTATGCATTTAACAAGGGATGTTCCTGACTATACTGAGTGTATACTACAATTTCTGCAAATCTTTACTTATGAATTAAAAGTTATCATTTCTAACTACAGTATTTTTCTGGTTCTCTCCACTGTGTCACTACAGAGATACGACATGCTACTCAAAAAATCATATACAGAATCACAAGAGGGCTGAGGCTGGCAGGAACCTCTGGAGGTCATCTGGTCCAACCCCCTACTCAAGCAGGGCCACTCAGAGTAAGGTGCCCAGGCCCAGATCCAGCTGGCTTTTGAAGACATCCAAGGAGAAGACCCCATAATAAGCTTCTCCATTTATGGGCATTCCTCTCTGGGAAACCTGTGCCAGTGCTCCATCACCCAAATGGCATAGAAGTGTTTCCTGGTGTTCAGATGAAATCTCTTGTGTCCCAGTTAGTGCCCACTGCATCTTTTCATTGCACCATTGAAAAGAACCTGGCTGTGCCTTCTCTGCATCCTCCTCTCAGGTATATTTAAAGTAGTTGATACGGTCTCCCAAGACTCCTCTTCCCCAGGCTGAACAGTCCCAGCTCTCTCAGCCTCTCCCCAGAGGATAAATGCTTCAATCCCTTGATCATCTTGGTAATCCTCTGTTGGACTCTTTGCAGTATATCCATGTCTCTCTTGCATCATAGGACTGTATGATAAGTCAGGTTGGAAGGGTCCTTGGGAGGTCTCTAATCCTCTGAGTTCTGATCAACTCACTCAGGATTTTTTGCAATTGACCCCTGAAAACCTCCAAGGACAGAAGTAGCACAACCTCTTTACCCAAGCTCCTCCACTGCTGAACCTCCTCTTTATATAATATCTGAATCTCTCATTTCTATTTATGACTCTTACATCTCATCATCTTGCCATGCTACAGCTGAAGAGTCTGTTTACATCTTCTAAGTAGACTATATAATTATGTCATTTTAACTTGGTAATATGGTTATATTTAGTACAGGCACCAGCGCAATGGTTGCCAAAACGTGTTATTTGCTTTGCAGTTATATCCAGCACTGTTTTGTCTTACTACAGCTTAGGTCTCCATATATTCTCTAGGACCTTATGACAACATTTATACTAGTAACTACTAACTCATTGGCTGTGAAACAGCTGATTTGATAACAACATTTCATATTAAGTGGTCTGTAATTAAAAAACATGGTCATGCACTGTTTAAGTTTGTGTAAGATAAAATCAAGAACTAAGTTTTTTCCACACTGAATTATTTATATTTACCATCCCATATTTAATGAGGAATTTTAAGTAATTAGCTCAAATTCAAGTATTAATTTTGACTTCCATCATTCCTTTATAGGAGAGTGTATTAGTATCATTATCTAACCAAAGAGTTTTTAGAAGTATGTAAGGGAAAGAAGACAGTCTTGCCTCTTATTTTTCTGAGAAGCAGCATTTATTTCAGTAAAATCCTCAACGTCTTTTACTCTGAAACAACAAACAAATAAACTGTTAGAATATTCTCTCTAGCTGGAAAGAGGTAAAGAGTAATAATTTCTTTAAACTGACTTTATATTGGTTCGCCTAACTAGAGGAAATGATGATCTATGAAAAGCACTGTAACTATTGCAATAAATCCTAACTCTTTTTAGGTAGAGGAAGAGAGCAAAAGAAAAAGGTATGCTAGCTCTTTGAAGCTGATAACAGAGTTGGAGACTTTAATCCAGAATGAACTTATTGATTTTACAGCTCTGGATGTCTTCCAGAATTAAGCAGTGCTTCAAAGTCTTGGACTCTATCTTAATACACTCTCTGTAAATTAAAATTTGCAAAAAAAAAAAAAAAAAGTCATATTCAACCTACAGTTTAGTACTAAACTGTATACAAATTACACGGATTTATATTTATGTCTACATATAGACAAGATTGTGTATTAAAAAATGGATGATCACATCTGGCAACATTTATGTGCTGTTTCTTGAAGTTATCACACAATTCTAGTGTAAGATGTGAAAAAGGCTACTTAGCACTTAATAGCACAGTACATTATATAGATCTTCTAGCACTAGCAGTTCCTTTTCTGTATGCTGAAGGACTGATTATAGACCACAAGAAATTTGGCCTGAAACAAAGTGAACTGACATGCAGTTCGAAATCGTAGGTTCAAGCTGCTCTTCATGGCTCACTTCCCTTGGCTGGCTGAAATGCTTTGTTACATGCTATTGGGGCAATACTTATCATCCGTGATTTATACAATATTTTGTTCAATGCACCTTCCCTAACTATATTAATATATTTCTGTATTAGATTATTGAGAAGCATGTTGGGTATATATGGAAGCTTGCCATAGATAACATTTGCTCAGCTGACAGTGCATGCACCAATTAATTCATCTGCATTTTTATGTTTATGTTAATGTCATTCTGTATAAAGAATGCCACTTACTAATCTAGAAACATTGTAGAGATTAGCAACATTACCTTTTCTGACATTCACGTTATTACAAACTAGAACTGCCTTAGAAAAGTAGGGCCTGAAAAGTTTTGAAGACTTACTCCTTGCTGCTTGTGAAAGACTGCGGATTCACTTTGATGAGATCATCAGGGTCTTGATTCCTTTACAGACAGAACAAAAAAAAAATCAAATCAAAATGTATATATCCTGCTACCAGTTAGCCAATACATATAATTTAAAATGAAATTATAATTCACATTCTTAATGAAAGTTGAAATTAAACTGATATAAAGTTCAAAGCACACATCACTGTTACAATTCAGATAAATTCATAGACTCAGACATGTGTACATGAGCACATACTCCTGCTAGAATAAAATCACCAGATTAGGTTTTGGAAAGAAGTTATACCTTTCAAAATTTTCCTGCTGAGCACATCACAGGCAGCTTCAGAAAGTGTCTGTCCTTTAACTTGCTAAGACATAGAAAGTATCTTTACCAGAAATAAAATCAGTCAAATATTTCTGACACCTGCATGAATAATTCCTTACCTAAAAAAAAAAATAATTATAGACTAACCCTTTCAGGCCAAAACAGTCAGTTGGAAAATTTAATAGTATCAAATCCAAAAATGGGGTGTTGCTTGAATGCTTTTACCTCTTTTCATAGGATTTAACCAGTGTCAATATGCTTCTGCATAATACCTCACGTCCATGAAAAATCCATTTTTCCAACTGAAAACTCCTGTACTGCAGAGCTTACAGCAACATTACCAAGAAATTATCATCTAGTAAACTTAACTCATTACAACAATGAATAAATGATTAAAAAAAAAAATTCTTAAGTAGGCAATTTGGAAAAGAATGATGCTTATGATAGTATGACAGTGCTCCACTATTGATAACTTGATAGCCAACAACTATATTCCATATGAGATTTCGTTCTGCACAGTTCTGCCATGAAACAGAATCTTAGTGAAACGTAAAGGATAGTATGCTCTGCATAGTATGGATATCTGCAGGATAGTATACTCTGCAGATCCTTGCAGGGTAGTATGCTCTGTCTGATTTTCAAAGGAATACAGACAGCTGGGGAACTACATTCCAATTGGCTTTTTCTAAGACTTAGCTCATTTAAAAAGATACACTTGACATTTTCACTCGAGGTATATATATAAAATATTGTATTCATTTTTTTGCAATTTTCAATTTGGTATTTTTTAAATATTTCCTGGGGATTTTTCTTTTAAACAGACAAATTAATTGAAGACATCTTTCTGTTAAAAAAAAAGCAAACAGACACGGTGTGCTCCTACCAAAAGGCCAAATGCTAGAACTCTAGAACTTTTTGTATTAATCTTTGAAAGAAGTAATAAAATGTCTTAATGGTTTTCTATCAAATGCTTCTTCATGGAATTCATAATACTGTAGAGATTAATTATAGAGCACTGGTCACATATTTGCTGTTCATCTAGATAGCATTTTTCTGTCAACAGGGAACAAAGAAACTTCCTCAAGATAAAGATTCTTCCTTAAATGTCTGATCTTCCTGAATAACTCAATTTGCTTTACCTTAAATTGCTGTGTTTACTTTGCATAGCTTTTAAACAACAAAAACTAGAATTAACTGCAATAGTTCACCATTTATGTACTGCATTTTTATAAACAATGACAAAAGTAGATTTACAAGACTACAATAATTTAAGAATCATTGTTTCCGAATCAGAATCACAGAACTGCAGGGGTTGAAAGGACTCTCAAGAGTTCGTTGAGTCCAATGTTCCTGCTAAAGCAGGTTCCCTACAATAAGTTGGCATACTTATTGCACACATAGGCATCCAAAAGGGTCTTGAATATCCAGAGAAATAGACTCTACAACTTCTCTAACCAATCTGTTCCAGTGCTCCATCATCCTTGCCATAAAGTTCTTCTGCATGTTAGTATGGAACTGCCTATGCTCAAGATTTAGGCCATTACTGCTGTCACTATACACCATCAAGAAGAGCCTGGCATCAGCCAATTGCCTCCCACCTCCCTTTAGATATATATTAACATTTATTAGATTCTCCTTCAGTCTTCTTTTTCCCAGGCTGAACAGACCAAGGTCACTCAGCTTTCCCTCACATGGGAGATGCTTCAGGCCCTTTATCATCTTAGTGGTCCTCTGCTGGACTGCTTCTAGGAGATCCCTGTCTTTTTTGAACTGGGGCTCAAAACTGGTCGCAGTATTGTAAATGTGGCCTCACCAGTACAGAGTAGAGGGGGAAGATCACTTCCCTTTACTTGCTGGCCATGTTATTTTTTAAGGCACCCAAGGGTACCATTGGGGTAGAAAGGTTTCTACTGGCCATATCAAACCCTAATGCAGAGTTTGTTCCATTCTGTAGACTTCAAACCGTCATGATTTCGCAGACAGCAGCATTTTTTACTTCTTCACACATTATTTTCAATATTTTGTGTATTAGAATGTACTGACTAGTGAGGAAGACTTGCTGTCCAAAGGGATTCTAACAGAAGTAATAAGTCCAGGCTGTACTCATACACCCTGACAACAAGCAGCCTGATTTACAGAAGGGTAACACTGAAGAGTCTTAGAGAGGAGATGGAGAGTTGTAGCTGCAGCTTTCAGCACAAAAACACATGCTGACTGACCTGTTCAGCTACAGTTTATGGCTCCTATGGAACAAAGTATGTACAGAACATGACCCTCAGAAGATTTTAAATTTATTGCACTGTTAAGATTTCACTAACTTTCAACTTTGAGAAACAGCTGCTTGACAGGACTGCAGAAAGTAATCAGAGCTGACATCTTGCAAATTCCTTGCTTTATGGTAGCTGGGAAGAGCAAAGGAGAAGTCACAGAAGAATATCACCCCAGGCTGTTGGTTCCAGCACAGCTCAGATTAGTAGCCACTGAAGTTAAAGAGTTCATAGAATCATAGAATCACAAGGTTGGAAACGACCTGCAAGATCATCCAGTCCAACCATCCTCTCATTACCACTGCTAACACAGGCTACTAACCCGTATCTCGTAGCTCCTCATCCAGATGCCTCTTGAACACTGTCAGTGACAGTGACTCCCCCCACCTCCCTGGGCAGCCATTCCAGTGCCTGACCACTCTCTGAGAGAAAAAGTTCTTTCTTATGTCTAATCTGAACCTCCTCTGGTACAACTTGCGGCCATTTCCTCTGGTCCTGTTTGTTGCCTGGGAGAAGAGGCCAAACCCCTCTTCACCACAGTCTCCCTTCAGGAAGTTGTAGAGTGCAATGAGGTCTCCCCTGAGCCTCCTCTTCTCCAGATTAAGCAATCCCAGCTCCCTCAGCCACTCCTCATAAGACTTGTGCTCCAAACGTTTTGCCAGTTTCGTTGCCCTTCTCGGGACATGTTCCAGGACCTCAATGCCTTTCTTGTAGTGAGGGGCCCAAAACTGAACACAGAACTCGAGGTGCAGCCTCACCAGTGCTCAGTACAGGGGGATGATCACCTCCCTGCTCCTGCTGGCCACATGATTTCTAATGCAGGCCAGGATGCCGTTGGTCCTCTTGGCCACCTGGACACACTGCTGGCTCATGTTCAGCCGAGCATCAACCAACACCCCCAGGTCCCTTTCCAGCCTCTCATCCCCAAGCCTATAGCGCTGCATGGGGTTATTGTCTCCAAAGTGCAGGACCCGGCACTTGGCCTTGTTGAACCTAAGTTATTACTTATAAAAGGATAAAATGTAGAGTGGGGCAAACTGCAGGATTTAGTGGGTCAATCAGAATTTAATTGATTATGCACTGGGCGTACTTTCAGAGATTTTTGTAATTTCTCTTGCCCTTAGAAAAATTACAGTAACTATTATAATAGAACAGTGGCAGTAACTTCAGATAAAATCATATAACCCAATGTCACGTCTACTAATATTTCTAAAAGAGATGTCAAGTATTGAAGTGGGGAAGAGACTAACCCATAAACTCATTTATTAAATAAGCTCTTTTAGTATCAGAAAATTTCATAGAGTAAAAAGCCATTGTGGGGAAGTATTTCCCATTTCAGATACAAGTGTTATTTGAAAAATGAATCGGTGTCCAAACATGGCTGAATGTAATACATTCTTAAATTTGCCAGCAGTTTTTTAGGCTATAGATGACAATGGAAAACCACAGTATAAATTTTCTAGGATTACATACAGCAATTTAGACAAAATTGGAGAAATGTCTTTCAAATATGGTAGATGGCTTGTAATAGATACTGACATTTCTCATAGGTCATTCTGAAAGATGTCCCCTCCAAACACAGTATTTTCAGAGACAGCCATTACACCATTGTAAACATTCTGCCTGGGGTGAATATTTTTAGAAATGGATGGGAAGGAAGCAGGTTAGAAAGCTTGCCAGGAAAAGAATATATTGTTTGTTCATAAATTCAAGAAGATTAAATGCATTAATACAACCTCAGGATGTGACTAGATTTTTTTTGGAGCACCCAGCTCAGGATAACAAATACATTTTTTTGTATTTTGCATAAAAAAATAATAAAATACTTGGAACACAGTGCAGAAAGTTTTATTATCATACGTTATATAAAAGGATTTGATTAAATATAGTATTGACAAAATTAATAAATTTCTTAAGTTGTAGATGTGCTTGTAATCATCACAAAAGTATGGATTGCATTTCCACTGATTCATTTGCTTTTCCATTAATAAGTGACCACATCCAAGAGAAAAAAAGAAATAACATTTTTTTTAAAAAAGACTTTCTGCTCTTAACATTCCCTTACAGAACAGTGCCTAAAATAGCACTTTGGGTCTACAAAAAAGCCCCAATTTGAAAGACAGAAAAACCCTTGTGCAACTGGGCCATCATGGGCCTCATTCCAAAAATCTTTTCAACCATGAATTTTGCTGGTGCTTTCTTTTTTTGTACCTCTAGCTCTTTGTGCAAAATAGGATTAGAGATGTGATAACTAATGAAGAGAATCCAGCAGAAAAAAAAAAAAAAAAAGAAAAAGAATGCCAATGAAGATAAATATGTTTAAAAAATTGCTATCGTCAAGCTGCATGCAAAAATTATTGGTTATTTAACCAGATAGTTCTCTTTTGCCACATCTTCAACACCTGTGCTTCTCAGACACTAACTAAAAGGAAATCATTCAGATAAAAAGCTCTCCAGAGATTAGCTGATTTTCGAAAGCATGATGTATCTGACCCTGAATCAATACCAGTGAAAGTTTCTACATTTACAGAAAAATTATTTATTTTGGGCTATTTCGCTTTGCTAATGTTAGCTACTGAATGTCTTTATAGATTTAATGCATAAAAGACCTACAGACATATTGAGTGAGTAAACTTTGAAGGCACTGAAATTGATGTATAATGTAACCACAAATTACGATTTTTTCTTTTATGCTCTGTATCACAAATTCAGAAATTGAATTGTCTACATTTTGCTTTGAATTTCATTCTGCATTTGAGTTCTAACTCAGTTCACATCAGATAAAGCTCTAATATTTTCCAGTCCTTTGTCAGATACATTTATGAGTCTCACTTATTTCAGTGGGTAATAGTTCTGTAATTCTAGTTTGGTGACGAGTCAGACCACCATCAATGAAGAAAAAGGAAAATGAATCCTATCCACAAATTCAAGCATAGCTAATAGTTTTGGTGGTTGTTTTTTGTTTGTTTTTGGTTTTTTTTTTTGGTCTGTTTGTCTCGCTTAGCTTGAAAAAATATATCTAAATATATCTAAAATAGATCTTAAAATGTTTGACCGCGTTACTGTGTCATTGTGCTGAGGTCAAACTTAATCTGATCTTGGATGCAAGTGGGAGAGTGAGAAGAGAAATTTTAAACCAATACTGGCCATACTCTTGAATGATGCATCCTGAGTACGAGGTAGAAAATTATGTGACAGAAATTCCCTACTCATTCAGTGAATGTGTATATTTAAGCTATGAAAGCTATAGAAGTCTTGACTAGTCCATTTCTAGGTTCAGATGTTCCCTAATTACTGAAAGATTTGTCTCATTATCTAGAATATCTCTTTGCTGATGCACAAACAGCTATGTATACAAGACTTCAACATTGTAGGTGGTGTTTTATGGACAAGACAATAGAATTAGCACACGAATTTCAGATTTACTGACTGTTGGATATGGTGGAGCTGCCCATGAAATTTACTAAAACACCATTCTGACTGTTGGCTTCTATGGTGAATTTCTACAGATCATGATGACACATACTATGCAAGAAGTAAATTCTTTTGATATGGATAGCCATTGTGACAAAATTAGGAATCTCTTGATAACCATCAAGTATCTCCCTTCTCAGAACAGACTTTTCTAGATGTGATACAAAACAAGTATCTGTTAGCCTTTCTCCAGTAGTATTTCCCAGTTGATCTCATGAAGCACCTGATCCACAGTTTTTTCCTCTATCAAGACTATGTAAAGGCCATGCTAATAAACTCTGGCTAAAACATTAAGGGAATTTCTGATCTGGTAGTTTCAGCACAGAAGACAGTTTGAGGTTACAAAAACAAATGGTTGCCAACTGGACCTTCCAAGTGTGAACTAAGGGAGGTGGTCTAGAATATATTAAATATGTCAGGCACCTCACTGAAAAGCTTAACACAATGGGCCTATCTGAATTTTGATCTGCCATGCATGGCTGCTTTACTATCCTTGTATCAGACTTTTTTCATGTATAAATGAGAAAGAATAAGGAAGTTCATTGAGAAGAGAGTGACATCTACTTTGAGGCAGGCTGCATTTCCTTCTACACCGCTACGCTCACTAACGAGCACCAGGAATCTTCATTCAGACCAAGACCAGAGGATGATGGAACAGAAGAGGTCTGCAGTCAACTGTGAATGCCAATTTGAACAGTGCCAAAACCAGTGTAATGCTTAGCATAGAGAATTTCAGAGTTAAATACAGAGGAAGAAGCTGTTGATCAGAATGTTTTTAGAAGGTAGACTAGGAAAGATCACTGAAGAGAGAACACAGTCTTACTCAGTTTTGGTTGGAGAATATGTATGACCTTGCAAACACTACATTATCTTTTCAGTTAGGAATAAAGAACTTGGATCTCTGCACTGAAGCTCTGCTACAGCAGATCATTTGTATCAACAACAGAAAAGGTGCAAATCTGACAGAAAGGGCAGGCAGAAAGTCCCCATCATTAGAAAGTAAATTAGTGTTTTTGCCTTCTACTGAAATGCAAAAATATATAATCAAAAATAAGTGCATTTACTTGTACTATTAAAAACAGTTTTGAAAGTTCTAAGACTGTTTTCCTAACTATATGGAATAAATTGCCATTGTAGTCAAAGCCAGAACTGGCTGTCTGGCTGCAGTTGTGACATTACGACTATACTTATGTGACTCCTGTTATACTATCTTCATTTCCAACAATTTTTGAATAACAGAGGTCTACTAAAGCATTATATAGCCTATAAGAAAGTGAAAGTAAATAAATAGTCCACCACAATGGTAAAGGAATACTTGGTGTAAGATGCAGGCCACCTTCTTTTGGTCATCTAAAATCTATTCCAAACAATGGTAATTTTCCAGTGTGTTTCTAGTGGTTGTTTGACACCACCTGCCTTTATCCACAAAACAGATTTCTCTTTTCACGTAATCAGATGACATAATTGTTAAATGCCTCAAGATGTACTAAAACGTTCCCTCAGCTTTGTACTCATTGCAGCTGTATAACAATAGTTCTATCAATAAATTTTCATTCAGGAGACCTGACAGGATGGCCTTGATTCCACTGGATTGGAAAATTCCAAGCTGATACCAGTTTGTTCAAAATTTAAAACTCAGTAAAATATGAGAGAAAATCTGTATCTTACCTTTTCTTTCAAAGTTGTCAAATGTAGATGGACATAGAAAAATGTGTCCTTATTACATGAGATGGCTTAAGCACACGTAATTAATGTATTATTCTTTCATGATCTTTCAAAATGAAAACTGGTAACATACCTCTGGTCATAGAGAATATCAGCAAAGAGGAGCATAATAAAGTGTATTTACAGAACCATTAAATTTGCAACTCTCTAAGAGGAATAATTATAGTGAATTACCCTGTACAGAACAGAAAAAGCTAGTACAGTACTTTATAGAAAATATAATACTAAAGTATCACAAAAATATTCTAGTTCCTCGTTTCCTGCCTACAGTAAGGGGGTTGGCACTAGATGATCTTAAAGGTCTCTTCCAATCCAAACCATTCTATGATTCTATGATTCTGATGCCTAGAAATTACCTTTCTCATCCATATACATACAAATACACAGCTGAGACATCTTATTCAACATATCTGCACTGTAAATGGTATGTTAAAAAAAAAAGACAAATATATGTAAAAGCTCCTGTAATGTGTGCTTCCGCAGATTAGTAGTCATTCACTGTTAGCAGCCAATATTACTTCAGATGCTTCAAGAGTTGTGATGTCTCTCTTAGTTTTTATGTAGGTCCTGCTACTTTTACCTCAGAAGTTTCTCAGATATATATGATATATCTATGAAAATACAATACTTCTATAGCACTACAATACATTTCTTCTTAAATATATGAACTACTAGGAATTTGATGACAAAATAGAATAAAGGAATGCCATCCAAAGGAACCTGGATAGGCTTGAAAAGTGGGCACACATGAACCTAATGAGGTTCAAAAAGACCAAGTGCTGGGTTTTGCACTTGGGTTGGTTGGGCCAATCCCAGGCATGAATAGAGACTAGGAAAAGAACTCACAGAGAGCAGCCCTGTGGAAAAGTGCTTGGGTGTCCTGGGGGACAAAAAGTTGGACATGTGCCAGCAGTGTGTATTCGCAGCCCAGAGGGCTGACAGTATCCTGGGCTGCATCAACACAGGGGTGTTCAGCAGGACAAGGGAAGGGATTGTTCCTGTCTACTCTACCCTTGTGGGACCCTATCTGGAGCATTTGAGTCTGAAGTCCTCCGCAAAAGAAGGATGAGGAGCTGTTGGAGTGGGTCCAGAGAATGACCACAGAAATGAGTGGAAGGCTGGAACACCTCTCTTATGAAGAAGTGTTGCAAGAGCTGGGCTTGTTCAGCTTGGAAAAGTCTCTGGGGAGACTTCATTGTGATCTTTCCATACTTAGAGAGAACTTACAAACAGGAGGAGACCAACTTTTTGCGTGGGTTGATAGTGATAGGGTGAAGGGAAATTCCTTTAAGGTAAAAGAGGGAAAATTTAAGTTAGATGCTATAGGAAGAAATTATTTGCTCAGAGAGTGGTGAGGCACTGGTACAGGTGCCTAGAGAAGCTGTGGACATTCCATCTCTGGAGACATTCAAGGTTGGATGGGGCTGTGGGGGTTCAAGATAATGTTCAGAGTAGAAACTGAAAAACAAGTTTGATAGTATGTGGAAGAGGACACTGAGAATAAAGACTGTTTCCAGGAGACAAGAAGTCAAGTGGGGCATGTAATCACTGTGTGATGACCTTGACTGGAGAAGAAATGTGTAAATAGAAGCAATTTGTGGCTCTGATTGGATGAGCACTGGGGTGGGCAGTTAGTGCCTTGGCTTGAAGAAGACTTGTTAAGTGTTCTGTTGACATTTTGGGAGGGATGGAAAGTTACAAGACGGAACTTGGAAATGTACATAAGGGATGTTAGAACCTGCAGAAAATGATTTGGATGGTTCACAACTGAGTCCATGCCTCAGATGCTGCACCGAGCAACCTGATCTTGTGGGTACTCAAAAGCCTGATCTTGCAGGTGGCAGACCTGTGGTTTGGAACTTAGCTTAGTTAAACGTAAGTGAACTCTCTCTCTTAATAGTATTTCATAGAAACATACATTTCCCTATTACCATCAATAATGAAAAATAGACTAAAGTTGTGTTAAACACCCTTACAGGATGTTTGAAATGACTTAACAAGATTGCCCACAGGACATAGTCAGTAACGCAGTTGTCTAAGTGACTGCATTTTACAGTTGCTGAGATTCTGTAATGGAAAAAAGTGAAAATCTTCATTTTCCACTAAAATGGAAACAAAATACAAAAAGTACTTGGTAAACAATGTATAAATGACTAAAGGAACCATAGAATCATAGAATGGCCTGGGTTGAAAAGGACCCAATGATCATCTAGTTTCTGTCCCCCTGCTATGTGCATGGTTGCCATCCACTAGACCAGGCTGCCCAGAGCCACATCCAGCCTGGCCTTGAATGCCTCCAGGGATGGGGCATCCACAACCTCCATAGTAACCTGTTCCAGTGTGTCAACCATCCTCTGAGTGAAAAAGGACCCACAGTGTAAGACAGAAAAATATCCAGATAACTGATTTGAGGACAGCCTGTAATACTCTGAAAAGATACACAAGAATTATTACAATTATTATAGTGGTTATCTCTGCCTTTTCTGGCTTCTACCCTACTTACTTATGCTGTCTATGGAACCTTTAGATGCCCTAAAAAACTGCAATTTGCCTATTCTGGTCTGTTAATCATACCAAATAGGTGGCCTCCATGTATTCTAAATTCATTTTTGCTTTAAGACAGATACTATATCTAACTCTTCTATTTGAAAACAACACACTGTTTTTTACTTTAGTAGAGGCAGACTTAGGCTTTTCATTTAGCAGTGCATAGTGAAGCTTACATTTCCAGCCAAAAGAAAATATCTGCCATCATTTTCAGGTAAGTCCTTTCAAAAGATTTTATGTCACTAATGAGGTTTGATAGAAAACCACTTAGCATATTCCCTTTATTTTATACTGAAATTAATGCATTATGCCATTAACATTCATATTAGAATCCTTGACAAAAGACAAATAATCAATTAAGAATAACTTCAAAAATCATGACCTGAAAATCTTTGCATTTTGAATAAAAATATGTGAAATTAAAGGATATAAGGATATATTGAAGAATATAAAGAATGTATCACTTATACACATCAGTGTTACTAGAAATACTGTTAATGTTGCCATTTATTTCTTGTGTTTGGCACAAGCGTTTTTGACAAAAGCATAGTATTAATATGTCATATTCAGAGGAAGAAATGAGCTGACAGCTGCTTAATGCATTTTTGGTTAGCATAAATTCAGCAAAAATTTGTAGTTTTGTGAAATTGACACATGAGAAACAGATGGTTGACATATAAATCATCAGCCAAATGTAAAGGAATTATAGCAGGAGGAAAGAGAGCAGAATTTTGCCCATGAAGATTGCAGGCTACTTATAGTTTACATGGTGACATATATAGCTGTAGTTAGTGTGAGGTTACCATAGTAACTTGTAGATCAGTCAAATATTTCTCCAGCCCTCTGCCAACTGAAGGACTAGAATACAAAGCTCAAGATGGTAATGAGAGATTCTGGGGACTATTGATGTGGACTGATTGAGGATTAAGACTTTTACACGCCTTTACAAGTGAAGAATGGCTGTGAATTCCCTCATTAATACAGAGCCATATTTAATTCTCTAAGATCTCCCACATTTCTTGACAGGAAAATGTTTCACTAAAGCTTTTTCCAAAGAATTGCACTGTCATGTTATCTGCATGTTATCCTTAACTATTCCGTACTGATTTTGCATACTGAAGGGAGGGAACAAGATTCAAAATAGTATAAACTGTGACTGCTGACCACAAAACTACACATTATGAATCAAGTAAAATTGAATTAGCTAAACTGGACTGATTTAAGTATCTGCAGAATTTAGTATTTCCAGTTAAAAACTACAAATCTGAGCTACTATAGTTCTCAGTGCACACCTAGAAATCTACTAATTCATGCACTTTTTAGTTGCATATTCAGGCATTTTATTCTGGTAGAATATTTTTACTCAAAATATCTCAACCCATGAGCTGTTTTTTTTCTACTGTATTTTCTCCCCTTGTTGTTTGGATGAGGGGGAGCAAGCAAGTGGCATGGTGGAGCTTAGCTCCCATCAGTGTAAAACCATCACCCCTCAGTATTGCTAATTGTTTTGAAAAAACATGCCATCTCTGTTAGTAGAGATTCTTACAGTTGACTGGAATTTCAGCAGAACAACATTTCTGTCTTTTCTACCAATCGTTTTCACGGTATTCTTTACACTGACACATTTCTAAGATACATCACTACATATGCCATCTAACTTAACACAAGAACAAATGCATCTGTATAAACACACTAATTTGTCATGATATGTGCTATTTTTTCCTATGTAAAATCTCAAAGTTGGAACTTTTTACACACATAGCAGTGTGAAGATACTCCTGCTCCCACAGTTTGTTGAAGCTCCAAGAAAATATACTATACAAACCATGCTACTGCAATGTGTCTGCCTCTACCTTTTTTATTTTTTGCAGCATCTATCTATATACTGCCCTTTATGATGCAAGCTAGATGCACTGAAAGAATTTGAAATGAAGACATCTGAAATAACTTAGCAACTCAGTGAAGTGGGACTCCAACTTCATACTTCTAGGACAATTGTTGGCAGTAGAGAAATGCTGCATTTATCACACACCATGACCAAAAAAGCTATTAAATATGGAAATTAAAAATAAAGAGTACATAAGATGACTTTTATCATGTACTATAACATCATTTTAACTGTGTCAGTGTCTGTTACCTTGCTGTAGCTTGATCATCCATATCAGTCTTTGATTTTTGAGAGGTGACTTGTTCTGATGAAAAAACAGCACTGCAATACAAATGTTGAAAACAAACTTAATGCATATGATATTTGGAAACAGGTTACATAATTTATCACTTATGTTAGTTATTATTGTAGTTATGTTTACTTATTTCTGACAGGATCAGTCAGATTGGTCACTTTTGGAACACTGAAATGATAACAGTAGGTGGCAGATACAACTGGGAATGAGAATCCATGTTTCTGTAGACAGTCTTTCTATTAAGATGGCAATTAAATTATGTCAAGTTTTGCAACTTCCTTTATCATAAGCCATGAAATTACAGACTAGTTAAGTAACCTTTTCCTAATTTAGGCCACGTGAAATATACATTTCATTAATGAATTGTTTTAATAAATTTATTTTCTGAAATTGGAGCAACTTTTGCAAATACTAAAATTTAGGGGGACTTTACAACAAATCATCCTATGTTAATGCTTTCTATTACAAAACTTTGAATTTGTATAACTTTTTCATTTATGATTTTCTCCTTCTTTACTTTGCTTACTCATTCTCTTTTTCACTCTTTAAAACATCAGTTTAGCATTAACAAATGGTCACATTAACTACATATATTATTGTGAATTTAAAATTTTGAAGCAATTTTAAATATTTTTATTCAGCTACAGTTTTAAAATTTTGAGTAAATATCCAATGAAGTGTTTTAAACTATGAACATAGCTACATTTCTGCAAAGATGGATGGCTTCTTCATGCAATTCTGGGACCCTGACTATGGAGGAAACTCACCAAATAAATCACAGTATTACAATTATAAATATGCTATATGAATAAATATAAAATAATAATCAATGTTTGTGCATAGCAGTGTGTTGCATATCTAGACTTACTAGGAAGCGAGAGAAACAAGGCATACCTTGTTGGATCTTCCAAATTTTCTGATGATATGGCCCTGGGAAACAGAAAACATTTCAGAAACACAATGCTAATACTGAAGCACTTTACAAGCTTTTAGATCAGTAATTAGCAATTAATTTTACTTTTCTTCTTTCAAGAATGTACTTTTCCTTGTTTCTTAATGTAGTATATAATTTGTTCAACCCAAGTACTATAATGATATAATTATAATCATACACTTTATGTGTTACTAAGGCACTAATTCTTCAGTTAATATTCTCCAGTAAATCACAGATCAATAGTGTTTTGTTTGTTTACAGCACACAATTCACAGTCCAGAAAACTCAATTACAGTCAGCTGCTTATAGGCTTAGCTTATTTTTTTTTAAGCATTCTGTAAGGTGTTATTCATCCATTAAGACTGAGACAAAGCACTATAAAGTTCATGTGTCATGCTTGAATACAGAAAACTAAAATTAGGTCTCAGAATTAGAAAAGGTTATCAGATTATAAACTCGATAGAAAAATAATCCTTCATTGCTGAACTGCTTTCCTGAAGATAGTAAACACAGCAGAACACAGGCCATTCTCGTATTTGAAGAAAAGACAGTCCTTTGCCCCAGCTGTCCCTAAGACTGATAGTGACCTTTTAAAACTGTGGTTATTAGCATATAACACTTTATTTTCTGAAACTCATAAGCAAATAAAAGGCTCCCCTTTGGCTATTATTAGTTACAGTAATTTTCACAATTTCAAATAGCTTACCCATCCTCAAAGCACTTTTCAAAGATAAACAAATTAATCATTTAATGCCCATCACTGTTTAGCCAAGTATGCTTGGTAACATCGTAAGATGATTCAAGAATGGCAAGAGTTCATGAAAGCTTCATCAAGAATAGGCCTGTATTTCAGTCATCTCTGTCTGATGAGGGTAGAGAAGTAACTGGATAGTTAGTGCTAAGAAGGACATAAGAATCTTGGGATTTTATTGGAAGTTGGCAAGGTGAAAGCATTCCTTGCTTTCAAAATTACCATGATCATAGTGAGATCCTGAAATTAAATCAGATAAATTCATTGCAGCTGACATATTAAAGTATCTGTTAACTGGCTTTCCAGTGGTTGGTGAGTGACTTTGAATTTTGGCCAAATCCTCTAAATCCTTCTTTAAAGGGCTGCTCTCAATGAGTTCTTCTTCCAGTCTGTATACATATCTGAGATTGCCCTGTCCTAAATGTAATGCACTGCACTTGGTCTTATCGAACCTCATTAGGTTCACGTGGTCCCACATTTCAAGCCTGTCCAAGTCCCTCAGTATGACATCCCTTCCTTCTGTCATATCAACTGCACCACTCAGCTTGGTGTCATCAGCAAACTTCCTGAGGGTACCCTCAACACCACTGTCTATGTCACTGATAAATATGTTGAAGAGCACTGGTCCCAAAATGGACTACTGAGGAGACACTGTTTCACCAGCCTCCATCTGGATAAAGAGTCATTGAACACAACCCTCTGGCTGGACCATCCAAGGAATCTCTATCCACCCTTCAAATTCATCTCTCTCCATTTTAGAGATAATGATATGGTGTGAGATTGTGTCAAAGGCCTTGCACAGATCCAGGTAGAAGACATCATTTGCCCTTCCTTTGTTCACTGACGCCATCACCCCACCATAGAAGACCACAAGATTGGTCAGTCAGCCCCTGTCTGTCTGACCAAGAGGCATTAAGAGATTCCTGCCCGTATGACTAGTAAGTAATTTCTGAAGTAAAATCACAGAGAAAACATACATGCATTGTAGAAAAATTTAGGAGCACTTATGCAACCTGAAGTCTTTGGCACTTCACACACACCTCAGTCAGTTATGGGCACCAAGCTGATTAGAGCCTAAACAAGTCTTTAGACATGGGATCCTTTTTCTACCCATACCGTCTTACTTAACCCTTGTAGGCTTACATGTGAAATCAGCTCCAGCAAAAAATTACAAAAGGAAGTAACTAATGATCATTAGTACTTACTGCTTGAATTCCACTGCTTCTGTCATGGTCTTATTACTTGAAACTGGGGGAGGCATCCAAGATTGTCTGTCAATGTTAACAAATAAATGCTTATTAGTATATGTTATGGGATTGAACAGCAGTTTGAGTCTGTTTCTTTTTGAAAGAACATTAAAATCTCAGAAATGGTGTAGGAATGTCTGTAATGGTTCTTAAATTACTAATATTTTGAAAAAAAACCTGCATAATTATACTCTTTAGACCATTTTTTAAAATCCAGACAATTGAATGGAATTGGAAATAACATCATAAATTTAATTACTATTGTGTACAATGTATTTTCTGACTCCACATTGTCTTTTCTGCAGTTCAAAATAAGTGGATTGTTCTCTGAAAACACAACAAAATAGAATGTACAAAGCAAACAGGGGTGTGAATACCAACTCAATAAACATTTTTGGGCTTTTATTACTTGTTTTGTATTATAAGCACTTTCAGCTGTTGCTTTACTTCTTTTCTTGAAAGAAATCTATGATACTACTGATCATATTGTTTGCACATGGAATATGGGAAAAAAAAACACCAACACAGATAGAAATAATGAATGGAAAGGATACATAAAGCAGGACTTCATAGCCTTGGAGACACAAGTGAAAGGGATGAGGACCCAAGAAATAGTCTCCTTTATGTTGCCAGTCAGAGATAAGGGAGTGCACAGAACACTCTCTTATGCAGGACAAACAGAGATTAATACCTGGCTACATGTCATTGCCGTGTCTTTGGTATTTCCAATCACAGAATACATTTCAGTGAAAACAGATTACTGCGCAACTATGGGATCCACTTGTCTATGAAAGGAACAAGAATCTTCACTGGCAGTTTGGCTGATTCAGGGATCTGGGCCTCTAACTAACGAAGCTAATAAAGCTGTAGCACTTTGTATATTTGCGAGCTACATGGTGGAAGAATGCCCCTCAGCTCTCCAAAAATAACACATCAGAAACTTTAGACAGTTGAAAGTCCAGTTGAAGTATTTATATTAATTCACATAACGTGGATAACATGAGTAGCTTGTACATGCTGTCCACCTAGAAAGCTGTGATCTGAATGCTGATACTGAAACGTGGTGGGATGAACAACATGACTGGAGTGCTCTAGTGAGTGGCTGAAAACTGTTCAGAAGGGACAGACAAGGAAGGTTGCCCTTTATGCAAAAAGATGAGTGAGACAGGGAACCTGACAATAACTGATGTGGAGAGGACTGAGGTATTCTACAACATTTCTGTCTGTATTCACCAGCAATTTCTCTTGCTATGCCTCCCAGTTCACAGAATCTCAAGGCAAGGATTGGAGGAATGAAGTCTTACCCATCACAGGAGAAGATCAGGTTTGAGATGACTTGAAAAACTTGAATGTGTGCAAGTTCATGGGATCTGATGAAATATATCCCAAAGTGCTGAGAGAGCTGATTCCTACAATATTCTCCTGGAGAAGCTGGCAGCCCATGGCTTCAACAGGCACACTCCTTGCTAGGTAAAATTTGTCTGAATGGCCAGACCCAGAAAGTGGTGGTGAACTGAGTTAAATCCAGTTGGGGACCAGTCAAGAGTGTTTCCCCAGGGGTCAGTACTGGGGCTGGCCTTGTTTAATATCTTTATTGATGATTTGGATGAGGGTGATGAGTGACTGAAAGGATGAGTGCACCCTTAGTAAGTTTGCAAATGACATCAGCCTGGGAGGATGTGTCGATCTGGCTGAGGATTAGAAGACCCTTCAAAGGGACCTGGACAGGCTGGGCTGAGACCATTGAGATGAAGTTCAACGAGACCAAATGTTAAGTCCTGCACTTTGGTCACAACAGCTCCACACAATGCTACAGGCTTTGAGCACAGTGGCTGGAAAGCTGCACAGAGGAAAATGATCTGGGGGTGTTGGTCAATCCTCAGCTGAATATAAGCCAGCAGTTTGCCTAGATGGCCAAGAATGCCAATGGCATCCTGTCTTATATAAAAAAAGAGTTTAGCCAGCAGGACCAGAGGGGTGATTGTCTCCCTGTACTCAGCTCTGGTGAGGCCATATGTCAACTACTGTGTTCAGTTTTGGGCCCCTCACTTCAAGAAAGACATTGAAGGCCTGGAACATGTCTAGAGAAGGGCAACAAAGCTGTGAAGAGCCTGAAGCACAAGTCTTATGAGGAGCAGCTGAATCCCTAAGTCACTATCCATCATACGTGGAAAGTCACAGAAGCCAAGTGAACTTCCCAGTAATTGGAAAAAGTAAAAAATGTCTTCGTTCCTTAAGAGAGTCCCAAATCAATGTTTTTGATGGGTATACTACTCAGTGGATAATGAATTGGCTGAATGGCGACATCTAAACAGTTGTGGTCAATGTCTCAATGTTCAGGTGATGATCTGCTTGGAGGCATCCATCAGTGGCACAACATACTAGCAGTAGAACTGTTGAGTGTCTTCATTGGTGACGTGGACATTAGACTGAGCTTACTCAGCAAGTTCATGGACAATAACAAGCTGAATCATGCAGTTGACACCTGAGAGAGAAGGAATGCCATCCAGAGGGATCTAGCCAGGCTTGGGAGACAGCCCATGTGAAGTTCAAAAAGTTCATTGTCAAGTGCAAGTTCCTGAACACGGGTCAGCACAATCCCAAACTTCACTACAGACCAGATGATGATGGCTTGAGGGCAGGCTTGTCGAGGGCTTGTGGACACAGGTGGATAAAAAACTCAACATGACTCAACTATATGTGCTAGTAGCCCAGAAAGCCAATCATATCCTGGGCTGCATCAAAACTAGTGTGGCCAGCTGGCTGAGGGAGGTGCCTATCCCCCCTCTACTCTGTCTTTGTGTGATCTCACCTGGATTACTGTCTTGAGCTCAAGGGCCCATAGCATAGGAGAAATGCAGACCTACTAGAGCAGATCCAGAAGAGGACTACCAAATGATCAGAACACTGGGGCACCTCTCCTACGAATTGATGCTGAGAGAATTGAGGTTGTTCACCCTAAAGAAGGATACAGGGAGACCTTATTTCAGCCTTCCAGTTTTTAAAATGTGCCTACAAGGACTCATTATTGAGGTGCATACTGATAGGACAAGGGGTAAATAGTTTTAAACTAAAAGAATGTAGACTTACATTAGATATTAGGAAGAATTTTTTCATGAGAACATTGAAGCCCAGGCTGGATGAGGCTTTGAGCAAATTAGTCTAGTGGAAGGTGTCCCTGCCCATGGCAGGAAGTTTGGAACTTATGTGTTAAAGGTCCCTTCCAACTCAAACCATTCTATGACTGTGTGATTAAAATACAGCTATCCCAAGCAGTATGTTTTGAATCTAAAAAAAAAGTTATTTGTTCTACACTCTGTCTTTTCTCTTATTCAGTCAATATTATTTGAAATTTAAATTTTTTAAAGCTAGCTATTCCAAAACCATTTGTGTAGTTTTTGTGTAATGAAACAGCACAGGGTAAAGTTTGGCATCAGAGATTTCAGCTGGTTGTTATTAGAATGTGCTACAACACTTTAAATTTATACACTGAAAAGGCATAGTTTTGCTGAGTTAGGGGCTGAAGAATTAGCATCTATTATTGTGTCCTCAGAGCTTAAATTGGTAGTACAAACTATCTTCAACACAGTACTCTCAGGGAAAAAAAAGCAGAGAATTCTTGGAGTTTGCTAGAGGAGAAAGTTGATAGTGTTTTTTGATACAATTATTAACAGAGGTTTAATACAGTGCTATAAGTCCTCTGCCAATCAAACAATGGCAACAATGAATACCTTTTTTTCTTGATTGGAGAAGTGGCAGGAGTATTTGTGGATGATGTATTAGGAGTCCAAGATTGTCTGTTAAGAAAATATACTTCATTCATTCATTTACTAATTCATCTTTAATAAGTGTATCATTTTAAATGAGAAAACAAGGATAAAAAATGACATTTCCCTTATCAGAAAGACATGACTGTGCAGAGTAAATGATCCAATTATGCTTACATATGCCAAATGAAATTTTGGAGATAACTCAAATGATAATAGATTTCGGATATCTTAAGGAGTTCTCATACTTAAACAATACGTGTCTTTACTTGCTATCTGAACTAATTTCTGACTTCTGAACATCTGAACTTCTGTACCAGCACTTCACTCTCCAAGTTCTAAAATATTTTTCATATTGTAAATTTTATGCTTTTCACGTAACTGTTAGTGCTGTTCTATTTTATTATATGCCTGTAAAGGAAGCTGACATCCTTCGTATTCCTAACTACATAAATTCCAAGTCAGGGATTTTTCTCATAAATGTTATCAAAAAAGTATTGTCTGTTCTCTTCAGTTCTTAATGACATTAGAATAACTAAAGAATGGAGTTTAAAAAATTATTTCATTGCTGTCTGGCAGGAGAAAGTGTATACCACTGAAGTCTCACTTAAGCCCTACTTCAGAACTCATGGTAGTTTAAAAATACTCATGGTATTAAAAGTTATCTCCAAACTCTATAACTTAAAAATCCAATTTATATATTTCATGTCATCATCATAATGGTTTACAACATTACGATATAAAATTACAACTTAAAAGAATGACTTCACTTGATGTTTAAAAGGCTTTATTTTGCTCTTCAGAATAAAATCTTGGCACTTTGTAAGATGACATTTATTTCCTGTGCTCAGTTCTCACTAGCAACCATATTTAGTGCAACTTATTTTTGATAGAACCTTATAGGCACTGATGAAGGCACACAGCAATATATTTGTTTGTTTACATTTATAACGATGGCAACTGAGCACTTCTGACTTTCAATTTTTAAATAAAAATTTCAGTTACTAGAGCTGTGCTTTAGAAATTAAATTTTGAATGTTGTTTAATCATGTTAGATGTATCCTATGGTCACCTCTGAATCATAACATATTTTTTTAATATTATTTCACAGTATTTCTGCTATATTATTTTAAATGAAATTTTGGCTTTAACCTGTTTGTAATGAAATCTGAACTTCTGAAAAAATAAAAGCTTTCAAAGAAACCATGAATTTTCTGATTGATTTTCACTAAAAAATAAAAAAATTAAAAAAAATCAGCCTTGCTATCAAAAAATATTTTGTTACAACTTGGTTACCAAGTTTTCCATTGGCCAAAGTTCAGTGATATTTTCCAGTGAAAACCTGAGTCAGATTTTTTTTTCCCCTCTTGACTTTGCTCATGAATTCATGCAGACAAATGCAGAGTTCTAGAACATAACCACAATGAATTGATTTCAAAATATTCTCAGTCTTCCTTTTCTGTATCTGTATTGTATCTAAAACCCTGTATTTCTTAAATAATTGGTATGAAATGTTAATATATAAATCTGTGCTGATCTTTCTTTTAATCTGTGTGGACAAATAGGCAGTTCTAGGAAATAATAATTCCTCTTGTTCTAAAAACAAAGCATCTGAAAGACATCATCAGTTGAATTACCCACCAAAAGACCCTTTTTTACAGAATGACAGGGGTTGGAAGGAACCTCAAGAGATCATCGAGTCTACCCCCCCTGTTAAAGAGTCCATGGTAACTTAGGCATGGATGGCTGCATTCCAGATGTCAAATGGTGAAATGAAACCTGCTGTTAAGCCATATACCATACTAAGTATTTCTTTATACATTCTCGCTATATTTACAGGTAACTTGGATGATAATACCTGATATATAATGCTTAGATGACAACATTTCCAAAACACTTACCTATTGTTTTGCTTATTGTTTAGAGTGGGAGACTTATTTATTTTGTCGATATCACTACTGCCTGGAATTCTGTTTAAAAAGAAAAAGCAAAAATAAACAAACAAAACAGAAATTATTCAAAATACATACTCTAGATCTTTATTTTAAACCACTGAATAAAATTAAAAGATGAAGTATCCCTTTGTCCTGTGTTCAGATTACAAATTTAATAGCACCACAAAAAAGGTACAGAAGAGAAGCTGACAATATAAATGTAGTGCATTCATATCTGAACAGTCTAAGCTCACTGAAAAACTGTTTTAAAAGAATATGATGTTTAGATTCTAAGTGATATATTAAGCCTTATTGCTGTAACAATTAATTTTAGAATAGAATAAAATTGAGTAGAATATATAGCAATTCCTTTGAATTATAACTGAACACTAGAAAGAAAGCAGTGTTTTTCATATAAACAGTATGTAAGGTAATCTATTTCCATCCACTTCACCATTCCCTGAGAGATGCAGCAGTATGGTTTTCTTTATGGCTTTAGAGATCAATATGATTTGAAAATGCTCTAGTGAAAAATGCCTGACAAAACCTTGTAATGGCCAATAGGAGTACCATCTATCACAGAAGTTATGTTGCTTTACCTTAAATTGATTTTATTATGCCATAACAATTATACTAAGAACTAATCATGACTTTTAAGGCTCTTAAGTATTTTAGAGTTGCTGCCCAAAGCCCTGTCACACTTTCACAGAAAGCATTACGTAGCTATCATAGCTGAAACACAGTTTAAACACTTAAATACTTATATGTATATTTAATCCATAAATGAAATCACAGAATCACAGAGTTGAGGCTGGAAAAGACCTGTGGAGGTCACTTGGTCCAACCTCCCTTGAGTAGTGCCACCAGACTGCTCAGGATTATGTCCTTTGGTAAGAAGAGAGAGAGTCCAAAGAGCTCATAAATTTTAATTATAAATTAAAGTAAATAAACTACAAATACTAAGTTGAGATGTTTATCTTAAATATTTGGTTAAATTAGTTGAAAAATATTTTGAACTGCAACTTAATTACACGTGGAAATTACTTAATTCTTGTTACGTACCCCATAGATACATAACTATAGATATAATTATTTCGACATTTATAATCCAATATTATGTACAAAACCTTTTGTAAGCTGCCTTCAGCCAGAAATCACAGAAGATGGTTGTATTTAAAGAAAATCCTTCAAAGACACTAGGACACAATCTGTTCTTTCTTTAATTCTTAAACTTAATTGCTCAAATATCTATGTCATTATATGGCTGTCTTGTATCAGTGACTGGCAGCTACAGTTTCCCAAAAGATCACTAGAGGTCTCACTAATCTTGCAAACTGTACTGTGGATGCAAACATAAGTGTTGTAATTAATTCACTGAACAAGCATTTCATTAGAGTTTCATTTCCTATTTTCAAAAATTTAAGCAAAGTACTTTAAGTGGTGATATATTAATAATTCTAGGTCAGACTTAAAGGGTCCACTTGGCATCCATCTGGCTGTTCAATGTAGTAATGTTTTGAAAAAAGTAAAAGAAGTTAACTGTAAAGTTAACTTTTCCATGTACAACTTTTCTGCTTCTGATAAGCAGTGGTGGAAGAATACACAGTTTGCACACACACTGCTATCTACAACAGACACCTCTGGATTAATGATGCATTTATTCATTGGTTTTTCTGAACCAATTTAAATATCTAACCTCCACGTTATTGTGCAATAGTGATACCTAAGGTTAATTTGTGTTAACAAAAAAACCCACATATTCTTTATTTTCTTTGAACTGTTATTTAAATTGAATTATTTTTATCGAGTATCTCATCATTCTTAAAATAAAGCAGTCAAATTCCTTCCTTACACCCTTTCCCTACGTTACATTCTCTTCCAAGCTAACAAAATGTTTTCTCTTTGGCCATTCCATGTATGAAAGCTATTCTGTACCTACAGACATATTTACTGACATCTCCCTTTACACATAAGTAAAATATTGCATAGTGTGTTCAAGATGTGAAAAATTGGTTAGTACCACTGAATAGTAGTTTATCTTCACATCTTAATATTACAATTTTTCTCTGATATATGAAGTATAGAACTATGTGCCAGTATATGTGCATCTACTGCAGTCAAACTACAGATTTCTCACAACTCATCTACTATTTTGCTTGCAGCCAATGGTGCAAACATGTAGACAGCCCCAACATCTCTTCCAGCTCCTTGATACTGAAACTGATGCTCAAATTTTGTGAATACTGGGTTATCATAGAATCATATAATTGCTTGGATTGGAAGGGATCATTTAGTTCCAACCCTCTTGCTATTGACAAGGATACCACCCACTAGATCAGGATGCTCAGGGCCCTTTCCATCCTGACCTCGAATGCTTCCAAGGTTGAACCTAGGATATCAAACAATAATGTCCTTGAATATGGAAATGACAGGAGTTGGGAAGCATATCTGTACTTGAAATGGCTTGTAGATATGTCTTCACTGTTGTATTTCTACATAGATTGAAGAACATCAAATTACTCCTGTACTCTTCGAGCAGTGTATTTCCAATTTTTTAAATTAGAGTTTCAAGGATTATTTAGATGTTTTGAAAACTAGCTACTGAAGACACATTTATCTAGATAGAATCCCATTCTGAAAATCCATGTCCTTTGGAGTAATGCCCACAAGAGATAAAAAGTAGAAATTCGGATAGATTCTAATCTCTGGCTTAAAACTGGTAACATCTGCACGCGTTCTGCACAGTAGACTGCAATTTTATAACATCCTAGCTAAACAAAAATTATTTTACTTGTAAGCAGCTGAGAAATCTCCAGTATGAAGGTAATTCTTCTCAAAGCTGTCAAGCTATGAACAATGCTTTAGATTTTCTTTTACATTCCATAATCATAAGAGACATTTTTCAGCTACACATTTTAGCTTTGAGGAAAAAAAAATAAAATAATGAATGATTCTTTTTTTACACAGAAAACTAAGAAATATTGCTAGTCTGAAAACTGCTGTATTCTAATCTTGAGATTTCTTTAGTACTGTTATTCTTGCCAGAAATAATTTTTAAGAAAATAAGGGAATTGTACCTGGTGGAAAACATCCTTTACCAAGGAAGCAGAAATACCTAATTGAACTGCAAGCTACAAAAAGGAGCTAAGAGAAAATACATCACTACACCCTTTTATGCCTCAGGTTGCAAATTTGAGAAGATGCAGAACACATGGTTCATATTCACAGAAGTGCCTTCTGGCAATGGGTGTGTATGAATTAATCCTGAAATTACTGATATCACAGATTTGAGAAGACTAACGATGACTGAGAAAAAAAACAAACAACTTGACTACCTACTTCCTCATTTTTATCATTTTAACATAGAACCAACATTATTCACTTAATTCCACATCAGTTATCAGAAATGTTCATTCACATATATGAACATTTCTTTATTTTTTTGTCACCTGTTGCATATTAATAACAATTTATCTTAGATATTTGTGTGTATGAGAACACAGGCAGCTAACAACCTAAAATAATTCAGGCATCTTTAATATCATAAAACAGAAATTCCCAGTTGGACAGGGATGTTCAGGACAATACTTTTCGTCAACACTATAGAAAGTGGAACTGCCCTATGGCTTCTAAACTAGCAGTCAGAGCTTCTATTCTGAAAAATAAGGCCTTAAATTTGTTTTTGAGTCAATGAGTTTGTGGGTAAGAATGATGGTAGATACAGTCTGCTTCCATTTCCAAACAGATTCCTAGAAAATTCCTCATTAAAGACTATTAAATAAACTAAACTACTATGTGGTAATAGAGTTCTTTCATGCACAAACAACTGGTTAAAAAGTCAGGAATATAGGTTTGGAATAGATGGTATTTTTTTCAGAGTGGAAAGTGAGATCTGTACAAGACCTGAGTTTTCCATATATCTGGAAATTATCTGGAAAAGAGAAGCCAGACAATGTTGCTTGCCAATTACACTAACTCATGATAATCAAAGCAAATGCTGACTGGCAAGGCTTTCAGAATCATGTGTTAAAATACTAGATTTCTAAAATGGCAGGTGACATTCATTTTTCTTAGATGCAAAATAATGCCTGCCAAGAAAAACAACTGATCTCTGAACTAGCTATTCTCACTCAAGAAAGAGGTCTTATAGTTATAAAGATAATATTGTGAAAATGAGCTCAATTCTCAGCGGTACTCAAAAGAGCAAATTCATTATGAAGTATGAGAAAAGATATGGCAAATGAACCAGAAACCATTGCTATATTCCTGTACATGTGTAAGGTGTGCTCTGAGGTGGACATTCCGGTCAAAAAGACTAACATGGAGATAGAAAAGATATGGAGAAAAGCAATAAGTAAAATAAAGTTATAGGCTCACTTCTTCATGATGAAGGAACAAATACAGTAGAATTCATCAGACTATAGAAGAATCACAGAGCACTGTAGCCCATTTTATTCCAGCTTTCTATGGACACAGTAAATGTAATGCAATCATTTCTCATTGTAATGCAATCATTTGTCTTACAACACCATAAATATGGTCATCAAACAAAATTACAAAGTACCAAGATCCAACCACACAGGTCCATGTTTTCTACAAAGTGTGCATTAAATTCTGATAAGTGATAGGGTCTTGTTGATAACAGATACTAATTGTGGACTGAATTTTGAAGATTTTCTGCAGAAACAATCTGCAAATACTGTTGCGATCATGTCTTAAAGAACTAGACAGAAGTTAACACTGATAAGAACATTTAAATTAAGCACCTTTAAGATACCGGTATGGTACTGATACTTATGTTGATCATAGTATGAAGTGGCAACAAGAATTTGGAAAGAACTAATTATTAGACATGTGCTTAACTGTTGGAGATAGGATGCTGATTTACAGTTTGAAAAAAAGGAAACTGGGAAGGAGTAAATGGGTCATCTGTGTGGAGGTGTTTACTTTTACGAGCACAAGAGTCCACATGAACTGATACAAGGCAAGAAGAGCAAGATTTCAAAAAGAACCTTTTCCCAAATCACATTTCCATTTGTCTAATTTACAATTCATGCAAAAATCAGTCAAATTCTTCTACTTAGTAAATAGAAAAAAATGATACATAATTTATCTCATTCATACCTTCACATTTGAGACTACTTATATGTATGAGAATCACAAAATTAAATACATATGAAAAACATCTGTACCTGTCCAAGTTAGTATCGGATCTGTATCGTCCAAGTGCAGTTTTCTGATCTTCCTTTTCATTTGCACTACTGCCATAAAAAAGGTTAAAAATGACACATTTGTCACTGTTTAATTAAACAACTCATCACACATAAAACAATATAGAAAATGAATTAAAGTCTCATACGGAATTTTAGACTGTTCAGGTGTTAATAAATCCAATTCTGTACCTATTGCAATCATCAGCTTAATAATTATGTCAGATTTAAAATGAGAACAGATTTACAATGGTAAATTAAAGTCATATTTATAATGGATTATTATTTAAAGAAAGCTCTTGATATAAACAAGTTATAATGGAAGGGTGTTGTGTTTTCTCCGTCAGTATCATCAGAAAGATATTTAGATAAGCTACGATACCTGTGTAGGCTATCTTGGGATTTATATTGGTTAAGCACAGCCCTTCCATAGTTTTCATCAGCGCTACAAGGAGAATAAAGACAGAGGTTAGTTTAAATTTGAATACCAACAATAGAAAAACGTGTCTTGGCAAAAAATTTTTGTCCTCAGTCAGATTTCATAGCCATTTACTACCACTATAGCGTCATCAACTACAGAACTCCCTATTAGATTACTCCAAACATTTTGGAATATGAATTATCTCTTCCTGTGTGCTCTTTGTGAGGGGGCTGGTCTCTAGGTGGAGTTTCTACTCTAATACAAGCACCATTTTGCATTACAGTAAATTTCAAATGATTCTGACTTTACTAAGTTCCTTAGAGGAATTTGTCAAGGTTTACAGTCTTCAGACCTGTGAAAAAGAGTAGGATGGTATTCTTGGAAACCAACAAACAGGAAATGTGGGACTTTTCATGCAAAGCACAGGCCTGAGATGCTCAATACATCTCATTAAATACTCAGTGCACAGAAGTCCTACTACAAAACAGTCACTGAAAGCCCAACAGACTAATGTTCCATGACAAAATGAATATTTCATCAAGATGAGTAAATAATAGTTATTTTATGAGATCTATTTCATTTTTGGTAATATAATTCATGAAAAAGTAGACATTCAAAGAAAATATTTACTTAGCATGATAACCTGAAGACGGAAGAAATGTACTTCAGACCTTTCCTACCTTTCCTCTTCAGGTCTCTTCTTTATCCAGCTGTTATCCTGCAAAAGGGTCCGTCGCTTGTTAACATCATGATTAGCTTGCTGTCTGCTTTTAATTGCTACAGATGGGCTCTTCTTATCTACAAATGCAGAGAAACATGTCTTGAAAATGAAGGCAAGAGAAAGCTTTGGAAACCTTTACTATTAAAAAGTACTGTTAAAAAGGGTGAAATCTGTGAAAGTTCAGCTTTTTTACCACCAGAAAAGAAAAAGCACAAGGAATATGTTTGATGATCTTGTTTAGTGCAGTCCGTTTCCTTGAAAAGTTTGTGACTTAATGCTTTCAACTTTAAAAGGAATGCAGAAGGACAGTTTATCAAATTGAATTCAGTTTCATCCTCAATATGAAGCAGCTTGGGATATGTTTTTAACTCTAAACAAATATGACAGATCTGATAGATGAATTATGAAATATAAATACAATGGTTTTTCTAGAGGCAAATGTATGATTCCCATTTCTCTAGGGAATCTGGGTATGTGGTATCTGTATTTTCAGATGTGAGACAGGATACAAATTTCAAGTGAAAGCTAATCTGGAAATGATCACATGGTCATCCACCCACATCCAGCCCAACTTCTCTGAATTTTCAGGTTCCTCAAAAGGCTCAGACTCCCTCTGAAGCTCTTCCCTCAGTGGCTTAATTAACAAGGTTCTCTGTTCTAACCAACTATCTAGTTTTGCTTAACTTGTTCTAAATGTAGTATTTTTATGTTTTCAAAGGTTTTCAAGAGAAATAGTACAACAAACATGCACACGTATATAATTTTTATTTACTTATGCAAACAACCTAAAACAATGCTGATATCTAGTATATTGAGTAACTAATAATATGATGTTCACTTGATCTGTGAGAATATATATTCTTCATTGTATTAGAAAGCTAATCTTTATTTCCTTTGGTTTCTCTTTATGAGGAGTTTGCCCCAGGAACAAAAATATTTAAACTATTATCCATTATTTCCATTTCTTTTTCTTCCCACTGAGTTTCATACCATCCTCTTCTTTGAAGTGGAATGGAATATTTTTTTGCCATTACAACATTTCTCTTTAAAATGCAGGACTAGAAGCTGAGCCCTATTAGAAATTCCACACTTTCCTGGTGAAAAAAAAAGGTGAAGTATTACATACAAAAAATCTGTATCAATGGCATCCAGTTAGTCAACAACCTGACTCATGAAAAACGCTGAACTTTTCAGGTTTTCCTTCAGAGACCTTAATGATTTTCTCCATGAAATACTAATTCCCAAGCAAAAGTAGTTACATACCACATTTCAGGAGACATTATTATCTGATATTCAATAAGGACATTCAATTCTAAAGGAAGATCACACTTCACAGTCCATATTGTGTATTTTTCAATGCTGTATTTTGACATTTTGCTGTGATTATAAGAAAATGTAGCTCTTGCTTTTGATTCAAGATCATCAGCTGTAGTGGTAACTTGAAAAATGATAAATAACATGAAAAATGACAAAAAAGTAAGTGAGTGGTACATTGAATCATAACAGAACACCAAAACATTTATTTTAAGTGACAGTGGCCAAGATTTATCTTTCAAATACATTTCTTCATGAAAAAAGCATACTATAGTACCATGAAAAAAGTCGTCAAACTCCGTACTTAACTGCAGACCAAACTGTGCCTGTTCTTATTTGTTCTTTTTCATTGCAGATATGTCCAACCACCAAATAAAAGAAGGCTGGTGAAGCAATTCAAGGATTGGACTCCTTATCATTTGTATTTACTCAGCTGTAGGCACGTTCTCTGCTTCTTTGTTGAACTAGCTCTCTCCAAGACTAAGTGCTACAGAAGGGACAAACATTTAAAAGGCATGGATGTGAGAGTATAGATGTGTATTGCTGTCTCTTGGCCTTGATCCCAAAATTTAATTTTACTTTTAGAGCAAAAAAGATGCATCCCTTTGTGACTATCACAAAATGAATATGCACATCAAAGCTAGATGTTCAAGAACGTGTTGACAGTCACAAATTAAGATCAGAACATCATCTGTCCTTACTGCGTAATTTCTGTACCAGTCTGTTCTCTTACACTTAAACTAGTTTCTTTCTTTAAAATATTTATTGAAACCTGTGCTAAAGACTTCAAAAAATGAAAATACCGCAGCCTTCCCTGCATAGCTCCTATGGTTCATTGAAATATCTACTGAAAATTCACTTCATTTCTTGCAAACAGAAGAGAGGAAGGAACTTCATCAGTTTAAACAATGTCATTGTCTCATAGTCACTGCCAAGAATGGATATAGTTGTAATTGGCAAGCAAAACTGTATTAAGGGCATTTGCTCAAAATATTTATTGTTTTGAGTATACTGATGCTATTAGCAATGACTGGAACGTACTAGAGACTTGGATGAAGACACACAGAAATAAAACAGACTACAATCAAAAATCAAGGACTTGAATGAAGATGTAATATCAAGAACTGTGGCTTCCTATTTTCATAAATACGTAGATATTTTCAATTTGGTGCAATCATTTGCACTGGAAAAAAATCCAACACTTTAATTCATGAGAGTAGGAAAAATATGAGTTCAAGTATATGCATTCCAGAGATAAAATTTCTCTTTGGCAAGGAGTGGAGGTAACTCCAGCATTCCTTTCATACTTGCAGTTTTTGCCAGAGCAGCTTTCAACTGTGCAATAAATCTGAATCTGTGCTTTGCTTGAAGCCACAACCTCCTCTAAATCTTGAACTGAAGACAGGAACATAACATGTTCAAGAAGTACTCAATATGAATCCGGTTATTAACTTGTTATATGGAACCTTTTTTCTATTCTAATGACATTTTATGAAAACTCTTATCATCTAACCCAAAATCATTTGGATTTCAGAGAAAATATGGCTTTTTTAAATTGTTCAGTGCACGTAAGGCTTCAGGAGATCTCCTATAAAAGCAGCAGCCAAAGGATATACACTGTGTTTATTTTTCAAGAAATATTACAAGTTATTTGCTAGTGCATGAGGCCTATACTTTGCTGAACAGCATTCATTTCTAATCTAATCAGCTACCTCCTAAGTTTCAATTAAAAATTGAATACATATCTGATGCAACCATGTAGGTCACGTGAGCACAGGTAGACAGAGCATACTCTCTTCTTATTTTGGCAATAGTTTATGTCATTATCACTGTACAGATTTGAATACAGATGCCTCGAGTCACTTATTCATATACTGTTTCTTCACTATTTCAGCCTTAATCTTTTCAGCAGGGCTTGAACACGGGAACAGAGGTATTACCTCCCAAACCCAAGTGAATTCAGCCAGAGTTGATGAACATTCAGAATAAAGCAAAATACTGATTTTCAGTATGCTCAAGGGCATGGGTAATACAGCCTGTTTCAGAGTGCATGCCTCCAGCATTTTCAGAGGCCATTTCCAGTTTTGCTGCTCCTGGGAAGCCCTCCTCAGAGGGCAGAATGCTTGCTCCCTTCCTGTCTTCTGCCTCTATACAGCAGGGCTGCCTTACACTGAGTACTGCCTACAGAAAATGGCAACATCAGAACAAGCTCTTGAAAGTTGTAAAAAGGAAAATACACAAATAAAGAAGTTTTTTTGCAGTCAATCCACTGGTTAGGCTGCACAATAGTAATACCTGTGGTTAAGCTGCCTTCCAGCCCTGGTCAGCCCTAAAAGCATGGCCGTGGCCATCTTGATGCTCTAAGACCTTTAGTGTCTCACCAAAGGCAGGCCCTCAGGCACCTCAGAACAGTAAATCTTTAGAAATATTATGTCCCATCTTACACTGATTAAACAACTTTTCTCCCTTCTCCCTTCCATTCTAATTTTCCACAGTTCCTTATTTTCTCCATTGAAGTCAAAGGGCAACGGATGGCCCAGCTGCCATGTTCCCATGGGATTTCCACAGCAACCAGGATACCATGGGGAACTGCCATCTTGTACCACATTGCCTGGATATGCTACCCAGCACAGTATTTCGGCCTAAACCTCTGCCAGAAAAAGCATGACATGACACAGAATCACAGAATAATAGAATCATTGAGGTTGGAAAGACCACCAAGATCATTTAGTCCAACCGTCAACCCATCACCACAGTACCACTACTGTCACTCAGCATGACATCTAGCCTTTTCTTGAAAATCTCCCAGGATAGTGACTCCACCACCACCCTGGGAAATCTGTCTCAATAAACTACTCTTTGCAGCTGTAGTGAGTCCAACTGCATATGACTGTCAAAGGGTGGTCACTGCTAGTGTTGCTACCAAAGAGTGTTGGTGTGCCTTGGAAGGGAGCTGTTCAATGGGCACAGCAGTGCTTGCAAACAGTAAGTGGGAGAAGCCCCAGGAGAAACTGAAGGATATTTAGCATTACCACTTTGATTAGGAGACTGCTTTCGTATGCTGAAGGCTGACATTTTCTTCAATAGGGTGTCCTTCTGTGGGAATCTAAAATAAAACACGAAAAAGAAAAGATGGCAGTAAGATTAGGAATCAGCCTCGAAGTCAGAGTAAATACATATGCCACTTTGATCAGCTCCTTGGACAAGTTTAGTAAGATAGAATGGCTTAGAGATAGCTGCAGCCTTCTTTGAACTGAAGTTCAGACATGGTATTCACTTTTCCATCCCTCATTAAGACAATATATAATCCTGCCCTGCATCTGTGCTCATCTTTCACTTCTTGTCTGGACTTCTTCCCTGAGAACATACGTGGTGATGAGAGCCTTCAGAGGAGAAGACTCAGGTGGGAAGATGATATCAGCCTGTGGCTCAGAGAGCTGCCTGGAGCACACGTGGGCTCACCCAGCCCTTATGACAGGTCTCACAGCTTCAGTGGCCTGCAGCTAACAGCAGGGCTCTGAGGACAGAGCAGGAGAAGGAGGAAGAGGTGGTTCTTCTGCCCTGCAGCAGTTCACAAGTCACTGACTTCTTTCCCTGTCTGGAACGAGGTTAGAAACAAGCCTGCAAATATGCTGATTTAAAAATATATATGGGAATTGAGTCACGCAAAAATTTCATTATGTGATTTGAAACTTTGATTATCAGTCCTATATTGAAAATATCAAGTGGAACATAATGATATTTTAATAACCAAAAAAATTCCCTTAAGGAAAAAAAAAATAGTAACAAGAACATAATAATGTGTACATGATACTCTTTAGCAAACAGTTTTCTGTTTGAAAAGCAGGATTTTCCAAGAAAACAATGTTAAGCTGGGATTTTCTCAACCCACTCCACTGGTCAGGTTGCTAAGATTTAGAGCAGGACAAGAAAACAGTTTTTGTGACAGAGACATTCACTGACAAGTCACAAACTTTCTCTGAGTGACACTGTTGTATCTTACAGATGTAAACAGGAGATTGACAGACTAGTGCGTGTGGCTGTTTCTTTACTGATGGAAGGCAGTGGTGTCAAATTTTGGCAGAAGCTTAGCAAAGGTATTAGAAATAATGATGAAATGAAGGTATGGAAACAAAATCAACCAGTGGATGCCACAATGAATTGCACTTAGAGCATATAATTCCTTTGTATGTTTCTGCTGCCAAATAATTATTAAAAGAGCTTATGATGATCAAAAAAGAAAAGCATTGACAAATCTTACTATAAAGTAAATGCATATAAATTTAAAAATAGTATTGAAGAACAAAAGTCCTCATCTGTCTTACTGAGCTGTGAAATTCCAGATGTTTATAAGAGTTTAAAATTCTGAAAGCAGACTGGAAGACTCTGATCCACACTCCTTTCTTTTAGTTGTTAGTACCAAGCACGTATTGACAAAGTTCATGTAGAAAACACGTCACTGCTGGATCTGATTTTCACCCAATAAAAATATGTTCAGGTCTATAGTGAGCCTTATTTATTTTGCAGCAGGTTACAAAATACCTTTCAAAATTACTGATACAAGGTTTTAAGTAGATATGTACTGAATTTCCTGGGAACTGTTCAGGCAATCTATTTTAAATAATGAATATTCTTGCCATACATTTTCCTGAACTGTCACAGTCATATGAGAAAAAAAAAAAAAAAAAAAAAAAAGATGATAGTTCTGATTTATTTATATTTTCAGCTATATTTTCAACTTAGCAACCACTGGACATCTGATACTGCTCTTTATTTCAGTCAGTTCCTGGATAATAAGAAGCTTGACATTTCAGTATGTCAGTGAGTGCTGGCACTTTTTCATCTGGAGAAATAAAAGTAGTTTCTATAGAAGGAACTTCCATTTATTTTCCATTAAAGATTTTAAAAGATATTTTCTAAGGGAAGAGTATCATAAAACATCGAAGAGCCTTCTTTTGTCAAGATCAGATCAAATGTGGATATTCTAAGGATTAAAATTTCTAGTTAAAAATTTGTACTTTGCATTTGAAATATTTCTCATTAAAACAGCAGGAAATTGCTATGTAGACTTCACAGCATACTGCTGCCTTTTTTTTTTTTTTCCATAGATTCATGATGGAAACTGAATTTTTTCACAGAACTAACAAGGAAGTATCCTTCCTACGCCTTTGTGAAAAATAAAAAAGAAAGCCACAGATATTAGTTCAGAAAAATAAAGTATCCCCAACACAAACAGAAATCACATGCTTTCAGACTTGACTTTAAAATCTACAGAACAACTAAAAATGCATTGAGAATACTGACTTTGAAAACAACTGCAAAACAGGCTTACTATTCCCTTTTACATCCATGCATGACAAAACAAAGTCCAGCAGAGAACTGAGAGCACTCCACAGTGAGACTGCTTCTTTCATTCTTCATCTTTTAATTGAAGCTGTGTGTCATCTCATCCTATATTCAGTTTGCATTGTTGTAAAAAAAATATTTCTGTTGCACATGCGTACAGCATCCAAAATAAATTACCACCTAGTCTTCAAGCCCCAAAGTAGAGTGCATCAATGAGTGTTAGAAACAGCTCAATACCTTTCACAGACAGCACTGAAAAAGCATCAAGCATTCAGAAGTTCCAAACCCAGGCAATTTAGCCTTACAGCGCAATGTCATGTTGTCCTCAAGGTTTATGTATTGCTTTTGTACTTTTAAGTTGTATATTTAAGATTAATCCATTACAATTTTGAAATGCAAATTAAAAACCCTTCTAATTTGGTCTCTGCATAGATGATGAAGAGTCATCAGAGGAAGAATTAGATTTCAAGATCTTAAAAATGGAAAGAATCTTGCATAAAGAGGCAGGATAAAATTCAAAGCATTTTTTTCTTGGTCTTCACTATTACATAGAAGTGTGTGCATCTGCATATGTGAAAAGAGGAATGGACAGAAAGCTGTGAGAATCACATTAGTTTAAAACCTTAGACTTATAAAAATCTAAAACCAACACACTATTCACACAGGTCAGTGAACAGTTTATCATCATCCCATAACTATGAAGACATTAAAAAAAAAAGTTTTTAACTTCTAAAATCAAATTGTGAGAAAGAGAAGCTCTAGTCTTCTATAGTATAGTAGTAAATTACGTTCAGGTTTTCTTAATAAGAGCTCAGCCACTGAAGCCAAACAACTCTGTTGGAATGCAAAATAAAAACAAACAGGAATGCTGCTTCAGTGCAAATTTGAATTTAAAAACAGCGTCAGTAAACTTTAAAAGAAAATGAAAACTGCCCAAGCCAGTCCAATGAGCTACTCCCAAAAGGTTTTAGAGCATAGCAGTTCTTTATTCAGAATTCCCCACATTTTTTGAGAAATTTAAACACAGTTTAATCCAGAAAAATATCTTCAAACATGACTTTAGAGGTAATCAAATGCCTCTTCAAGCTGGTGGTAGAACCACCATAGAATAATAGAATCCTTAGAGTTGAAAGATGACCTTTAAAGGCCATCTAGTAAAACTCCCCTGCAATGAACACTTAACAGCTACATCAGATTCGCCAGCCTGACCCTGAATGTCTCCAGGGACAGGGCATTCACCACCTCTCTCAGCAACCTCTTCCAGTACCTCACCACTCTCACTGTAAAAGATTTTTTTCTTATATCTAACCTATGTCTTTAAGCTTGAAACCATTTCCCCTTGTTCTGTCACCACAGACCCTGCTAAAGAGTCTGTCCTCTACTTTGCCGTAGCTTCTGTAATAAGTTATTTGGAAAGCAGCAGAAATCAACATATAACCATGTTCATAATTCTACATCTCATTTCCATATCTTGATCAGCAGAAGACCTCAGGCTGCCATAAATGTTTAAAGTTAGACCTTCTAGTTTTCAGCTAGTCTGAATACTCCCATACTTCAGAGTCCTCTTGCCTTCCTTGATTTGGTCTGGGCTGTAGCTTTCTATATGATTGGTTTCACATTTACACATTTAAAAAAAAATAAACAAACACAAACAGGAATAATACATGCATTTTGCATAAGAATCATTTTTTCCACATTAGACTGAATTAGTTACAGCCAAACAGTGTTTCTGTTCTATAGCTTCTAGCTATGTGAGTGATTAAGATCTTATTTATAAATATTTATATTACAGAGAAACATTACATTGCTTCTTTCCCCATCTTAAATATACTGCATATTATCACAGTGCATACGTTGTTCATTGAAGTAGATCTAAAAATGTAGTGGCAGGTACATCCTCTTTTCTGAAAAGTCAGAAAATTGATTCTGTTTTCAAGCATATGTGTACTGTACCCTTGCAGTTTCAACTTTTCAAAAACACCAGATCCCTGCCATATGAAAATAAACAGGCACTTCTTTCTTTATCCCAAATACAATACTTTCCACTAAAATCTCATCTTGAAGCACTATGCTGCTCTAAAGTAAGGTGGAAATTTGGTATTTTTTAAGTATTTATAGCTCAAAATTTTAGAGTCATTCAAGTAGAAATTTAACAGAAAGGTTAGAAAACTAATATTCCACATCCGTAGTGTTTTAAACTATTTACTTCCCTTCACTTAAACCAATGAGAAATTCTGAACAAAATAACTACATTGGTGATTGAATAAAATGAAGGTTTACTTTGGTTTAATCTTTTTTATATTTTTTCTCCATAGGCACTGTTGAAGTTAATGCTCTAACTCATAACTTCTCCTTCATTTATATAAAAGGAGTGTCAAAGATATGATATATTAAAGAAAATCTCATCTGATCATATTTAATCACAGTACCACATTAGTAAACATTGTTATTTCATCTTGAATACAGTAAAACCTTTACTTCTCTTGAGTATAGTAAGACCCAGATGTGTGAGCAGCAACTGATTGAAGTCACTTCATCTTGATAAAGGATAAAGATCGCAAAACTTTGAAATAAGGTACTGGGATACACATCATTACAATTCTAGATAGATAACCATACATATGAGATGCAATCTGGATGGTCTGGAAGTCAGCTGTTTCTACATCCATCATTTCTCCTCAAGTGAATGTTTATCATGATCCTATCAAAGGTTGTGACTGTTTGTCAGACTTGACTAACTATACATAAATAAGAATTTGTATTTCTAAACATGGGTTCACTTCCTGGTCATGGACGAAAGCTGTTTTTCAAGTCCCCATCACAGCAAGAGATAGCCAAAGCTGTATCACGCTTCATACGGCCAACCTTGCCTTATTAAGCATATGACTTAAAGGTCCAGTCTGGCAGGTGCAGATCTGTATGTATAATGGATGCTGTGCTCTTCTCTCTCCAAAATTACCACCAGCACCTGTTACCACAGTTCAAGACTGTAGTTCAGGACACGAAATAGAAAAAATAATGCTGTTGTTCAGTGTTAATCCTACAGGCATCTTAGCAGCACACATTAACTTACTGCTCCCCCCCACCCCCGCCCCGGGATTGGGGATAGAATCAAAGAAAACAAAGTAAAACTGGTGCGTTGAGATAAAAATATTTACAAAGATAATAGGAAATAGTTGTAATTATTACATATATATATAATTGTATATGACAAATGATGCACAAGCAACTGCTCTCCATCCCTCAGCTAGTTCGTTGAGCAGCAAAAGAGAGCCTGATGAACTCACACCCCCTTCAAAACTCCTTCCACTTGATGACATGTGGTTTAGAATATCCCTTCAGCCAGTTTAAGTCAGCTGTCCTAATTCTGTTCCCTCCCAGCTTCTTGGACCTTTTGCTGAGAGTGGTGTTGGCTCTGTGAAACACCGCTTAGCTGCGACTATAAACATCAGTGTGTTAACATTGTTTTTCTCCTAGAATCAAAACAGAGCACTATGCCAGACACTCTAAAGAAAACAATTCCACTCCAGCTGAACCTAAGGCACTCAGTGCAGTACCAAGTGAGTAGTCAAAGCTTAACACTGAACATGTGAATATCAAAATTGTAACTGAAATGTTTATCTGGCAATTTCTTAACTTTTCTGTACTTTTGCTGAAAACCACAATAAAAGACAACTACATTTACTTTGTAGACCGCAATTTTATTATTTTGTAGACTACATTTTATTTTGTAGAATGTTTTGTATTGAAGAACAATAAAAACACATTCCTAGAATATTTTTCTTCTTGAGATTCATATCAGATAAAAAGCAATATAACACATTTTTAAACTTCTGGAAAGAATACAGTGTGTATAAATGAATATTTTACTACATAGTTTGGGCCAGAGAATTCATAACAGCCTTTGTAAAGAATAGGAATAACATGCACATACATAAAGTTACACTAGACAAGGTTAGAACAAGCAAGGTTGGACCAGCGAACGCACAAATGTAAGACAGAAGTCATTCATCTATTTGTAGCAGAAAGAGCTCTCAAAACTGGTTTTTCAGGATGTGGGTGGAGAAGATTCTGTTTTGAAAGAAATTATGCCTTGGAACTGTCCCTAATGTATGCGAAAAATCAACTGCTAAGACAGAACCCAAATTTGTATGTGCTTTGTAACTAGAAATATTGATCCATTTTAAATGTGTGGTGTTGTTTTAATGGGGTACAGAAGGTATTTATTTTAGATTTTTTTTATTAATCTATTTCCTTTCATTTTGCAACATTTCTAATAAAGAACTTTTCCTGTTTATACATGAGTTCACATCATGCTGTGGCTAAATCACTGTATCACAGAAGAACAAGCTATACCTTATGCAAAGGTAGAAATTAATTCTTAATATTTCATGAGTGGTTTGTTCTTTAGAAAAATCTATTGCTATTTTCTTTTGAAAAATCTTATAACTAAAGCAAATTCGAGTAAATTATATTTTAATAGACTTTACTTCATTTTAGATAAAAATTCCAAAGAAACAGTAAAGAAACAGTAAGTCAAGCCATAGAGTAAAAGTGACAAAATGACATTAAAACAACCATTTGTGAAAAGGGGTCTGAACTGCGAATTCATCATTAAAGAACTACAATTAGTAATAAAAAGTAATTAATCATGTAATTAAGACAGTATGGGCAAGAGAAGATTTCAGAAAGGTGAAGGGAATTTTGAAGACTTAAACTGAGACACACGAATTTTCATAGCACATTGACTTGTTGAAAAGATTCCTTAAAGCTGGACACTGCAAAATCATACAGCATTTGAAAATGGAGGACTTTAAATACTTGGTATATATAAGCATAAAACAAATGCTCTTACCTAGATATGGTAGAAGTCAATGTCCTAGCGTGGTTCAGTATGGTAAGTCAACCTGGAGATACCTGGAAGTGAGGTACAATCAAAGCAGATAGAGAGCTGAACTGTTGTTCTCCATCCAGCTGCCTGAAAAGTCAAGAGACTTCTACTTCAGAGGCTGAGTCACTTAAGGAGGAGGCAGGAGGTGTGGAAAAGGGTGGCACCTTGTAGAAATACCAGATCAATTAAAAGTACTGGGAAGTTGTTATACTTCTGTTCTTGCTGTACTTTTCAAGTTCAATAGGGCTGGGCTTCGCAAAATAAAATGCTTCCACATGCCTTGAAACTGAAATCCAAGCAAAGCTTGAAGCAATATACCAGTCTCATTAGGATTTTCCACAGACACATATATTGCAGAGCTTTAGCACTGTCTCCCAGATAGAGGGTTTCAGGTATTTACACAGGCACACGAAAAGAAATGGTGCATTTCATCACAGGCAAACTCTACAGAAGTGGAGAAGGCACTGTATACTGATAAACATTAGGTATTTGCTCTGTCAGAATATGTGGGCAGAGGCAAAACATCAGTGGGGAAAACCCTCCCACATGAGACCTTGTTGCAAGTCTCTCTTATCTCTGCAAGTTTGCATTCTCCTTCAGTACAGCCAACAATAAACAGAAGGAAGAAAAGAGACCACCTCTGCTATTATTTTATTTTTATTTACAGTGACTACAGTTTGTTTCTCTGAAGGCTAAAACTGTCTCATCATTACTAAATACAGTGTTAGGGAACAATCACTTTGTTATGTGAATGCTTTGTAAGATGATATAGTTCAATTTGGGGCACAAAGTCTATTATAGATACATTTATATGCGTGTATATATATAGAGAGTCTATGCTTTTTTTTTTATATTTGGGGAATTTTTGCAACAAAATGTGTGAGAAATGGTTATACAAGATGTTCCTTTAGTCCTACTGTCTTTCATTAAACTTAAGACTGTACTTTAATACTAAAAAAAGCAAACACTGACACAAACCAACTTAATAAATGTCTCTTAAACCATGTTTCAAATCCTTCTTTTTGCTGATGATTATCTCTTCACAGGCTAGGTAGTTAGTAACATGAAGTTACTATCCAAACACTGGTTATATCTGATGAAACACAGCTGATGAAGCAAAGCAGCAGACCAGAAAACACCAAGTATGAATACTAACAACCACAAGTTTCAGAGTTAATGAATGCAAGTATACCTTCTCGAACTTTGTACATCTCAGCATCCGGGTTTCTGAAAGTGAAAAATATTTACAGCAGTCATGGCATGTTGAAGTATATTGTACTGTATCTTCAAGTTTTTGCAATCAAGGAGAACGTTTTGCAAATGCATCTTTTTATATACATGTTGCAATTTTACAATTTTAACATGCATGTCTTCCAAATGAAGTAGAAGTCCAACTTCATTAGCAATACATAATGGTAATTAGGCTAAAACAAAATTCTACATATATTTTGAGTTGAAATGAAATTATAACTTTGACTTATAATAACAACACCCGAGACTTAGAATATCATTTTAATTTGAAGGGCCCTTTTTCACCAGGTGTTGGATGGCATTGCTTCGCCAGCATTTTATATTCAACTAAAACAATTTTGCCTATAAATCCAAAATAGACTTAACCTATCTTACAGCACTGCCTTGTTTAGCCTATATGTTTGAGAAATACCAAAAGGGGTGAAGCCAACAGAATATGTCAGAATTCAAGTGATGCTTTCCTATATTTATAACCTTTCAACACAGAAAATAAACTATGAGATATAGCAAGCCAGTTCTGAAGCCAAAAGTCTTCCTTTAAGACAGTCTTGGTTGGCATGACAGCTTAGAACCTCCACAGGAAAATGCATAACTCCAAGAAATTCCAACAGTGGTACTGAGCTCAGATTAAGAATAAAGGCCAGCTGTATTATAGACTGATCTGCGAAAATCAATAGATTCAATGGATGGTGATTTTTTAACTTTAGCTATGCTAATTACTTACTGTTCAGAGCTGGAAAAAAATAGAAAACATTATATTCTCCAAATTTAAGTAAATATGACTCACTGCTATTCATTCTGTCTGATATTCTCTATAGCAATTTTGCAAGTACTGTATCTGGTGAATAGGGACTATATTACGCAGTAACGCATATCAGGAATTGAACATTTTCTGCATAAGCATACAGTGGAAGTGACTTACAAATATTTCCCATGAACCACCTCTTCATTTTTCTGAAGAAATTTAGGTTTTAGAACTTCAGAGGAACTCAAATTTTGCCTCTCAGTCTTAAGTGTATTCCACAGATTGCGTGAACTGTTCTACAGTCAGCATGAGAGAACATTTCTGTTTTCAGACCGTAGTTTAAAGCCTGTATTTATGTGAAGAAGGGATGTAAAAACAGAGTGAAACAATTGCAGACTTTGTTAAAATTTGAAACGTCTTCCTCATTCCCTTCCTTCCCTGAAGTAAAATTCCCCAGTTATAGCACAGACATCCATTCTGGAATCAGATTTTTCAGTGGTGTCAGAAAATGGGAATGCAAAAAGAAGATGCAAGTATGTGATTCACCACCAATGTCTTCCAAAGGATGCAATTTACTTGATCCACCAGCTAACAGCATGGGGCCACACTGTTCCTTTAATTTATCAGAGGTGAAGGAATTCTTGATGAGTTTAAATTACTATAGATTTGGTGATTACAGTAATTAATTTCATAACTACCTATTTGACGTAACTTCTATACTTCTATATGTCCTGCTTTTTCTTGCAATTCTCTCTCTCACAAAAAAAAGGTAAAAAAAGAAAAAAAAAAATAGAAAATACACAAATAGCCACATCTTCAACTGATACAGAGGAATGCAACTCCACCAAAATCATTCTGATGATTCCCATTAGCAGGTTATCTGATCTGACATGGTTTATGAGGGAAAGCAAGAAATGACTTAGAACTCCTCCTTACATTAAGTCATCTCTTTAATTTACTAATAAAAAAATAGAGACACATTAGTGATTAGTAATCAGAGTTCATTGTCTCTTGCTGATCAGGCTGATAGCACATTTTGGAGGCCATTTCCAACAAGCTCATTGGGATTAGGTTTATTACTCATCCAGAGAATTTTTCTTCTCCCGGTAAACTGCCAGTTTCCAGTAGAGGATGTTGACTTTTAAAATTCTGTAGCACTGGTAGAAAGCTGTCCATAAGTAGTTCAGAAAGACCATCATTTAGATCTGAATGGCTAATTCTGTGTTACTGAAGTCAAATGCGTGTATTATCCAGTAGTAATGACACACTATTTTACTTCCTGATTCCCTCCTCTTTCTGAACATGATAGTTGTTCTATATATTTAACTTTAGTTTGTACTTTCCTACAGAGTCCATCCTTGACTGCTACTAAAATGCATTTTCTTGCAGATTTTTATTGAATTTCCATTTTACAAGTGCAAAATGTACTGCTAAGAATTGTTCTCCTTCCACATTCTTATTAAGGTTTGTAAGATGTCTGTCATGTGAAAATAATGTACTTCAGCCTAGCCCTGTTAAGGTATTACATAGACACAAAACGGAGAGAGGAATGAGCGATGAATCAGCAGACAACTTCTTGGGCAAATACCATTCTGTGACTCCTCCCAAAAAGAGAGGAATACCTTACTGAATACCTTTTTTTCATAGACTGTATTCCAAAATAGAAATCCTTTAATACTGTAAACCTTGCAGTTAGGACTGGTAAAGTAATGTCTTTCAGAATATCGGATGCGTCTGTTGTTACTGTTTTGTCTGTAAGACTTAAAGACCTTCCAGCAAGCAATGGTCTAAGTTTTGAGTTTCAAAATACAAAAAGAATAAACAAAGATACATTTCTACTACTAAGTTAAACATACCAAGCTCAGTCTCTGGCCAGAGGACAAGTGGTGCAGCATGATTTGCATCTAGAAGGCTAAGTTTGCTTGCTAAAAAAAATTGTGTAGCTTCATCCTTACTCCTATCAGATCATGAGGCTTGTACTAGAGAAAACCAGGCCTAGTTTTTGTTTCAGAGAGAACTAATTAGCAAAGACAAAACTGTAGCAAGGAGTGTGCTAACAGGAAAGCATGGACAAATGGGAAATTTTGCTCAAGTCTATCCCTTCTTAATTAATTGGTCACATTCATTCAATCTGAGTTTTGCAAAGTTAACTGCATTTGATATAACTTGTGTCTAAAGGAGACTAAAACTATAATAGAGAAGTGTCAGCAGTGGATGATGGCCAGCTGACAGCCAGCATGGCTTAACAGGCAGAAAGAGTGACCTGTATTTGGTTGTACTGTTGCATATCTGTGCTACCAGCACATTTTTCTTTCTAAGGCATCGTCTATATCACCTATGTATGAAGGTAGGAATTTTGAAAAGTAACTCAAAAGGATTTAGGGAAGAAAATCCCAGCCTAGCAAATGGTAAGGAATGGTAAGGAATGTTCATGCATAGAGTGACATCTTTCTCTCAAAGGTGACTAACAGAAGAACCACTTCTATCTTCATTTCCACTCCACTCCAACCTTATAAAATAAGAAGATGCTTGGGACTTTTGCTACTTCTGTGAAGAGGTGTACTTTTCAACTCCAGTGACAATGAATAACCAAGGGAACATATTGCCTGTAAGTATATCCTTATCAAGAGGTATTTATGACTCAGAACCAGGCTAGGTACAGTCATTGGAATCCTAGTAGGATTCACAGCTGCGAGAGAGAGGAGATGAAGAAATATGGAGCGTGGTTTGTTTTTGTTTTGTTTTTGTTTGTTTGTTTGTTTTAAAAGCTATTTCCTCCTTAGATCCCACAGCTTTCTGTAACTCTCCCCTGAAAATCTTTGTCCTCCTGAAAAAAAATGTTAAAAAAACTGATTTGATGTGAGATGGAGACTCCCTTTCTCTCTAGGCATCAGTCTAAGATGGAGATTTTGATGATAGATAAGCAATTTTGAGGGCAGCCTTGCAATGCCTAACTACTGGCATTGCCATGTGCCTGGAATCCATTTTGAGAACTTTTTCCTGCCCTGGTGCATAGAAGTCAGAAATCCTCTGTCTAATCTACATGCATCTCAGAGCATGCCTAAATCTTTCAAAGGACAGAAAGAGAAAGCAGTTGGAAAAATCATGTAGACTATGTCTAAAACCAAGTTAATGCCACTCCTCCTTTTGACCTTTTTTACCTGCAGAATATCTTACACAGTGAGTTGTAAGGTGTCTTCCAGGGGCTTCATCACTGACTAAATGGTATCGTATAAATAAAGGTATTATATGTGGAATTCCTCTCTTTATATTGTATGTTTCAGAACTGCCTTGCTTTTGTGATTAAAAGAGACAGAGAGGAAGGTTGTTTTGTAATACTAGGTAGGAATGGCTGTGGTGCAGTGTTGAAATTGATTGAGAGCTACTTTTTGTAACTATGCTAGTGTTAAAATAAGCAAAATATTTCAGTAGATACAAAACTCTAGAATGCACAGAGAGAATGTGTACTATGGATTTTATTTTTTTTTTTGGTGCCAGCCTGGCTTGCATTTCTGGGGAAGACTTTTTGGCTGATAGTGTAGGTGTGCAGAGCAATAGTTTAACCACACCTTCCTGAGTGCAGGAAGAAGCACTGTCAGAGTTTTTTCATATGCATTTTTTAATTGCGAGGAAATCCTTAATGACAGTGCAGATGTATGTAGCAGCCCTCATTTTCCCAAAGGGTGTGGCAAAATTGGAAATGGGAAAAAAATGCTGTATTGGTATGCAAGTTGTCTAAACCATCTCACTGCTTCTAGTTTCCACAAAAAAATGGCTGAGCAGTTTCTTCCATTTCCCCTTCTAAAATTGCTTGGTAGAGAAAACATGCTAATCATAGCAGGTGCCAGCACATTTCATGGCAGGTAAATTATATTCAGTGTTAATGGTCCTGTTTTTCTTACAATTTGAATACCTTTCTACTCTGCAAATGAGGGCAATGTCTTGCAAAAATTCCTTTAAGTCTGTTCCATAGTATTCTAAGCCTGTGTATCTTAATCTTGCACTACTATCGTTATTTTAGCTAAAGAAAACAAAGAGATGCTGATAAAATTTACTGACAAAATCAGTTGTCTAACTAATACTATTCTGAAAATCTGGCTATGTCAAGTGACATCTGCATGGTACCAGCTGAATGGCTCTAACTGGTTTTGCAGCTTATGTTGCTGATAAATCAATTATTTGTTACTATGTTGTCATTTACAAATAATGCTTGTGTACATGGCTAAAGAAATAAAAACCAGACTGTGAACAATAGTAGTGGGATTGTGATAAATTAGATGTACTGTTGTCATTAAAGAATAAGCATGACTACCACTATCACCTAGAAATCCTCACTGAGAAGTCTGAAAAGAAGCCAGCGTGCTGATTTCAGAGAAGGCAACTCATTTAAAGAGACTAGAGAACAAACTGAAGAGAGGAAGGTTCTTTCCTGGTACATATCTAAAATTTTCTCTAAGTAATCATAGAATCACAGAATCACCAAGGTTAGAAAAGACCTAAAAGATCGTCCAGTCCAACCGTTCACCTATTACCAATAGCTCCCACTAAACCATGTCCCTCAACACAACATCCAGCCTTTCCTTGAACACCCTCAGGGTCAGTGACTCCACCACCTCCCTGGGCAGTCCATTCCAGTGCCTGACCACCCTGTCTGAAAAGTAATACTTCCTAATGTCCAGCCTGAATCTCCCCTGCTGTAGCTTGAAACCATTCCCTCTGGTCCTACCACTAATGACACGAGAGAAAGAGGCCGACCCTCAACTCACTACAACCTCCCTTCAGGTAGTTATAGAGAGCAATGAGGTCTCCCCTGAGCCTCCTCTTCTCCAGGCTGAACATTCCCAGCTCCTTCTAATGAATCTGCTGTAGACATTTTAGACACATAAAAGACATCCCCCAAGCTGTTCTTTTAACAGAGTAGATACAGAGATGTATCTGCACCACAAAATGATATCTTTGTGAAGAGGTTCAAATTATACTTATCTGATGGACTGGGTTTTCCTCCTTAACCTTGTATTGTGCAGGGATTATCTGCAAGGACTAAGCAGCCTTTGATAGTGTAATTATAATTTCTTTTATATTTGGTACAAATGAATTGATTCAGAAATGAGAAACTGTCTGTCATTTGAAAACTTACAAGGAAGTTTTGTATCAGTAAAATAACTGATGGACAAGTGAAATAATATTTTGTCTATATAATTTAATCTTTATTTGGTAAGTGGTTCCACTTCAGTTAACGCGTAACTGCTAACAGTTAACACATAGCTTCTGTGCTTAACAGATCATGATCCTGTTCCCCATTCACATCAAAGTCAAGCAAGAGAATGGCAGAAAAGTAGTTCTTACCCTGTTTCCCATACATTTATATCTGTGTTTCTCTGTGCATATGTATATATTTATATGAATGAGTATATACTCCTAATTAAAGCAGTTTAATAAGAAGGCTTCCAGGCTTATGGAAGAGAAATCCATTAATGATTGCTAAATAAACTCTAAGAAATACTCCAATATGCAAATAGATAGAGCCTGTAAGGACACTTAGGGAAAGCCATACATATTCTTCACCCATTCTTCCACTCTTCCATAAGCATCTGCTGTTAGCCACTGTTGGAGATAGAATACTGGGCTAAGTGAGCTGACCAAAGACTGGACACCTATGTAAGTACATACGTAAGTATGGAGAGCACTATATTTTGCTAATGTGTTTTTAAGACAGTTTTCTTACACCTAACTACCTTTGCAGTCAAATAAAATTGCTCATCTGTTTGAAGGATAGATAAAAAAGCAAGATAGGTTTATGGTATGTGTTGAAATGTAGACAATCTGCAGGAACACAATAGAAAATGGTGGAATCTTCTCTCTTTGTTCCCCTTCCAGCAGAATTCAGCTATTTCATTGTCCTCCCTTGTCCATGGAAGTAGAAGGATCAATAGCATTTCCTAGTATATTCTGAGGTATAAATTTCAAGTGCAGATTTCAGTCACAAAGAAAAATGTGAAAGAAATCAGAACACACTTCCTAAATCAACACTTCACCAAATAGGGCATAGTGAACTGGAATGCCAAAGAAACAACTGAACCCTCTTCTTATCTTTACTGAACACTTTTCTTATGATATAAACTAGCCAATGGATTGTTATAAATGTAAGTTAATGTATTTTAAAAATCAGATTTTCTCTTATTCTATATAAATTATATACTTTGGAAAAAGTATTTTCAAAACTGTGAATACTTTGGAAAGGATGTTGGCAGAAACAGTCTTTCAAATTATTTTTAATGTTCGCTACATGAAGAATTGCACTGAAAGTTTTTTTCACTTATTTTTGTTCCTATTCTTAAGATCAGTGACAAGACCGGGCTTTGAAACAGGGTATTTTCAAAGTAATTTGTGTGATATTAAAAGAGAAAGAGTCTGGTCAAAATTATTATAATTATCTGGATGTAATAATGGAGTCTCAGATCAATTCCTAACATTCCAGATCCTGCCTTGGTCCTATGGGGGCACACCATGAAGAACTCAATAATTTAAAGAATGAGTTGTTGTAGATCTTTGCTCTGTCTTTTAGACTGAGAAAACTAAATGAAAATTAATGCCCAAGTAGATAACCTGATATCTACTCAATGAAAGGAGAAGCCAAACTGGTGACAATTATATTCGAATACTTTTTTCTTCAGTGCAGGGTGAGGACTTCCATCACAGGCTCTGTTTAACAAAAAAGCTAGGCAACATCAAAAGTCAGGCTCCTACTTCTATGTTTGTCACCCAAGAGTCTACTAATGAAATTCATCTCTCTAATGTAGATGACTAAAGTAGGTCAGAGCACTGGGCTCTAGAAGTTACTGTTTCGTTTCACTGTCTTGAAAGGAAGCTTAAGATGACAAGTGAGATGAAGGCATCTACACTGTACACAGACATGTCAGATCAATCCCATGTAATGGCAGGATTTCAAGTTAAATTTTTACTCTTGCAAAAAGCAATGACTTCTTGTCAAATTGAAAACAAAAGGGAACAATCAATTTTTTGTCTCTGTCTCTGGACAAAACTCAAGTTGCAAAGTTCTTTCTGCACCCTGAAAAGTACACCATGTGTACTAAATCAATTTTTTTCTCATCTTCAAGCATGTCCAGTGATGCATTGTAGAAAACAGCTTCCCTGCAACTGTGAGAACTGATAGAAAAATGTACGATGAGGAAACTATAACCTGGGTGTGTGGGAGTCTGATCCACAGAGAATGTGCAAGACGAGGGGAGAGAGAGAAACCGAAAAATAATTGGTGTTCTTTCTTTTCTTTCTTTTTTTTTTTTAGGGGGTTGGGAGGGAGGGGGCAGTTTCTTCCCTTTCTTTCATAGGTACAAGAATAATATTCATGTTTCAAGAAAGAATATGCCAAATCCTTTTTTGTTTTGAACCCTCTAGTTATAAACAAAAGCAATACTTTAATTTGGGAGTTTAGCTGCCCTGTAGTTAACTGTACTCATTCTTTTCAGTTCCCTGAGCTGCAGACAAAACAGTATCAACAGGATTTGGTATCTGTGGACTTGTGAGCAGAACCTCCATAGTATTATGCTTGAATCACAGTCTTTGAATTTTTATATTTTCTCAAATTTTCATTTGAAATGTGCAATTCTGCTCTAGAATATTTGAAACTTTTAAGTTCATAGTGGTTTTACCATTTTAGGTTGAAGCAAAAAGCCTCACATCAGTGAGCTATGCTGTACCTTAATTATACAGCCAGGATGGGTGTGTGAGAATAGCCACCGTGCACCCTAGAATAAATTGCTGGGTTTGGTTTTTCTTGATTTACAAGTTGGTATATGAAGTGCACATTCCCAGGGAGTGGTGAAAAGTGCGGGTGTGTTAAGCAAGTTTAAGAACATTTTAAAGAGACACAGTCAGGTTTGTGACATACTAGATTTGTGTACTTCCTCCTTCTTCCCAAATAACATTTTCTGTGCTTAAATCAGCTGCCTCTCTGTGTAAGTGATACCACGAAATCCAGTGTAGCAGTATGTGTCATGCTAATCTCTCTCTGTGTCTTTTTTTCTTTTCTGTCATCAACCAGGAAATGAAACTGCCAAAACTGCTGGTCTTCATGCTCCTTGGAGAGCAGAATTCACATGCCATCTAGCTCAGCCATTAAAATCTTGTGGTTTTCTATTAAAATAGCTGTGATCAGGACAAACAATTCTTAGATCAAACTATTTCTTAACTCTGAGCAGTTTAGAGGTTATTTGCTAGTGCTGCTGCGAATACTGCTCTAGGGTATGGAATACACTAGTCCGAAATCTGGCTTGCAAGTTCACAAGAACCTTGTAAAAAATCATATTGTTTTGAACCTGGAAATTCTTGTATCCCAGAAGTTTTGCATATAGAGCAGGCATCATATTGAATCTTATATATCATCATACATCTTATACATCATATACATAGCACTGGCTTTGAGCCTTGAAAAACTAAAGGGTATTTTCTCCTGAATAAAGACCTCTACTGGAACTAAAGATAATTTCAATTGAAAATAAGAGCAATCTTTTTTAAACAGCTTTCACAAGAGATGACTGGAATATCAATTTCAATCTCTTGCTCACTGAAGGGCAGAAAAATTAGAAGAGTTCAAACTGTGTACAAATTTCAACCTGTCATTATTGCAAATAACACTTTGTTTGGAAGCATTCAACCTCGCATTCTAGGGAACACCTTAAAATCTTTTTTCTCTACCAAGTGATAAATATGTTAAATTTTGGATGTTTTCCATGACATTATAGTATATAACTTACAGTGCTACCTGATATTCCTTATTATCAAAACATTTAAAATCAGAAGAGCCAGTGTTTTGTAATTGAAGAAAATGAATACTTTAAATTTGTCCTTCTAGAAGTAATGTGAGCACCATGACATGCACAAAAATCATAGTAAATCACACTAAAATTTAATTGATGAAAAGAGCACTTGCAAATGCCACTGTTTGGAAAAAAGAGAGTACACAGAAACTGAAATTTGGAATTAGGTAATAAAGTAACTGAAGCAAAATGATGTCAAAGAGAAAATGAAAGCAAGCAGAAAAGGATTTAGGAAGGCAAAGAACAGAATAATATTAGATATTGACAGTGCAAATCATAATGATCTGTGATTATGAAGGGTTTTGAGAACTGGAAACATGAAGACACATGTCTTCTGTTGTTTTTAAGCAAAGATAGAAGTGTTTATAGGACTAAAAGAATAACTCTTTCTCCCTAAGTTTTACATTACAAAAATCTGTGATCAAGTGAAGAAAGAAATGATCTTACATGAAAACTGTGTCACGAACAATGCATGGCATGTTAGCTATTCCTTCCACTTGACTTGTGATTAAGAACAGAATAAAATCTGAAATTTGCTGCAGAAGGACAAATAAAAGCAAATGCTTCAGGAAGGGTAGTTGTTCAGTTGAAAACTAGCCAAAGACAAGCAGCCCTGGGAGGTACATACAGAAAGCCAAGTTCACCTGTAATCTCTTCAGACAATTTTTCTCAGGTCAGCCTCCTGAACAGTTAGACGTGTAACTACAGTCACTGCCTGTTCAGGAAACACCCCAGCGATGGCCATGAAGCAGTATCTCTGTCTCTTACCTAACTGTACAGTGCAGTGTTCCGGTAAACTGACTCTGACAATAGCTTTGCAGTTGGCAGCAATGGTGTGGTTTCATTATCAGTTTAAATTGATCAAATGCCGCATTCCCACCAGGAGTAGTTCTGCCTTCCCTCTTCTGCCCTTGGCTGTATTCTAATAACAGTTCCTCAGATCACCTCAGTCAGATCAGCAAACTGATCCAATACACAGAAGATCTTATGATTAAAAGAAGTGAAGCAACACATACAGCAAAAATGAAAGATACTGGGTAGAGCAAGACCACCCATTAGTCTTAGCATGCTACTAGGAGGTTTACACCAATCACAAGACCAACTATTAAAGCTAGTGTCTTAATTTAGCAACTACTGAAACAGCAGGACAATCCATATCTTAAAAACAGCATTTTAACCTCTCTGTAAATCCAGTTTTGTTGTCTGTAGTTAAATTCTTCTTCTAGAGTATTTTCCCATTCTTAACAGGTCTTTCAGATTATGTCCAAAATCTCTTAAAGTCTTAAAGTACTGCACTACCTTTTTTCTCATCTATATATTGCGCCTTGCTCAAATCCCTTCAAATACATATATGGGAAAAGCTATGAAAAACATCAGTATTTGCCACGTGTTATCCATAGATCATATCTTCCATATGAAAGAATCTTTTCTGACCTCAGAATTTGTTTTCTTGTTAGTGATCCTTAATATCTTCCAGGCACTACAGGGACAGACAAAACTTGAGGATGGAACTTGACAAGAACTGTTATCACTTTAGATGTCAGAGAAGTCAAATGACCACCAAATAGGTTGACAACTCAGAAGAGAAAATGCTTACATTTTTAGGCTTATGCCCTTGCATGAAGACTTCAGTTAAATAAGAGGATCCATTCACAGAGTCACAGAATTGTTGAGGTTGGAATGGACTTCATAAGCTCATGTAGTATAATACCCTTCCTTAAGCATGATCAGCTAGACTGTATTGCCCAGGATGGTGGTCTGGTTGAGTTTTCAGTACTACCAAGGATGTAGGCTTCATAACATCTCTGAACAAGCTGTTCCTGTGCTTGACCACCCCCCACAGTAAAAAAAAGTGTTTTCTTGCTTTTAGATGGAATTTAAAGATTTTTAATTCATTCCTGTTGCCTCATGTCCTTTCAGTGGGTACTAATGAGAAGACTCTTGCTTCCACTTCTTGAATCAATGCCAGCAGGTATTTATACACATTGATGAGCTCCCTCTTGATCCTTCTCCAGGCAGCATAGTCCCAGCTCTCTCAGCTTCTCACATATGAGAGATGGTCCAGGCCTTTAACCATCTTTGTTGTCCTGCGCTGCACTTGCTCCAGTGAGTCCATATTATTCTTGCTCTCAGGAGCCCAGAACTGGTCACAGTACTCCAGATTTGGCCTCACCAGTTCTGAGCAGAGGGGAAGGATCATCTCCTCTCATCTGCAGGCCATACTTCTTTTAACACAGCCCAGGATACTGCTGGCCTCTTCATGCCATGATGGTGCACTGCTAGCTCACAGTCATTTTGTTTTGCATATCCTGGACAACTTCCATTCCAAGGACCTTCTCAGCCAAGCCACTTACCAGTTAACTGATATCTAGCATGTACTGGTGCCTGGGATCAATCCTCCCAAATACAGGACTTTGCCTTTACCCTTGTTGAACTTGATGAGATTCTTCTCTACCCCATTCTCTAGCTTGTCAAGTTACCTCTGAATAGCAGCACAATGAACTGGCACATCAGCCAGTCTGCCCAGTTTTGCATCACCTGTGAACTTGATGAATGTGCACTCTGTTCTTTCATTCAGGTCATTAATGAAGATGCTGAATAGTACTGGCTCAGTGTTAAGCCCTGGGGCCATCTAAACCATCTAATTCAACTGTCTAAATCATAGAACTTCCTTCCTTTTATGATGAGCAACAATTTCTCTTTTTCCTAAGCCATAAGTATACTGTATAAATTGCTACTTCCTCATAGGGAAAACTAAGCCAGAATTAATAACTTTGAAAAGCAGCCCACACTTTCTCTGTAATTATGTGCATCTTTTCATGGGACAGTGCTAACCTGTTCCTTTCCTATTTTGTTTTCTCCCATCCTTGCCACATCCTGTCTCTGACAACCTTGACTGATGGAACAGATAAGGGCATCCTTGAGCCCTTCATAGAATAACAAACAAGAAGGAAGGAGGTAATCACAGGTACATTTGCAACTCTTATTTGCAACTGTTATTATAAAGTCAATGAAATGTAAACAGCCTCCACTTCTGCCTTGTAATTAATTAATTTTTAAAATGTAATGATTTATTTTCATTCTTTTGCAACAACAGAGGTGACTTAAGAAGTTTACAAAGGGAAAGAATAGTACAAGCTCAAAAACTAAAATTTATATAGGAGAGGCTATTTAAACTTAAATATAAATTTCTGTTAGCAAGTGAGTTGAATGGAATAAGTAGATATATTGTATTGTGATGCTCCCCTCTGAGTCAAATAGTATGTAGTCTCTTGAAGTTTTCTGTACATACTAAAGGTACTCATCTGTGATGAACACCCAAGCTAATCTGAATGCAGTGGCATTCAGTGCAGTGCAGTGAATCATGCAAAATCATGCAGTGCAGAGTATCTCATAAATAGTAGTAATATGAAAGCTAAAATACATAAGAACTTTGATTTATTCAGTAAGGGACATAATATGTATTTGGTCAAATCTATGATCATACAGTGGAAGAAGGCATCATAGAAAGCATACATTTGAAGAAAACATGAACCATAACTTTATATATTTTAATTTCACAATAAATTTCATATTTGTAAATATATATGTATATTAGTTTACTGACTTTAAATACAATCATGCACAATATTAATGTTCCAGATGACAAGTTTTATCTATAGTTTTCTTGCTTAGCATGCCATTAGTACACGAGTCCTAAACTCTGGCTCTTGGGTTGCTCATGCAGTCTCTAAATACAGAGTGGCTGTATGTGTCTTATATTACTTTCTCCTTAATTTATGGTTAATAGAATAGTCTTAGTCAATACTTTGCAATAGCAATGGTAGACAGAAATCTGTTTCTGGTTCCAGATGTACAGAATTCAGAACAACAAGGCACCTACAAAATGTAAGAGATCCCTGCTCTCAGTATTTTTCTATTGAATAGTCCTGAATGCTAAGAGAAAGGGAATTTCAAGGAGCCCCATATTCAGGCATCTCTGCTTCCATGAATCATTTAAGGTGTCTGACTCCACACAAAGCTGACTCAGAGCTCTGCACGCTGGTGTAAGTGGCAGATGACTCCCTGTGTCCTGTGGCTATGTCTGACTTTCCTCAGACGGTCTGATTGCACTGATGTTCTTGCTGAGACCTTCATAAATACTCCCCATAAATCCAGAAAGAAACCTGGGTCTAAGACTAAGGACAGACGGAGTGTGTGAAATCCTCACGAAACAGCACCAAACAGAAGATATGAGATTACTCCCTTGTAAATATCTTATCTCTATCAGCAGATAGGAATTTTCAGAGCACTTGCCTATGAATGTCCAGGAGTGAATTCTCAGGGATCCTGGGCTGGTTGTGTTCGTAGCTATTTCTGCCCAGTCCAGTGTGATAACTCCAATAGCAACTGTCCTACACTGTGGCTTCAAGCAAGGATCAGGTGCGATATCTTCTGCCATTTTTCAGGTTCACTCAGTACAGTGGACAGAAAAATTGTGAATGGCTGATTCGTTATGTCTGGTATCACCAGATGAATCTGTAGGAGACTGCTCAAGGTGAACAGCTTTATTATCTTCGTGCTAGAGAGAGCAGTGCCATTGCATTTGTCTGCAGGCTCTTGCACCTTCCTCTGAACTCTCTCAGAAATAAGGTACTGGTCTGGATGATGTGTACATCCAATCTGGTGTGTCCATTCCTCTATAATGGAAAGCATTAAAAAGTGCAAAAAATAATAAATAATTTTTTAAAAGATGCCCTTCTATTACCCTTCTTAATAGAAAATAGTGATTCAAAATACAGTATCAACATTAAAATGTTGCAAAAATCGAAGTCAGCTTCCCCTTTTTAACTCCAGTATTTAATTTTTTGCAATATGTCTCATAAAATATTTTTATCCACATACACATTAGCACAGAGATCACAGGACAGAAATGTACATAAAAGGATGAAGAGTACACGCTACTAATTTAATTTAATCACTATCTATTAAATATTTTCATAACTGCCATCCTCCAAAGAAATCTATTTTTGTTTTGCCGAGAGCAGTTCCTTAATGAATGATGGGGTAAGAAATATAACACATATTATTACAAAGAATGATTTAGAGGTGAATGTGCTGATTTTAATTATCACAGTTAATTTTGAGGCTTCACATTCTATATATAAAAAAAAACAAAAATCAAAACACAAAAAAACATTTGCTCTGCTTGCACCAGTTTGTAGTTGGCTTTAGACACTAACAGTGTGTTTTTTCTGGTACTGCTAAGTCCTGCCTTCCTTGGCAGGACACAGTCTCAAACCCACCCTGACTGAAGTGACTCAGATAGTCTTCATCTGATCAGACAGCTATAGAGAATAAAATAGCTCCTCAGCTTCCCACAGTTCCAACCTGCAACTCTTCCAAAATGGATACTCGTGTATAGAACTTTATGAGTTGCTTTCTGGAAGGAGTTGCCCTCTGTGTTAAGAAGCAGATACACTGTGAAGAGCTCCCTCTGAGAAACAGCCATGAACAGTAGAGAGCTTGTGGGTTCAAATTAGGCACTGGACCAATAAAGGGCATCTGGTGGTCAGTGTCTACTATAGGTATCATGGTTTTATAATTTTGTTATCAGTTATTTGTTATTTCACATCATAGCATCATGTAAAGCATGGGTAATTAAGAGTTAATACACCAGTTCAGTGGACTGACAACTTTCCAGATACCTGGTCCTCAGAAGAGAACTACATATTCCAGAGGACTTCACGTTCAGAGAGGAAGATAAGCCACGGGAGGAAGTCACAGGATCTCGCTCTCTGTCTCTTTCTTGCTCGCTGCCTGGCAGTGTGTAGATGCACTCCCCCGCTGTACACCTTCAGTTTGAAGTAGGCCTTTGCTTTTGGACACTCTCTTATTTTATTTGATTTATTAGCTTCAATTTCAATTATATTGTATTATATTATGTTATCTTGCATTTTGATATCATATTTAGTAAAATTAAGTTTTCCTCCTTAGGTCATTGCCACTGTTCTGTTTCTGGGCTCAGCTCCCATCTCCCTAACCTTCCCCTTTTCCCTTCCCATTTTGGGACCAGAGAGCCCATGGGCCTACTGCTCCCAGTTACAGGCACAGATTGATCCAGTAACTCCTTGACAATGGGACACTTGATCAAGGCGAGCTTGTTGACAAGGCTTTCTTGTAAAGCTATAGATGGCATAATTTTTGCAGGCTCCCATCATCCTGGTGGGAGATTTCAGCCACCCAGCTATCTGCTGGGAAAATAACATGGTAGGCTGCAAACAGTCCAGAAGACTCCTGGACTCCATTGACAGTGACTTGCAAAGAAGAGTGTACTTCCTCTGACAAATGAAAAGGGAAAGCTGGTCTTCTCAGACATTGAGAAGGCTGAGGTACTTAATCAGTTCTTTGTCTCTGTCTTCCTGGCCAGTCAGGCTTCTCATGCCTCTTGTGCCCCTGAACTTCTAAGTGGGGGTTGGGGGAGCAAAATCCCTCCTAGTGAAAGAACAGAGCAAGTCTGAGCACACCTAATGAGGATGACTGTATACAAGCCTATGGGGCCAGATGACATGCATCCAAAAGTTCTGAAGGAACTGGCTGATGTGGCTGCCAAGCTGCTCTCCATCATATTTGAAAAATCATGGCTATCAGGAAAAGTTCTTGGTGACTGGAAAAAGGGAAATATCACTCCTAAATTCAAGAAAGGGAGAAAAGTAGACCCACGGAACTGTAGGCCAGTGAGCCTCAACTCTGTGCTTGGGAAGACCATGAAACAGGTTCTCCTGAAAGAGATATTAAGGAACATAAAAGATGAAGAGGTGATTCAAAACAGCCAGGACGACTTCACCAAGTGCAGATCATGCCTGATCAATCTCATGGCCTTTTATGACAGAGTGATGTCATCAGTGAACAAAGGATGGGCAATTGATGTCATCTACCTGGACTTGTGCAAGGCCTTTGACATGGTCCTACACCACATCCTTATCTCTAAATTGGAGAGATATGAATTTGAAGGCTGGACTGTTCGGTGGATAAAGCATTGGTCGCATGATCATAGCCAGAGGGTTGTTGAGATACTTCTATATCCAGGTGGAAACTAATCACAAGTGGCATCCCCCAGGGGTCCATCTTGGAACTGCTGTTCCTCAACATCATTATCAGTGACATGGACAGTGAGATTGAATGTATGCTCAGCAAGCTTGCTGATGACGCTAAGCTGAATGGCACAGTTCACAAAATAGAAGGACATCATCCAGAGGGTGTTCTCTTAACGAATAAAAGTAAACATGCTCAAAAAGAGGGCACTTGAGAATCTAATGAGATTTAACAATTTAATGAGATTTAACAATGGTTAAGGTTGCACTTGGATCAGGGCAATCCCAAATATAAGTACAGACTGAGAAAAGAACTCATGAGAGTCGCCCTATGGAGAAAGACTTGCGGTCCAGATGGATGAAAATCTAGAAATGAGCCAGCATTTGCATACAGAATGGCAACAGTATCCTGAGCTGCAATAGAGGAGGAGCCAATAGGGCAAGAGAAGTGATTGTATCTATTCCGGCCCCATCTGGGGTACTGTGTCCAGGTCTGGAGGTCCCAGTGCAGGAAAGAGGAGGAGAAGCTGTTCAAGCAGATCCAGAAGAGGGCCACAAAAATGATCAGAGGGCTGGAGTTTTGTGAAAAAAGGTTGAGGGATTTGGGCTCCTTTAGCTTGGAGAAGGCTTTGGGGGAATTTCGCTGTGGTCTTCCAGTGCTTGAAAGGAGATTACAAGCAGGAGGGGGACTGACTTTTTACACCATCAGATAGATAGGGACAAGATGGAATGGCTTAAAATCTAAAAGAGTGTAAATTTAGATCTTAGGAGGAAATTCTTTACTCAGTGTGGGGTCTCCTATCTAATAAACCAGCACTTAGTACATTGTCCTGAGAGAATGGCCAAGATACTATGAGCCTGAGACAGTGCATTTCCTTAATCTTGGCATGATTTTTTTTCCCTTTTGCATATGCTCAAGGAGAAAATGCAAGAAGAAGAAAAAAAAAAAAAAAAAAGAAAAAAAAAAAGGAACTGAAGCATTTCTTCCTAAAGCGAAAGTCCAAATTACAAATCCTGAAGAGACTTTCCTCCTACACATCAGAAGCATGGATAAAAATCCTATATTTTCCAGAAGGTGCATGTGGTGCAATTCAGTCATTCAGCTATTTTGCTCTAGCTACAAGAATGGGCAAACTTACAGAAGTGGTATATCTAGATTTTGCTAAAAATAGTGTGAACAAAAAACTCAGTTCTCAAAGCTATTGCCATACTTACATTTTATGAAATGCTGTTTGAATTTAGCAATATCAGTATTTTCTCACTTTTTGTAAGCATACGTGACATATTAAAATGTGTAAGACCGAGGCTCAATTTGTTTTGTCTTATAACTGAAAAGAGAAGTAAAGCATCACTTGCACTGTCTATATATGCTTTTTATTCATCTTTAAGATTCCTGCTACATTTCAGAAGGTAGATTCACAAGTTGTATCTTGTAGCTGTGCTTTCCTCTTCCTGACATAGTTCAGCACAAAAATCTTAGCTTTTTTCTTCTGGCATCATCATAGAGTTTTTGAAGCCTCCATATTCTGTTACTAAAAGATTATGGTTGCTAGGAAGTGTAAAATGTACTTTATAGCTTGAGATGCATGGAGAAAGATTGCCCAGATCAGTCCACCTGAATGAAAACCTCAGGGCAGTTCAGAGACCCCCTTCTAGACTTCAGCCTCAGCATACTCTTGCCCACGAGAGTAATGAATGCCTTTCAGTCACCACAGTGTATTCATTTGTCCTCAGTTAACAACAGACCTCACACAAAAAAATGACATCCTCAAGAGGGATTCTAAGATTTAAGCCAAATAACTGAATAGACCATGTAGCAAAGACCATAGTTGATACTTGATTTGACATAGTGACACTTGATCTTTAGGAGCTAGTGCAAATACCTTTTACTAAGAAAGAAATATTTAATATTACTATACTCATTCACTTATTTGTAATGCAAATACCCTCAAAGCTGAGACCAGTGCAGATTTGCAGTCTTATTCTAGAAAATACTTACAATTCAGTGCAATTTGCACTTCGAGCACTAGGTGGAAACGGAACAATGAAAATAAGATCTGTTATCAAATAATCTTCAGCACAGCAAATGGAAGCGCTTTCTCCAACATACATGACTGAAATCCCAGAAGATAAAAATGGCAGCTTATACCTGCGTAATTTCACTGGAGACCTCTCATTCTCACTTCTTGTGAAGAAGACAAAATAGTCTCCCTTCTTAAACTTGGATTTTTTATTTTCTTTCCTCAATGGTCTGTTTTAAATTTTGGGATACATATATTCAGAATGCTTGGATGTATTTCTATTGTTTGTTCAAGTGTTTTGGTGGAAACTGGAACCTGAATTCAACATGTAGAAATTTTTCCTTTATTGCTTTTGTGATGTTGCAAAACTCTAGATTGATCATATTCTTAAATGCTTCTATTTGCTGCTACTTGTTTGTCATAGATTACAAGCAAATACAACGGTGAAAATTATCTGTTATTTTTTCTCTTCATGTTTATGCGATCAGAAAAGCATAGCTAGAAAGAGGCAGCCTAGTTTTACTTCTTTTTGTAACTGCTACAGGAACCTCTTTATTATAAATCCAAATTTCTTCAGCTCAGGAAAGGGAACTGAATTTATATTTAGTTTTGGATGATAGCCATCTTTTCTGTTGCTTGTGGAAAAATTGGCTCCAGAAAAATATATATGCAGAATGCAACTGCAGCAAAAACCCATAGAACGAAGGAGGAGTGATGTAGCACTTCACAGGAAACCACAATGCAGAACTGAGCTGCAACAGCAGTTCTGATCAGGATGTGACATTCAGACATTCTTATATTTTTTCCAGGAAGCAACCAATCTCAGAGTAAGGCCATCCTGTTGAAAAGGTGCAGCTACAATTTACAACACCTCAAAAGAGATTGGCCTGGTGATCCCTGCCCCTTTGAGGACAGTTTGCAAAACTTGAAAGGGTTAAGAAGAATCTAGTACCAAGAGATAACTCTAGGTTTCTTATAGTTCATAATACGCTGTTTCACGTGTGAATGGTACCCTGCTTGCCTCCAGAATGAAACATGAGTTTTCAAGTTTTCACTTCTTCCAATTTTTTCTTCTTGCTTTACAAACACCCTACAAGTTTATCAAAGTTCTGATTCTTTGTCCATCTTTTAACAGAATAAATTACAGCATCACAGCCCAGTTTTACAAACTGATGGGAATTTCAACTGTCTGAGCTGATTTAGTCAATTGGCTCAGATACCAAAGCAATTATTCATACTGGTGGAATTCAAATCAACATTTGAACTGAACTTGAAACCTGTTGAGGCTTGGTGGATAAGCTTATTGTTCCTGATCCAAGAAAATATAACCCTGTATCTACTGAGTATTTCAATACAATGAATTAGATTAAATGATTTTGAGTACATTTTCTAAATTCTATAGGATCAAATGCTAAACTGAAGCCAAAGAACAAATATTGGGTAAATGCATAAGACCTGCTGTCAGCATTCCTGGGGAAAGAGAGTGTGTGTGATGGGTGCAAGGAAACTTAGATAGGGCAAGATATAAATGTAATTATGAAATAAAAACTTCTAGTCTCGAAGAGTTTTGAGGAAGTCAATGCATCTGAATTGAACCTGCCAGTAGGATATTATACAGTTCTTCAACCAACACTTTTATAAAATAAAGAAAAAAATTCTGTAGAATAAACAGTGTCTGAGTTAGTTCTTTGTTACTCAAAGGATGATTATTATCGTAGTCTTCATTGTTACGGTTATCTTTTAGGAGAGAAGACATGTTAAATAAATAGCATAGAAATCTCCTTGAAATACAGTAACACAGTGTCAATCATTCTTCACATACAATGAAAGGTAATGAACTCCTAAACAAAATATAGCAATTGTTAAACGTAGAATGGCAACACTTCTTTAAGAAACCGCATTTTGTGTACATTCAGTATCATCTCCTCTTGAAACTATGCCAGAAGACGTTGGCATCTCTTCTATTTGTCTTATTACTCCCATCCTGATAAGTATTTATGAACTGGATTTGTGTCAATGGGTCATTTTAATACAATCTAGATATATAACTGACCAGTTTCCTGATACCAACTTAAAGAAGTCATATATTAGTGCTGAGAAGAAAAAAAAAAATTCTCGACAGTCCAGATTACACGCAGCAGGACTGAAAGGATAGACACTACTTTGTAAATTCAGCAGAGATTATATGGAAAGCACTGAATATAAATCACAAATGTGATTTGCTTTTTTTTGTTTGTTTTCTAAATTAATCCCCATTTCAAAGATCCACAGGCAAGCTTATACTGCTATAATATGGACTTACCAATTTTGGCACTGAAGCAGGTAGCTAAGTAGAGCTTTCCAGAGGCAAGGACTTTCACTGCTTACAAGCTGTTGACTTATTGATCACTCACTAGAGAATCTCTAATGTGCCTTCAGTTAATACATCCTACAGCTAAAATCTCTCTTCCACTAAAATTCCAGCTTCAGGTTGAAGCAGATTGAGAGTTTGTCTCTGCTGTTATCTGTTCTCGCTGGTTGGCAGTTGCTGTTGGTGACTGAAAGTATTACTAGGAGTGGTTTTGGCTTTGAGTAGGATAGTTGTGAGTCAACATGTGGGAATAAATCCAGAAGTGCCTAGATTTCCCTTTGCTCTCTAAACAAAGTGATCTGATATAGAAGTCTGACTAGGATGATCTTTGGGTAGAATATCTGCACTTGTGAAAAATGAAGGCTGTCTTTCTACTGAACCCAATAAGCATGTGACACAAGTTATTCTTTGAGGTACTCTAAATTGCAATCACTTCCTTGCCTGCAAGGTCAAGCATCCATGATAAGCATCAAGAGAGACATCTTTGCTGCACTAGAGCCAGGAGCAGAAATCCCACTGAGCTCAATAGAATAATGGCATTGCCCCAAGACACTGCAGAGCACTGCAGTGACGGGAAGATTCCCACAGCCCATTTTCTTCCTTTTCATCTTACCCTTCTGTCTCCTTCTATGCATTCTTCCCCCATCTTAGCTTCCAACCAGTTTCTTCTACTGCAAAATCCCACAACAAATTTTCCTGTCCTGTTTTCATTGTTACCTCAGTCTGTCTCCATACTCTGGTTTGATTTGGCAAGATAAATTCTGGTTAATAACATAATCTGAAATGTTTACAATTATTTTTTTTTTCAGTTTTCTGAGATCTTAAGAGCAAGCCTTTATATTGTGTACTTGTTTCCCCAAGTTAATACCACATGCTACAAAAGTTTTGGCACTGTAGAGTATCACAGAATCATAGAATAGCTTAGGTTAGAAGGGACCTCAAAGATCACCTAGTTGCACCATCCCTGCCACGGGCAGGGCTGCCACCCATCATCTCTGGCTTCCCAGGGCCCTATTCATCCTGGCCTTGAACACCTTCAGGGATGAGGCACCCACAGCTTCTCTGGGCAGCCTGTGCCACTGCCTCACCACCTCCTGAGTAAAAAATTTCATCGTAATATAAATCTAAACTTCCCTTATTTCAGTTAAAAGGTATTTCCCCTTCTCCTATCACCACGTGTCCGTACAAAAGTCAGTCTGTTTCACGCTTATAAATCCCCCTTTCTTATTATCTTCAACAAACAAACAGATTTTTAAGCAGGTGAGCAGCAGGATGCTGTATTCTTTTACTGAAGCTACTAAATGCTCCACAATAAAACAGGAACCATGTTTGAAAATGCTAAAGGAATATATCAAATAGACAAACTAGAACAAGAACTTTTGTAACAGAAGACATCAAAAATTTGTGTTTCAAAGGTGTACTAATAAACTGGGCATAGACAGAAAAAAGACATATATAGCTATGTTCCTTGCAGACTCACATGGTCTTCAATAAACTAAAAAACAGAAATAAATAGTGTGAAAAAAAGGTTATTAAGAAAATCCAAGGGTACAAGATGATATGAAATTAGAGAAATAAGAATGATTTCACTGAAGTCAGGATTTGTCCATTAGTTACTACTTTTATCACCTGCTCATCCACTAATGAATCTGCTTTACTGCCCGCATAATATTGCAGAATTGTAAATTGTAATCATGAAAGAGAAAATTTTGAAAATTTACCTTGACATCCTGCAGAGTCAAAGCCACTGAACTGCTGTGAATTTTGTTTACATTTGATCATGTTTTTTCAGATAAAATGTGTAATATTATACTTCAATCACACTTCAGTAGAGATTCTGCTTTATCACAGATAATATAAAACAGGATATTAGCAGCAATGCTACATCTGCAATAAAGTTGTTTATAGAATTTGTATGCAGGGCATAGTAAAATTTGCTCATTACTCAAATTAGGCCATCAAACTGGCAGGCCAGGGAAGAATTCTCACATGGTCCTCAGATCATTTTCCATCATCCTTTGTAACTGTAAAATTTATTTGCCATCTGATCCTTGAGTAAATGGCTATAAAGTAATCTCTCCTCTAGTTGTCAAGAAGTTTGACAGCTCTTGATTAAAACATAAGCATCTTAGATGAAGAACTGCTGTCTGTAGGATACTTTTAGAAGTAAAAACCTTATCTGAAGCCAAAAATAGCTCATCTGTGGTGTTTGCCTAGCTTTTGGATGCTGGCCTTCATCTTTATAAATAAAAGTTACTGAAAGTAATGATGAGCTCTGCATATATAAGTGCACACGTCTGAATGTTCTAATCACTCATATTTAATTCAGTCTCCACAACAAGTCTCTTTTAACTTATTTCTTTAGAGTGATTGACTGAATTATATTACTAGATTTAAGTCTTGGATAGCATAAATTCTAATGGTAGTACACATACAGAAAAAACAGTATTTTCAGTACTCTGTGGAGAGTACTGAAAATACTACTTACATGTTGATACATGACATTGACAGAGTAATTTTCTTTCAAAATAGTTAATAACTAACAATATGTTAGAATTGTTAGCATAGCTGATCATAGAATCATGGTAACTGATTAAGTGGCAGTTACAACAGCATTTTAATATGTCAAAGAGTCTATTTAATGTCAGTTAAACATGACTGTAATTCCACAGCTAGCATGCTAATGTTGTGATGTCAGTCTCCCACCACCCCAACAGAACCTTTGAATCAGTGCGCCTTGCAGAATGGCACAGGTTCAAGAATATATCAAGGAGCGGAGACTTAAAGCAGATGCAGTTCCTAACAAGTATTATCATGCACTCAGAATACTTGCTGCTTAACAAAAAAACAAAACAAAACAAAACAAAACAAAACATAAGCAGCATCATTATAATCTTAATTCAAAATAGCTACAGTGTATTTAGCCCCACTCCTCCTTCTTCCCTGTATGCTGCAATTCCTAACAGAGATGCTTAAAAACACCTTCCAGCTAGAATGAAGGGAACAACTGAACAACTCTTGCCCATTGATATTTCCTCAAAATACTGAGGAAATCATGACAGATTTTCAGTTACAAGTAGGCACAACTTCTCCTTCATTTTATAAAACAACAATGTAAAAACAAGCTGGATTTTGACTTGATAACACTTCCTCTTATAGCTTTGTTTTAACTACACCTATTTGGCACGTGAAAAATGAAATGTCTTCCTACACACAATATACAGAAGCATGTGAGTTGTATCTTAAGAGCTTCTTGTGTTAACCTACACTTCTGTGTCTTCAGCAAATTCCAAGAAGACTGAATCTAAATCATAGATCCACATATTATATATAAATTGCTTTTGTTCTTGAATCAAATAATAGAATCATGGAGTCATTAAGGTTGAAAAAGACCATTAAGATCATGTAATCCAACCATCAGCCCATCCCCACTCAGTGACATATCCACACGTTTCTTGTACACCTCCAGGACAGTGAAACCACCACTTTCCTGAGCAGCATGTTCTCATGCATTATCACTCTTTCTAAGAAGAATTTTTTTCCCAGTATCCAACCTGAACCTCTCCTGGTTCGCATGTTCACAAAGAACTCACAAACTAAAGTAGCCCCTTACAAATGCAGTAAGGTGATGTGGTCCTCTAATATGTTAAGCAGAACAAAATGAAAAATTTGGTTACAATAGGTGAGACTGCTTCTACTATACAAGGTAGCTTATCTCTCAATGTCTGCTTCAGTTTCTCAGAGTTGCTATGACAGATTCTGAACCATTCCAAGAAATAAAAGCCAGTCTTAAAAATGGTAAGAAATTCTCATAACAACTGCAGTGAACAAAGCTGGTCCCAGTAGCTAAAACAGAAGGAAAGACAGCGTAATTACTTCCAGTATTCTGAGGGGCCTTGTTCATATTCAGAACCATGAGTATTAAAGCTATACACCACTTATTAACTGTTTCTTTCCACAGGTGTGGTGCAAGAAAAAATGATATTTATGGAGGCATATCTTCTGGAGGACTCTGTGTCACTTGGGTTTATAGTGCAATGGGACTATATGTGAAAGCTTCTTAATCACAGAGTAGCAGGGAAACATGTTCCCTAGCTTGCTTTGCTAGTGGAAAGCATGCAAACCAGCCAGCAGACAAAGAAGTCAGCAGGTCACTTAAGCTTTGCGGAACTGGTGATCTCACCCTCTCCTCCCACTGTTACAGAGGGAAGGACTGCTAAGATTCAATTGATTGGTTTTATTGCCTACTCTCCTGACATATGAGAGAAATTAACACCCAGTCTTCTGCTATTTAAATTAATTTTAAATAGTGCTGTTTGAAATTACTGGACACAAGCCAGCTGATGATGACAGCTTGGGATTTTTTCCTCCCTATAGGAAAAAGAAAATAGCACTGGACAGTTACATCAGAGCTTTTTAGCAAGGCATAAATAAATCATGTGAAGATTACTGATACTGCTGGTTACTCACAAGCAATACTTTAGCTCTCACTGTTTCTGAAAAGAAATAGGTGCCTAAAAGTATGCATATCAATTATTCATCCTGGATGGTGAATGGTATGGTATTTTTTTTAATGGTATGGTATGGTATTTAATGGTATGGTATGGTATTTAATGGTATGGAATGAATCAATCATAGAAGAAGTTATTGCTAGATTCAGTGTTATTTTTATATAAAAGTAGCGAAATTTAACCTGCTGCAGTTTGAAAAATTTTTACTAACAAACAGAGTGCATAAGTTTTTTCACAGTTCATTTAATAACACAGTTTAAATTTGCATGGCAAGCAAAAATATTGGAAAATAACCTGCTTCTCACTGCTGTGGAAGACATTATTTTGATGATTGGACTGGTTATCTGTGGAACAGAGAAGTAGACACTGAAAAAGTCTATGTGCACAAAATATCTGTAAGCAATTTGTGAGAGAATGAAAGTGGAGAGAAATATCAGTTGAATAAACTATTTCACAACTATGTCACTTGATCTACCTGGCAACGTTGTTTTGTGCACTGAGGAACTGCTGAAAAACGTGTTTTATAAAGTTTGAATCCTCTGATTCATTGTTGTTTTGTGGTGCCATATCCAGTCCTAGATGTTGTCACCCTGCTTTTCTACTGCTTTAAACTAACAAAGTCTGCTGCTTTGATTATATGTAGTATGTACCAAGACACAAGACAGATATTCCAGTAGTGCAGTTGTGCATTTTCAGAAGATAGCTTCTTATTATTGGAGAAAAAAATAATCTCTGCACTTGAGATTAAAACAGATTAATACTTTTCCTTTGTTTATTTCCTGTTGATGGTAAAGTGCAGCTGCCTCTGAGTATGGCAACATATTCGTAGTGCAAAATGGAGGTGTGTGATTAATGCAAAGGATTATATAGAAGTAGATAAATCTTTTTATCCTAATTTTCCACTGTCACCTGGGCAAGTCCCCATACTGTGAGGTACAATACTTCCTCAGATAGAAAGTTTCCTCAGAAGCTTTTTAGTGGAGCTGAGGATAGTAAATCTCCATTCATGAAATCGTTCATGAACTAACATAAACAGAAAATCTAGAAACAAAATGCAACCTAATGTTTGATCATTTACTGAATTATCAAGCACCTTCAGGTAACTCACAGTCTCTCTTTAGAAACAAATGGATAAAAAAAGAATATGCTGTGGGAATATGACATAATGAATAATGACAGGAGGAACACCAAGGCATTCCTAAGTTGCTTCTCAAGGAGGCAGAGCTCATAGAGGAGGCAAGCAACTTACAAATGACAGAGGAGGTGGAAAAGAGAGTGAAGTGTCCCCTCTGATAGCATAACTGTGGAAATAAAGGCAACATCACAATCTTGCCAGCCTTCCCATTGAAGCTGTTAACACACTGCAAAATCTGTTGCTGCCGAAGGGCTTTCAAGAGGCAGCTTTAGACTAATTCCACATTCTGGGCTTTTCATCAATGTCGATTTGGATTACATTTATTTGTTTACTATTGATTCTCTTACCAGCTTCAGACCAGGCACTGAATTATTCTCAAAGAGTAGCTGCACACCACTGCATAAATAAATGAAGCTGCTCAGGATTCTGAACCACCCATGCTGCCTAACTTTTTTCTCTGTGTTGTCCCACTGCAGACCATACCAGCTAGCTGTCACCAAGGCAGGTTTGTGAGTGAAGAGACATGCCATAGGCAGCGCGGATTTGTGGCTGTTGACCTTGGGCTCCAGCTCTGGTCCCTTGCTCTCTCCTTTTAGCTGTGTTGATGTAGCAAGAAGTTATGTGACAAGCTATGCCCAAAGATACCGTAGTCAGCACAGACTGGGAAGCAAGATTTGACATTGGTTTCATGATCAGAACTAGGTTATTTAAACACAGGGAAAAACTTGACAATACATGATCTTTCGAGTTTCTTTTGGACTGGCAGACAATACTGTCTGGATGAAGTGCTTTTCCATGAGATGAGTCAGTTGCTTAAAGTGTGGTCCTTACTGAAAGTGAGAAGAGGATTGTAGGTTATCCACATTTTAATCTAAGCTGTCCTCTTAATTTGACACTTAATTTGTCTCCCCACTGTATTTCTAGGAAACAATGGTTGAGACGAGGAAATTCTCTTCTGCAACACATTTCAGTGATATAACTGAAAGAAGATATTAACAAAGGGCTGCTTAGACTTTTCCTGAAGTTGTGAGTATTGTTTGAAGAGATGAATATACCACCGTTTCACATCAGCAGTGAATATTAACTTGGTTCTACAAACAGTTCTCAAAAATGCAAAACATGCAATGAACTCCAAATGAAAAAGTCATATATAGAACAACATACATGTAGCCATGCTTGTCAATTATTAAAAATGTCACAACTAGAAAATGAATAAAATAGCCTATTTAATAGAAGGAGGATAATAGAATGAGTTGATTTTTAAAATTTGAGGAACTTGGGGACGGAGGAAGGGAGATAGGAATTAATGGAGAAAAGGTGAAAGCAAAAGAAAGAAAATGATTCAAAGAACATAGAAACATGAAATAGAAAAGAAACAGAAAAGAAAGAGAAATGAAGAGTGATGGTAGGAATGTTTTTATTTTTTTGTCATTTCCTATCACACTGGTTAATTTTTTAATTGGAGTTACACAGAAATCGTACAAAGTAGGCTTCATAACTGGCATGCTCCTTGCTTCTCCTAGTTTTAACAGTTTCTGCTGTAGTAGAAACATGTGTTCTCTCTCCTTTCCACACCCTAAAGTGTATCTGACGTAACCATTAGAACTTTGCTAATTCAGAATGACTCAGTCATGCCTCTCTGCTTATCTGAACCAAACCAAGTACAAACGCAGTAGTGTCAGTTACTTGTTTCAAACCTGTGCTTCAGAAAATAAGCAATATCCTTTACTTCCTGTGATAAGACAAAAAAGCTCACATCTTAAAAACAGTACTAAAATATTTCTAGGAAAACAAAAATGATGATGATTATTGGTCGAAGTCATTCTCCTTGAAGCATCACATAAGGAGAAGAATTTAAATGTCATAATAAATTTGAGAACTAACATCCACAGACACTTTTTAAAGTTATATTTCTGTAAGTGAAATGACCTCATCCAACAACCATCCAACATTACTCAAAAAAGACTAAAATGAAAAATAAACCCATTGCTTTTTTAATATGGTCTCATCATCCTTTCTTTTAAGACTCAGAGATCTATATGCTTAAAAGCAAGTCAGTTGCAGTTCATCATGTTGTTCCTGCACTACATTTGTAGCAGAATAAAGCCATTAGTCATTCCCAGAGCTATAACAGTTAAAGATCAAAGTGACCTTCCAATGTCACTGTGTCCTTCTCTGATTCCTGCAATCCATGGTGACTGACTAATTCCAAACAGATTATTATGACTTCACTGCAAAATGCAATAAAAGAGAATCATAGAATCACTAGCACTGGAAAAGACCTCCAAGATCATCTACCCCAACCATCCACCTACCATCCCCACTAAACCATGTCCCTTAATACCACATCTAAGCATTTATTTCCAATGGTAAGCTAAAATTCAGAAGGCAAATAGCTAGCCTTTGCCATCCAAATGAAAGTTATTTGCATTTCATTTGCAAGTTGCTTGGCAGTCAAGGTATTTCTAACCATCCACCTTGATTTGGTTCCTACACTGCCTGTTACACTGAGAAAAGAAAACAAAAAAAGGCCAAGTCATGGAGAAACAAGCTGTTCCTGATCCGGGAACCTTCCAAACCAAGAACAACTTCTTCTTACAGCTGTCTGGACATGGTTTATCTGCTTTTTTCACCCCTCAACAAGGAGCGAGAGCCCCTGGCTTTCATGGCAGGAAGCACAGAACGTTCCATTTGATATAGCGTGGAATCAAGCATGAACCACTACCCATCTGTACTCCTCTCCTATTCTGCTCCAGATCACTGAACTAAAGTATCTGCAATGTGGGGAGCTGAAATCTGAGGTAAACATAGAGAATAACCAATATCATGATGTAAATGCCCTTTTAGAGATGAACAATTAGTTTTTATCTGGCTGGGTGTATATAGGTATGTGTATATCTGAAATGCAGAGCTGTGTAAAGGTATTTCTGCCTGATTTAGCTATGCAACATTGTTAATGTAACACTAAACCTATGGTACGTCGGCCTTTGTCAGAGGTAGGAATAGTTTATCTGGGCCATTGCCATCCTAATACAGATCTACAGCTTCTAGGACATAATATGTACATAGGACAACTTACTGAAACATATCTGCTTAGTTTTAATTTCTCTTTATTCATAACAAATCTTACTGAAAAAAAAAAAAATTACCATCAAAAGGACTGAACAAAACTGTGTAAAGGCTCACTTAGAAGCAGGCCCAGAGCTTTTTAAAATGCAGCCTTGGAAAACTGAGCATCTGTGGTTTTATATTTCAGGGATGATGCAAGTTTTTTCGACCTTTAAATTTCAGCTTGTGCAAGCAGTACTGTTACTTAACTCTAACAGATTTGCAGATGTGTCCATCTCTAAGGTAATGGGCATTGCATTTCTATCATTCAAAAGGCTGAGATTCAAAGCAAACCAAATAGTGAATGAATCCTCTCTTCTCATTCTCTAAAAGCTTCTAAATACTACTTACAGAAATTCTAGCAGAGATAATAGATTTTTATAAAGAGATTCTAAAGAGTTTACAGAAAAAAAAAGTAAGCACTTTTAATCTCTATTAGAAAAAAAGACAGACTTTGCTTGAGCAAGTGATACAGGCAAATTGCTGCCAGTGGTAAGTATAAACCTGATCCAAGGTCTAAGCTTTGCTATAATACAGACCTCTCTCTGCCCACTACTCCAAAAAATCAAATGTGAGAGGGCAGATGGACAAACACATGAAAGGAAAGAAGGGAAGGAGGAAGGAAATGAAGGGGAAAAAAAAAAAAGATTGGTTCTTGAAAAATAAAATTGATAGTATTTAATTACTAGGCAAGTAGGTATTTATATTTCACTATTGAATATAAGGCTTATAAAAAGCTACATATTTTTATGACTGATAATATCCACAATGATGCAAGCTAAGATAACAGTTCTGTCTCAGAATAATGGCAGAGTTCATTGAAAGGACATGGTGTTACGTGTGTGCAATCACAGGGAAACACTGACTGGCATTTTCCCTTTTGACCTGACATGACAGTGTTACATTCCAACAGAAAACCACCAAATCTCTATTCAGCCTAAAAACAACATTGAAGAAAATAATCTGTAGCAAATACAATAAAAAATTGTTTCAATGAAAAAGACCCACACTCAGAGCCAACAGCATCTCTGAAAGTCTGTTTATTCTGTTGCCTCAAATCTGACAGGCACATAATGAATTCAATGAACTACAGTTAAAAGAAGTGTTTGGAGTGAATTAGAAATGCTGTGTTTTCTCACAGTGGGACTCAGCTGATTTATATAGATAATCACAAGATGCAAGAATGTGACTCTGTCCTTACTGTGTGACAAAAACTTAAAAATGCAGGCCATGATAAAATTAGAAAATGAAATCTAAGGAGGTTGGCATTATGCAAGTTATTTCTTAATACACCAGAGTGATATTTTTACACTTCAGCTTCATGATTTGGAGTGTGGGGCTGTTTTGCTCAGGGTTGAGAGACACTGTTACCTCAGCTCTCTTAAGGGCCTCTTTGCACTGGACTGGAAAGATCGGGCTGTTAACCCGATCCTGAAATGAAAGAAATCACACCTCTTTTGCCACATTCTAAAAAAGGTTTTACATGAAATGTATCTTCTGAATATGAACCCATCTCAAATGTAATTTTCCCTGCTGAATAAAAATTTTCAGACTGTCCCACTGCTCCTCCGTAAAATTTCTGAGATTCTTTTCCCAAAGAGGGCAAACAATAATAGAGTTGACTGTGAAAAAAAAGACTCACTGTCCCTCTATGGCAACAAAAAAAAAACAAACACCCCAAGAATTTTATTTTCTATAGATACTCCTGAAATGTTTTGTGAGGATTCTGCTATTTGCCTTTACGGCCACAAACGGCTTGGAGAAATTCTCCGTTGGAGGTGCCCCACTGCATAGAATCATAGAATCATAGAATTGCTCAGGTTGGAAAAGACCTTAAAGATCATCAAGTACAACCACAACCTAACCATACAACTCTAATAACTCTTCACTAAATCATGTCCCTGAGCACCACATCCAAACAGTTTTTAAACACACTCAGGGATGGTGACTCAACCACCTCCCTGGGGAGCCTATTCCAGTGCTTAACAAAAAAATGGCCATGACATTGCTGAACATGAGCCATTGGATGGCCTCCATTTTGTAAAGAAGTTTTTCCTGATATCCAACCTAAACTTACTCTGGTGCAACTTAAGGCCATTTCCCCTCGTCCTGTCACCTGTCACCAGTGAGAAGAGATCAACCCTGTTCTTGCTGCAAGCACCTTTCAGGTATTGGAAGAGAGCAATAAGGTCTCCCTTCAGCCTCCCCTTCCACAGAATAAACAGCCCCAGTTCTTTCAGTCTCTCCTCACAGGGCATATTCTCCGAGCCCTTCACAAGCTGTGTTGCCCTTCTTTGGACCTGCTCCAACACCTCAATGTCCTTTTAGTACCGAGGTGCCCAAAACTGAACATAGTACTCGAGGTGAGGCCTCATCAGTGCCGAGTACAGACGAAGATCCAGTAACATCCTTAAAAACAAATCCACCTGGTTATGCCTATACTGGAAAGCTGATGCTCAAATCTTGACGCTGCTGTTTTGTTATCTCTGCTGATAAAACTGCTAAAAAAGAGGCTCTGCTATAGTTCTGGCCTTGACCAGCATGCACATTCCCAAATAAACACTCTGCAAAAATTTAGAGCTGGGAAAGTCCAGGGACCCTGCCTGTGGCAGGGAGGTTGATGATCTTTAAAATCCCCTTCTATCCAAGACTTTCTATGTCTATGACTATTTCCCAATAGGTAGTTTAATGTGGCAATTTTATTTATGAGACTTTAGTAGTAGAAAGAGGACCAATCCATGCCAGCTGGCTAAAAGTTTCAAGACTTCTGAATTTATAAGTACAGATATAGACCTCATGTTTCACATGCTGAAGAGATAAAAGCTGTTCCATTTATTGCTAGGAATGGTATGAAATCAGTGATTCCTAACATTAATAACACTTGTGGAGAGAGTAGAAAACTTACAGAGGTGAAAAAAAAGAAGATTATATCCTCCAGGTCAGTAAGCATCCATGTTAATTGAAATAGAGGTAAAAGCAGGTAGAGTGAATGGATGTGCTGTTTTGAGAAGACAGTAGAAACAGGGCCTCAGCCCATTAGGGACATTTAAAGGTCAAGGATTCTTTTTACCTCACAGTGTCTGCAGATGCATTTTCATGACTCCAGAATGTGATGTGCTACTCTGTATGCTGGTCAACTCTTTTCCATGGCACTGGAAGATATTTTCATTACAGCAAGACAAAATGGGCTACCCAAACCATGAGCTTTTGTTAGAAATCCAAAATGCAGAGCAAATTCCCACAGATTTGCTAACTTTCTAGACAAACTAGAAAGTTAGAAACTGTTGTGAAGTTTCAAGAGCTAGATAGGCAGAAGACACTAATATGTATCTATTATATAGACAAAAACAAGAAGGAAAACATTTAATATTAAAAAAGGAGCAAATAAGTCTTAAACATATACAGATGTATCTATACAAACATTATTACAACCTATTTGGAAAAATAAAACTGAGGATAATTCTTTAAAAACAGGCAAAGTAAAAGTAGGCAAAGTTGATCAGCAAAATTAATGTAAAAAATACACCCTTTTTAATTACTTGAATTTGCTGGAAAGATTCATCAATGCTCAAGCTACAATAAGAAATGAATTCCCAACTGGCAAATTTTAATAACTGCTTGTTCTCTGAAGAGGGAGGTTAATTTTATATCATTACATGTTTTGAAGTTATCCAATTGGTCAGGTTAAAAACCTGTTTACAACAGTTTCAAAATGACTTTGAATCAAATAATTTCAATTGCACTAACAAATTAAGAAAAACATATTTAGATTCATTAGTGTTAGACTTCTTCCCTCTAGCATTCTTACCACAAGGAAGTCAAAAGATAATATTAAACTCTGACCCTTCTGTAGGAATCCATTAACACAGATGCAATGCTGTTTTGACTGTTTTCATTTCATTAGAGGATAAATTTAGTTTTGAAACAAGCTGAATCACTAAAGCATGTTAGCAACTACTTTAATTCAAGGCCCGAAACAGAAAATAAATTTGCATGTCTTGGAGCTAAAACTGATATGGATATTTTCCTTTCAAGGGAATGAACTAAACTGAATGTTAATTTTTATCCTACATCTACTTTCGTTGAAGTTTCTTCATTTCCTGTACCAACCTGTTCTGCAATGGTATTTGCACCAGTAAGTAAAGCACTAGACTAATGAAAGATAACAGATCTTAAAGTGTTTTTTCTGCAACATGAAATTGCTTCAGCCATTACCTCTTCTCCACATGTTGATTAAAATGCCATACCAAATAACAACTCGTAATGACATTTTAGAGCACAGGAAACAGATGTATTTGGGAATGTAGGCTAAGCAATTTGTGTTCTAACAGAAGTCACAGAAAAACAGCCAATCTGACAGAAATATCTTGGAAATGTGTTTAATATGGTCAGAGGAAAGATCTATGTCCTGCCTCACCAGAGCTGCTGGATGTAGCTACCTCTGTGCGTTTGAACTGAACTCAGTGGAGTTGCTGTCTGACTGCACCCGACAGCAGAGCTAATCTTGACATGTCTTGAATCAACTAATGATTTCATATTGCAGGAAGCCAAGGAGTGGAATACTGCAGACTGCAAAGTGCCAAGTACGTAAGATGTACCAAAGTTGTGTGTAAAGCAAAAGATGAGCAGCAGACAGGCAGCCTTCAGAATGGACCCGTTCTCTCTTTACCTAAGAGTGTGCTGTGGTTTTACCCAGCAGATGACCCAACATCACACAGTCATTCGTTCACTCCTCCCTTTTCCCAGGAGGTGGGGGAAAGAATAAAAAAAACAAAGTAGAACTCATGAGCTGAGATAAAACTATTTACTAAGATGAAAAAAGGAAAATAGTTCTGACTATATACACATATAAATAAATATGACAAGTGATGCACAAGAACTTACCACTCTCCAACCAAAGCCCATATAGTCCCCTGAGCAGCAGAAGGAAGCCAGGTGAACACCCATAACCTTCAAAACTCCTTTTGCATGATGTCGTACAGTACAGAATATCCCTTTGGCAAATTTAAGTCAGCTGTCCTAATTCTGTTCCTTCCCATCTCCTTCGGCTCTCCACTGAGAATGGCCTTGGCTTTATATGACACTGCTAAGCTGCAAATATAAACATCAGTGTGTTATCAATGTTGTTTTTATCCTAGAATCAAAACATAGTATCATACCAGACACTCTGAAGAAAACAATTCCACCCCAGGTGAAACTATGATGGGACACAGAGACAGAAGCAGTATTCTGAGTGCATCCCTCCATATCCAAATCTGCAATATCAGATCTTCTGCTTGACCCCTGTCTACCCATGAAGGCACCCAGACTCGCCAGTCACTTTCTTGTTTGAAGGTTCTTCATGTTGACCTTCTGTTCATATCCCAAAATCACATCAAATGTAATTTCGTATCTTTCTTCTGCCTCATCTGTCTACAAATCCCAATCCAGTGCTGACACTGAGAATAAGACTAAATACAATAAAATGAAGTTCCATAAAAATAGCAATTGAACATTGTGGTTTAGGTATTCTGGAAGGTGAGAAGTGAAGATAATACCCACACTGTGTGTAATTATCTAAAAATTACATCTCATTATAAACTCGGATATAGCATAGTATCACCTCCCCTCTGAGCTTGATGGAGCTTTGCATCCACATCTCCCACTCCCACATCTAGAAAGGTAATGTAGCCATTGAGCTGTAAATCACACAGAGAAATCTAATACCTTTATTGATGATTTAGGAGAGAGAATTGAGAGTGCTTTCAGTAAGTTTGAAGATGAAACCAAGGTGGAAGGTGTTCATCTGCCTGAGAATAGAAAGGCCGAATAAAGGGACCTGGACAGGTTGGATTGGCAGCCTGAGGCCAATGGGATAAAGTTCAATAGAACCAAATTCCAGGTTCTGCACTTTGGTCACAACAATCCCAGCCAATGTTACAGGCTTGGGGCAGAGTTGCTAGAAAGCTGCACAGAGGAAAAGGATCTGGGAGTGTTTCTTGAAGCTTGACTGAACATGAGCGATCGGATGGCCAAGAAAGTCAATAGCTAATATCAGAAATAGTGTAGCCAGCAGGAGCACAGAAGTGATCATCCCCCTGATTTCAGCACTGATGAGGCTGCACCTTGAATACCGTGTTCAGTTCTGGCCACTCACTACAAGAAAGACATTGAAACTCTGGAGCATGTCCAGAGAAGGTCAACAAAGCTGTGAGGAGTCTGGAACACAGGTTTTATGAGAAGCGGTGGAGGAAGCTGGGATTGTTCAGTCTGGAGAAGAGGAGGATCAGGAAGGATCTTGTCACCCTTGACTACTAACTGTAAGGATGTTGTGGTGAGGTGGGGCTTTGACTCTTCTCCTAAGTGACTAGCAACAGGACAAGCAGTAATAGCTTCAGGTTACACTTGAGGTTCAGCTTGAGTATTAGGAAAAACTTCTCCAAAAAAAGTGGTCAGGCACTGGAATGAGCTGCCCAGGGAGGTGGTTGAATCACTGTCCCTGGAAGTGTTTAAAAAAAGGGTAGGGAAGTTGTTCAGTGGGTAATATGGTGGTACGTGGACAGTTGGACTAGATGATCTTTTCCAACTTTAACAATTCTATGAATAAATGGTGATGTTGCACAGCGGCGCAGCTACAGAGAGAGAAGGAAGGAACCTAGAGCAGTCAGGTATTGAGAGGATTTATGTAGGAAGTGGAGAAGGTGGATTTGACCTCAGATTCCCTCAGAAGGAACTGAATCTCAGCTTCTCAGAGCTTGAGTACGTGCTGAAAAATGATATAAATAAATAAATAAAGGATGGAAGGGGAACACCTCCATGTAATGATTTCAGAATGAATGAGCATGCCCCTATGAAGGCAGAACCTTTACTTTGAGGAGGTGAATCTTAGTGGTGGCCCACAAGTACATACAGCTGTTTAATGCCTGGGAAAGCTTATACCCCATGTGGGAGAATGTCAGGCACATTTGTAGGTCAGCAGCGTCTCTGCTGCCTACTCACCATTCAGAATGCCCTGGATCCAAACTGAGGCATTTCACTATTTAGAGAGACTATGAATGTAAATTAGATCTAACAGAACAGCTTACCTGAAATTCAGCTATTTTACTGCTCTTGTATCTGGGCTCCTAAGATCTGGAATCACTTTACTTCTCTGATCATTCAACTAAAGTCCTTAGAGGTTTTTTGTAATCCGTTAAGAGACATGGCACTAGGGACCAAGTTACCCTTCTGGAGATACCCCCTGAGAGCCCATTACAGTTCCCAAACCTAGATGTATGCCCAACCACACACAATCCAGCCCTAAGACAAGCAAAACGCCCAAACAACACACCAGTGTCTGCCATGATTTCCAGATGGATGACACACAGGTGCAGAAGACAGAAAGGCATCACCACGTTCTCTAGCAGCTCTCCTCTATCTGGGCAATTTGCATACAAGCCACATGGCTTTTTTTTTTTTTTTTCAAAATACATTTCTTATATCATCATTATATTACTGAGCAGAAGCATGAAGAATAAATAAACAAACATTCACTGAGTCACATGTGGCGTTAAAATGAGAATGGCTGCAAGCAGAAATATGTTGCTACCTCACCTCATTGTCTTCTTTTTTAATTCTTTTGTGTAGAAAGAGGATTTTTTTTTTTAATAATTTCTCTGTGTCTTTTATTTTCCTGTTATATGAATTATCATGATGTTCTTAGCATATTACCAGCTTTGAATGGAAGATTCCAAAACTTTTTGCCTTACTAATAGAAAGTTGTATTTTACCCAAAGTTTTGGAAAACTTAAGACGTCATTTGCAAGGTTCTGTCTTATAAAAACTGATTATAATGAATTGCTCAAAGATGTTGAATTCTGACTAATCAGATGACCTAGCCTGTAAATTAAATGATATTCCTGAAGAGTAATTCACTTTTAAAGTTCAGAATGACAAGGAAGCCTAAATAAATTGTTAAATATCTCCCAATGGAACAACTGAAAATTTAAGAATTCTAATCAGGGGAATTAATGAGGCTCCTGAAGAACGTTGTACTGATTTGTTTGTTTGTTTAAATATCAAAGCAATATTGTTGAGACCTGTGATTCTATTGAGAAAAAGAATAACAAAGCAGACTTTGCAGAAAGAAATAAGACACAAATACAGTCATAGAGCACTTGCTGGCAAATCAGATAATGTGTCTGGCCTGACTGTGTCCAACCTCTCTGCTACATTTCCTGACATACAAGTCAGTTTTTTCTTCAACACTTGCTCAGTGCAGCACCGTTAGGAAAATAATGTGAAATCTGTAACACTTCAGCAGTGTAGCTAGAGACCATGAACAGCATGAAGGAACTCCTGAACCCTCCTGATGGATGTTTGTGCTCCACCTGCTCTCTGCTCCCTCCTAGCTTTCCTCCAGCCCCCTCACAAACGCACAGCCTTGCCAGGCCTTCTGCTAAACACTTGGCATGCTTGCCCCAGCCACAATGCATGCTGACCCTGCAAAGTGTTCTCACCACTCAGTTCATTTCCTTTTTACCTAATTCATTCGCATCCTGGAAATTCTGCCTTTTAGAGCAGAGACATAATGTCACTGGAGAGAAGGAATAAGAGAAGGAATGTTAATAGCTATTTATTTTTTTACTGACATTCAATAGACATGTTATGAGTTGGAATCTTTTTAAATAATGACTTCTCTACAAGTTTGTTGTTTACATATTTTCATTCCACAGGTAAACAAAAGAATGCAAATATTTACACTCCATTGAAGCAGGAGATCTAAAAATTAACAGAAAACGAATTTCCAGTGTTGCACTGAAGACTGTGACCTCTTGCTCTCCTAGAATAAACGTTTCTCTCTGGAGGCTTGACAGATACTATGACAAGTGGGTTAAAGCACCTGGCAAGCACAAGCTCTGGGTAGAGCTGAAATGCTCGTTGAGGTTGCTCTTGTAGCCCAAGTGCACAGACTGGATTCTGCATGGGGTGAGACATCTCCATATCCACACAGCTAAAACATGGAACTGAATCCAATGATAAAAGCATGCTCCAGTAAGCACTATGGGTGGAACTGAACCAACTCTCGCTACCTACACACAGCCCAACCTTTGAGCACCATTGTACCAGGGGATGAACTGTCAAAATACACAGCTCTGTGTGCAAACAGTCCTTTGGCAACCCACACAGTTACACCAGTATAAGAGACAACTGTGCATAAGTGGCCGCATCAGCAATATCCAAAAGCTATATGCCGTGGGCTGGGCTGTGTGAGGGGGAGTGTAGCAAGCTGTAGGACACAACTGACTTGCTTGAGAATTGCAAATCCATTCCTGCAGCAGTTGGTGGCACCAGCACAGGCATGTTTATCCATTTGTGTCTGGATCCTTACAAGCAGGCTGTGCACAGGCCAGCCCCAGAAAGCCTATAACAGAGGGAGGTCTGGCAATACTGAGAAACAAAGCTTATTTTCTCCTAAGTCCTGGCTTGAGAAATAGTACCAGCCAAGCTTTCTTTCTTGTTTGTTTGTTTAATCACTGAGATGGGCTGTGCTGAATGCTGTAGATCAGGTTTGGTTAAGTACCAGCATCGCTCCAGGGCTTCACGCTGTGTACAGACTCCTGCACTCCACAGCCTACTTCATGTTTGGTGACTTCACCCTAATTCACTGCCCACTTTCACCCCAATGCCTGTTTATATTTTCTATGCTTTTCATGATTTTGTCCAAATGCTTTATTACTTGTATTTTCCAGATTAAAAAAAAATAAAAATCTGTTGTTTTTATCTACCCTTCTAAATGTATCTTGGTCTTTCTCACGTTAATTCTGATGTTTGCAACAATGCATCTCATAACATCACAAACACATTCAAGGGCTTTTTTAAAGATCATTAATAGCTTTTTTCCTCCCAGAAAATTAATAGGCAGCTCCTAAATTTAATAGATTGTCTCAGGTGGATACATTTCGGAGGTTTTTTTAGACATTTTTTCAACTTACTCACCAAGTCCATCTGGATTAAAAGTGCTGGCCGTGCTTTAAGCAGGAGGTTGGACTAGAGACCTCCTAAGGTCCTTCCCTCCTGTGTTATACCATAGCTCTATAGCTACAAAAATCTCCTGCAGAGTACCATCAAATGTCACACAGAATCATAGAATGGCCAGGGTTGCTAGGGACTTCAAGGATCACGAATCTCCAACCCCCCTGCCACATGCAGAGCCACCAACCTCCCCATTTATTGCTAGACCAGGCTGCCCAGGGCCCCATCCAATCTGGCCTTGAACACCTCCAAGGATGGGGCATCCACAACCTCTCTGGGCAGCCTGTTCCAGCACCTCACCACTCTCACAGTAAAGAATTTCCTCCTGACATCCAACCTAAATCTCCTCTCCCTCAACTTAAAACCATTTCCCCCTGTCCTGCAGTTATCTACCCTTTCAAAGAGTTGATTCCCCTCCTGTGTGTAGGCTCCATTTAAGTATTGAAATGTTGCAATGAAGTCACCCTGCAGCCTTCTTTTCTCCAGGCTGAACAAGCCCAGCTCCCTCAGCCTGTCCTCATAGGGGAGGTGCTCCAGTCCCCTGATCATCTTTGTGGCCCTCCTCTGGACCCTCTCCAACAGCTCCCTGTCTTTTCTGTACTGGGGGCTCCACACCTGGACACAGTACTCCAGATGGGGCCTCACAAGAGCAGAGTAGAGAGGGACAATCACCTCCCTGTCCCTGCTGGCCACCCCTCTTCTGATGGAGCCCAGGATACCATTTGCCTTCCGAGCCGCAAGGGCACACTGCTGGCTCATGTTAAGTTGTTCATCTATCAAGACCCCCAGGTCCTTCTCTGCAGGGCTGCTCTCAAAGACAGGTCCTTCCAGTCTGTATGGATGCCTGGGATTCCTCTGGCTCAAGTGCAAAACTTCGCACTTTGCCGTGTTGAACCTCATCACCTTTCCAGCCTGTCAAGACCGCTCTGAATGGCATGCCTTCCTTCCATCGTGTCAACTGCACCACTCAGCTTGGTGTCATCAGCAAACTTGCTGAGGGTGCACTCAAGTCCATCACCAATGTCATTGATAAAGATGTTAAAGAGCACCGGTCCCAAGACAGACCCCTGGGGAATGCCACACATTACCGGCCTCCACCTGGACATACAGCCATTGATGACCACCCTCTGCCTACGGCCTTTCAACCAGTTTCTTATCCATCTAGTGATCCACCCATCAAATCCACATCCCTCCAGTTAGGAGATAAGGATGTGGTGGGGGACCACGTCAAAGGCCTTGCTCAAGTCCAGCTAAATGACACCGGTTGCCTTTCCTTTGTCCAGCAATGCCATCACTCCATCATAGAAGGCCACCAGATTGGTTAAGCATGACCTTCCCCTGGTGAAGCCATGCTGGCTGTCTCGGATCACACACTTATTCCTCATGTGATCAAGCATGTCATCCAGGAGGATCTGTTCCATGATATTCCTAGGCACAGGTGTGAGACTCACTGGCCTGTAGTTCCCTGGGTCGTCCTTGCTCCCTTTCTTGTAAATGGGAGTGACGTGACCCTTCCTCCAGTCATCCGGGACCTCACCTGACAGCCACAACTTTTCAAATATGACGGTGAGTGGCTTGGCAACCACCTCAGCCAGCTCCTTCAGGACCCTGGGATGCACACCATCCGGCCCCATAGACTTGTACATATTCAGTCTCATGAGGTGGTCACAGACTTACTCTGTCTTCACAGTGCGGTGAGGATTTACCACCCCGGTCCCGACCTAGAGGTTTAGGGATGCAGGGCTCAGGGACGTGAGAAGTACTGGAATTCTGGCCACCAGTGAAGACCGAGGCAAAGAACTCATTCAGTACCTCAGCCTTCTCTTCATCCGTTGAAGCCAGTTCTCCTTTTACATTTACCAAAGGAGGTACACTGGCTTTGACCTGTCTCTTCTGGCCAGTGTATCTGTATGCACCTTGGCTTTCCTGATCCCACGTCTGCAAGACCAGATGGCATCCCTGTATTCTTCCCAGGTGAAGAAGAATATTCTTCCCCTTTTCCAGAGCTTGTACGCACCTTTCTTCCCCCACAGCACATAGTATCATTCTCTTAGGTCATCTTATTAAGATTCTTCAGGTTTACCACTTACATGGTTAGCACAGAGACTAAATATCATCACTTGTGGTAATAGCTGGTAAGAATGTCTGTAGCTCTGGCTTGTTTCATATGCTCTTTGCTATGAGTAGACACTAGAGCACATTCATGCTCTTGTTCTTTGCCTTCTGTCTCCTAGCAACTCCATCTGCTGCCTTATTTTATATGTTGGAAGTACAAGAGATTTTTTTTTTTAGTTAGGAAAAAGCTGCTCCTTCCCTGCTTCCAGCCTAGCTTAATACGCAGTTTTATATTTAAGATCCCTTTTATACAAGTGAAGATCATTTCATCCTGTGTTCCATCACAATGAGACCTTCTTTTCTGTAGATCTAAGCCAATCCTTTATCTGCAGGTTCTTGGCCACGTAGTCATTTCAGTGACTATAAATATTGTCTGTTCTCTCCAAGTCTTGTTAATCCATCCTCAGTTTGGGGGGAATGTTTCTGTTGTTTTTTACCCCTTTTGTTTGTCCTTTCATGAGCTATAATTAGACGCTCTCTGGCATCCATAATTGGTACAAATCTCTGTTGCTCATTCTCTGACACATGACACATATCCCTGCCAATGTTTGTAGAGCATGCTGTGAACTGAGTGGCAATGAGAAGTACATAATAAAAAATGCTTATGCTGTGTATGCCTGACAGATACACACCCATTAATTTAACTCATCTAGCTTTGATATTTGCATATCCTTGACTACTAGTGATTAACCATCACAGCAACATAATCACCCATCCAACTGATAAAACATCTTAGCATTGGGTGATGGACAGAAAAATATTAAGGAAAAATCAGTGGGCACTTGGAAGATGTGAGAGTGTCTCAAGAGAAGACAAAATATTATGCAACACTTTGCCTTCCTTAAACGTGTTGTATTTACACATGGAAGGGTAACAACTATCTTAATGACTGTTTATGAGGATGGATAGTGATAGGACAAGGGAGAATGGTTTTAAACTGAGACAGGGGAAGTTTAGGTTAAATATGCGGAGGAAGTTTTTTCACACACAGGATGGTGACGCACTGGAACAGGTTGCCCAAAGAGGTTGTGGATGCCCCATTCCTGGATGTGGCTCTGGGCAGCCTGGTCTGGTGGTTGGCGACCCTGCACATAGCAGGGGGGGTTAAAACTAGATGATCATTATGGTCCTTTTCAACCCAGGCCACTCCATGATTCTGTGACCTATCTGCAAAGTAACAGAGAAAACCTAAGACCTCTTTATGACCTAAAGAAGAAGTTTGATAACTTTCCAGTGCATTCAGTAGAATGGGAGCTGAAACTTTTCTTTTAGAGGTCACTGGCTCCTTAGTCTGAGTATTCATTGCTATCTTCAGTCCTTTTCATAGCATGTAATTTTCATATAATTTGGTCATCTCTGCCAAAGCTCCCCCATTGATCTCTGTAACAGCTTCAGACATTGTATTTTCTAATAGCAGCAAAAAATATCATTGAACTACTCATTTCTGGAGTGGAATTAGTGCCTAAATTTTGATAAAGATGGACTGAGAGTGAAAAGTAGGCTGCCTTTACTGTATCCATACTAAAGTTTACCCTAAAAAAGAAAATAAAGCAGAAAAGCTGGACGTGCAACAACTGGAAAGATTTTGTGTTTGTGAACATTTATGAATTTTTAGCTTTGTAAATTATCATTCCGATAATTTTCTCTTTTCAGCTGTAGGACTGAGTTGCGACACTGAAGCTGAATCAATGTATCAAGTACTACAGTTTTAGGAGCACAAAAAGAAAATGCAAACATAAATTGCAAAACAATGTAGGGAGCTTCTCTAATGCTGTGTATATAGTTTAGCTGTAGCCCAGCCAAACTATTTTTGACTTCTATGTATGAGTTTGTAAAAGGAAGGGCAAGTTTCAAGAAAATCTACATACTAATGGTGGCACAGACTGCCACTGTAGGTAGCAGGGATCTGCTTGAATCTTCACTGGCAGGAACAGCACAAAAACCTCTCCTATTGCCCCAGAAGGTTTCACCATTCTGAGCAGGCCATAAAGTCCCTGTTCTGCACCTTTCTTTGATCTGTCTCTGCCAGTGTCACTCTTGGCAGATTAATTCATAACATGTTAATAATGTCTTCTCTTTCTGTCATTAGAAAGTTTTTCGTGGTACCTAATCCAGTTCTTCTTACATAATCTCTTATCTTAAAATCGTAACCTCTTATCTTAAATGCATAAGACAGAGATTAGACAGATTCCACCACATTAGAAGCTGCTTTTGCCACTTAAGCTTGTTTTATTTTAGATCTCTCTCTTGATGTGGTCCAGTCAATCCTTCCTTACAGGCTGTATTTCCTAAGTGTCTGAGTGTTCTTGGTCAGAAAGTTTTCTAATTATATAGAATGCCTGCCAAATCCAAAATAAAGTTCAAAAAGTAACAGAGAGACAGTTTACCAGGGTTTGGTTTTTAGAACATTCCTAGGCATCGACTGTTAGATATTGCTTAACAGTACAAGTGCTGGTGAAGGGATGATGTAGTCAACTATAAAAACCCACCTCATCCCAAAATTCCCATGTGGAGTCAATCTAGGATATAGGCCATCTGTATTAATGCCTTCTTGGGGCCTACTGAGGCTGTAATGAGCAGAGCCAGTAATCCCCTAATTTAGCAGTGTGTAATGATGGCAGTGGGCTAATCCTCCAAGTGTTTCATCCATCTCACAGTAACAGCTAGCAAACAAGCATGGAATCCACTAGCTATATGTATTTACTCCTTCTGTAGTTGCCCCTGGTAACAGCAAAATTACCACGTAAAAACTGTAATAAAACACATATTGATTTTAACCAATAGATAATATACTGGTTTGAAAATAAATAACTCTAGCAGGAAAAAAGACGTAATGAAAGATACGTGCTTTAAAAAATTTCTAATTCACACATGCAGTTTTCTATAATGGTAAATTAAAAGAACAATAAATAATAGGCATCTGACCCTTGAATCATTATGTGTCTTCTATTTATCACTCAGTGTCTGCTGCATCGTTTCTCAGACTTCAACGTATCTGTGAAGAAAGACTAAAAAGAAGAAAAATCCATCTTTTTAGCTGAAAGCTTGTATTTCTGAAGGACAAAGGACTACAGGCCATATTCCATTGCTACTGCACAACAGAAGGCACTGTGAAACTATCTTTTTAATGTAATAGCAAGTTGAAGTGTGTGTATGTGTGTGTATCAATGTTTACAGGAAATGGAACCTTAACTAAAGCCTCAGTGAAAATGAAGTTTCTTCCATAAGAAATCATAAGTTCTGGTATCCCTGCTTTTTCAGAGAGGAACACACTCAGGTACCTTTAGAAACCAGTTCAGAGAGACACTAGTCTTTCTTGTGCCCCACTGATTTTTGGTGCCAGAGATTTCTCGTTTCAAGACTTTCCTCCTTAAAAAGAAAGGGTTGGATTAATCTCTCACATTTGCATAAATCAGGGGAAAAAGACCACGAAGTAATAGCAACACTCAAGCAAAAAGAGGAAAAGACAACAGCTTCACTAGAGCTTTCTTTATCATAGCTTTCATTAAAGGGAATTAGAATTAATTATTCCAGTTTGAAAATAAATCAATATTCTACACATATCTGAATAAAACTTATTCTCTAGGTTTTCTCTGTGCTTGTGAGATCCTCTGTGAAGGAGCATTCTAGATGACTGTCCTATATCATTAGAAAAACTTTTATGTTTTAATTTAGAATCAGATCAAAACACTGTAGCTCAGTATTTTCCCTTTGTTAGAGGAAATCATACAACATTAAGGACTTCAGAAGACTCAGTGCTGTATTTTTTTTAAAGATTGAAGAATTAGAACCCTGAATAGCCAAATATTGAAACCATGCTGTTACCCACTAGATCCTAACTGTCCTCACATATCTACTCCCTGTCTCTATTTAGGACATATTTAGCGAAGACCATTTTGTCATTGAGAGAGCTAAGCAGGATGGATTTCAGCCAGTCAGTGCCATTTGAACCCAAAAGTAGCACTGAATCCCAAATCCAGCAATTAGTACTTCACAGAACATACAGAATCAAGGAGACTAGAACTGGGAGAGACTGGGACATAGCTTCAAACTGATATATAGCTCCTTCCCACGCATGTGCCCCATGGGCTTGCCGTCAAGCTGTGACTAGTCCAGTGAGATCAGAGTACCAGCTTTCACTGAGGAAAGATGATGAAGTTAACAAGGTAAAGGAATGAGGGATTCTTTCTCTTCCTCTGAACTGCCCTTTGCTTGGCTCAGTCACAGCTAGAACAAGTGCTTCTTCCAGCCAGTACTAATCATAGAATCACTCAGGTTGGAAAAGACCTTAAAGACCATCAAGTACAACCACAACCAAATCATACTACCCTAACTCTAACAACTCTCTGCTAAATCATGTCCCTGAGAACCATGTCTTTAAACACATTCAAGGATGAAGACTCAACCACCTCCCTGGGGAGCCTATTCCAGCGCTTAACAATCCATTTTGTAAAGAAGTTTTTCCTGATATCCAACCTAAATTAACCCTGGCGCAACTTAAGGCCATTTCCCCTCGTCCTGTCACCAGTGAGAAGAGACCAACCCCACTCTCACTGTAAGCAGCTTTCAGATATTGGAAGAGAGCAATTAATGTCTCCCCTCAGCCTCCTCTTCCCCAGAATAAACAGCCCCAATTCCTTCAGTCTCTCCTTGTAGGGCATATTCTCCAAGCCCTTCACAAGCCTTATTGCCCTTCTTCTCTAGCACCTCAACGTCCTTTCTGTACTGAGGTACCCAAAACTGAACACAGTACTTGAGATCATGGAGAAGCATGCACTGATTCATACAGATTAAGAGCATTTTTGAAAGGTCATTCCTGTTTCTTGAAATATAGCTGGAGGGCCATTCATCTGTTTTAGGTGATTTCGTCCACATTCATGTCCCTCGAAACCACTTCCATCTTTTTACACAGTATGAAGGCTATACTGTTATAAAGGAGGGAATACACTCAAACATTCGTATTTAATCACGTTTTGCCTTGAATGAGTCATCTAAAATACAACAAAAATAGGCAGACAACAAAAAGAATGAAGCCTGGTCTCCAGTTTTTGTTCATTATTCTAGATCCTGGTTTAATGCAAGTATGTCACATAACTTAGGGTTAAATTACCTTTTTTTTTTTTTTTTTTTTTTTAAATATGCCTTTTCCCTCCTATTTCTTACTGATTAGCTTTGGTTTGCTAAGATTTTGTGCTCTCCACTTATCAGCCCTAATTCTATGCACACAGTGCACACATACACGAACACACATAAATACCTCTGCAGATGTGCGTGGTACCCTCATCACCTGGTGATTTCACTAGGCAGCAATATCTTTGCAAGGTACATATTGCAACAGCAAATTTTTCTGTGAATCTACCCTGGCCTAGGAAGCTAGTTAGGTGCTTTGCAAAACATTAGCCCTGTTGCCTGGTTACAACACACAATATTTCAGAGCTTGGATAAAATAGACCTAGGCAAGCTTTTGCAAGAAATAATCTAAAAAAGAAAATTCCCATCAACTACAAAAATATTTTTCAGGTTGAAACAGACCAAATTTCTACAGAAGATAATACCTTTGCCAATAATCCCAGTAAAACTAGGCTTTCATGTTACACTGCACATTGACAATTACGCCAGTATGCAAGAAAACTCATTTTTGAAAAGGTCAATTTACACGTGCCTTGAAAATAATGAAGCTCAAAGTCCTTTCCAAAAACATTTAAGGATTTTTTTCTCCCAGTGTGGCAGCACTTACCACTCCTTTTCTTATGATCTATCTTCTGCCATTTAAAAAACAAAAAGAAAAACCAAAAAACTTGGAAATCAGAATTCACCTTTGATAAATGATTATCGCCAATAAGGAATCAGTTTTTATAGCTTCATTTCATAGTGCTCATTTACTAGATTCTCTTTAAAAAGCATCAAAATACTATGCAAACAATAGGTATGTTCAAAACCATTCAAATATTGATACAAACTACATACTGTTGCTATGGTACTGTACTCATTTTATATTCCCATGTAGGTTTTAATAACATTTTCTCTGATGTTTTCTACAAATAAGGGAAGACATAAAATGATTAGCTTTAGTCTCTCTTTTTTAAGGAGAACTTAAACAGGATTATAACCCTCACTTTCATTATCTCTCTTACCTTGTCTTTTGTTGGTCACAGGGGTGGGACATCATCTTGGAAGCCAACACTGGGCTATTGCTCTTAACCTACTTATGAGAAAGAGTAAAAACACTTATATACAGACTCATAAGGGACATGCATACACTGTAAAGAAGTAGCCCAGAAATGGTTAACGACAGTCCTAATTTCCACTTGTGCCTAAGCTGACAATTAAAAGCATCTGGTAGGAGAAGAAGATCCACTCAGAAGGTGTGAGAGGACTTAGAGATATTATGGTTTTATAGATTAGGAGAAAAAAAAAAAAAAATATGTGGGGAACTGACAGTAGAGAAGATAAATAAAAGACAAATAAGGAGTTTTGGTTGGTTGTTTTTTTGTTAATCATTTTATTTTTTTTTGCCTGCTGGTTTGAAGTAGTTTCTGAGGCTGACTCTTCTATATATTATCCTGTGGCTGTTTTAAGGCAAGGTGAGTTGATTTACCTGTCTTTCAGGAACTGTTTTAACCTGAAAAGTGATATCTCTGCCCCTGTGACTCTTCCTCTCTTTGAAAGAGAGAAAGTGTAGGGGAGTGTCTCCAGGTATTTGGTGTACCTTTGGCTTTTCTGTGCTTTACCAGTCTCCTTCTGCAGTGGGGTAGTTGCACCTTTCTTTTCTTCTCAACAACTTAAGAAATTCTGGAAGGTAAAAAGCAATAAGCAAAAAGTATGCCCAGGTTGCCACAGGAACAAGAAATCAGGGAGGCTGAGTACGTGCAGTTTTGGAGAGCAGTGACGGAGTCCTCATATCTTTTCAGAGCGTCTCAATTGCCATTTTTCTCAGTGCATACTGGTCCTACCAATTGTTTCCTTACACCTTCCTTTCATACCCACGTGGGATCTCATCAGCATGGTAGTAACCTTTTGTCCGCTAAGCCCATCTGTACTTCCAAAAAACTTGACTAACTTTTTGTCCCTGGACAGAAAGGCAGAGGCATTGGAGAGCAAGCATTACAGGGAAGAGATCAAGACTGATCAGATAACTGCCCAAATTATATGATGATGGGGATATACAACTCCAAATTCCCTGTTGGATGGGGATTACTTGCTGAATTATATTGACAGGAGGCATTGTGGATGCTTATGATAAGCCCACGTAGAGGTAATCCCATGGATGTTCTCCATGCTATTTTTGTAAATATAATATCAAATACATATTTTTCTCAATGGGAACCCCAAATGGTATGCAAGAGGACATTAAACTACATAGAAAATAATCCTGGGTAAGAACTTTCATAGGCATAACAGTGTGGTCATCTGTTTTACGGATTATATTTCAGAACAAAACTGCTTTCTCAAATGGAGAAATTTATGGTGTAACTATTCTGGCATAACAGTATTAGGAAAGGGTTGTTATACTGATCTATATGTTACTATATACGCACAAGTGAATTTCTCTGCATAAACAAGGTTTACAGAGGCAAGTGTAATATCTTTTATTGTTTCTTAATGAAAGACTGAAATGTAAAAAGTACAGCCTGCACAATCTGCCTTTTGAAAGGAAAATCACAGTGCTGAGGTGTCCCTTTTCCTCTCAACAGACAAAGGATATGAAGGCGAGCCTGTTGTAGGGCTGCAGAAGTGCTCTCCGCTCCTTGTTTAATTAATGCACAGCACTGAGGAGGAACTAAATCCTGCTTGTTTTACTCAAGGAAGTGATCCCATTGACTTGAATTAATCTACCTGCAGAATTAGAATTAGAAGGATTAAGACCTCAGTGTAGCAAATTCATTTCACTGTTTTTTTTTTTTCAAATGCAAATAGTCGTCTTTCAGTTGTCAGTGTGATTTGTCTGGAGGCTGTTTAGCACAAGGGCCTGATTCCGCTCCCTGACTGTGCTTCCTAGGCTCCACTATATCACAGACACACTCGGCCTCAGCAAGATAATTGAGATGAAAATGGAACAATAGGTGCCCTAATAATTATATTTGTGTATATAACAAAAGGGACAGAAAATCTTTCTAATAGGGAATTGTTATATTAATTAACTGAATCCTGAGCTTCCAGTTTGCACTGGGGCTTTATAGCTTCTTTCTTTCCTTTTTATGTAGACAAGGTTTTGCTTGCCTCTCTCACACACTGCTATGCTGAGGGAGAGATGCTGATACTTGATATGCAGCATGGGAAGTCTGACATGATTTTACATCTGATGTGACTACCTTGTGAAACCACTTTATAGCTGCTGTCAATAGAGTGCCTCTGCTGAATTCAGTAAATTACTCTGTGTTATCTCAGCTGTAACTGAGAACTTATTTTGATCTGAAATGTCATTTTAGTATATAACCTGTTATTTTAACATATCTAATTGTTATTTTTGGTGGGGACAATATGCACATTTTATTATTGTTTTTATCTAAATTATTGAAAATTCAGTACAAGAGATTGCTATTATGTTTATCGAAAATCTTGTGGGGTCTGGAAACTCTCCCAAAATATTCCTGATTTTATTACACTTTACAGCAAGACTGAATCTTTCCAAAACTTCTCTTTGATCATTTATTTGATCTGCCATTAAAGATAGTGTGCTTTTTCAGTTGAAAAGCAAAAATTAAGAATTCTCACTATAGTGTCTCTAATTTTGTCAAAAAATATTTCAATCTGATATTATGTACTGGTGAAAATGACTGAGGAAGGCAAGCAGTGATGAGTTGATATATCACTGAATCATCATAGAATGATGGAAAAATTTGGGTTGGAAAGGACCCTAAAAATCATCCAGTTTCAGTCCCTTGCCATGGGTAGGGTTGCCACATCATGCCATGTCTTCGTTTCATCTGGGATGGAATTGCTTTCTTCAGAGTGTCTGGTATGATGCTATGTTTTGCTTCTAGGAGAAAAACAAAGTTGATAACATGCTGATGTTTGTAGTTGCTGCTTAGCACTGTTATTCAGAGCCAAGGGCATTCTCAGTGAAGGACCCAAGGAGCTGGGACAGAACGTAATTAGGACAGCTGACCCAAACTGCCTAAAGATATATTCCATACCATATGACATTGAAGGAGTTTTGAAGTGGATGGGTGTTCATCTGGCTTCCTTCCTTTGCTCAGCGGACTAGCGGGGCATTGGTCAGGGCATGGTGATCATAATTACTGGTTTTTTTTCCTTTTCTCTATCTTTGCAAATAGTTTTATCTCAACCCATGAGTTCTACTTTGTTTTATTTGATTATCTTCCCCCTCATCCCACTGGGAAAGAGGGGGGAATGAATGAATGACTGTGTGGTGCTTAATGTTGTGGTTGAACCACAATGTTCCACGAAGCAAAAAGTATAATTTTGCAGAGCACAAAAAGCAGTAAAAGTGTTTTGTTTTTAAATAAGCATATAATCTGTTGCTCATCACTTAGAGCACCTAAAAAAATATTTAATGACATGCTCTATTTCATGCACTTCTTGCTTTATAAGTAGAATCACACTGTATGTGTGTTTCTTGCCTGTAGTGAAATGTTCGGCCTACTGAATGTAGAGATAATTAGAAAAAGGGAGCTCATTAGAAGCAGCAGAAAGTGCAGGTACTTTACTGAGTGACTGGTTGTCAGGCTTATAGCTGTGTTTTCTTATGGCAATCCTCAACAAGTCAGAATGGTCCCTGTAGATGTGTCATCTCTGTCTATATAATTGTAATTGAAAAGTAAGATCTCAAAAGTTAGAATGCTTTTCTGAATCAATATATCAATATTTCAGGTCTTTCTTGAAGTTTTAAAGTTGGGTGGTTTGTGGGTTTTTTTTTGTTGTGGGCTTCTTGTTGTTGTTGTTGTTGTTGTTTTTGTTTTTGAATGCCTTGTCTGTACAACCCTCCTGGCTTTGGAATTATGCAGCGTTGTCCTGATTTGATCATCTGATGGAGATAAGCCAGTGCTCTCTTTGGAAAATAGGAATTTCATGATGCCAAGTCCTCATCAAGTTTAAAGAATAAGAAAGCATAAAGAAATTAGCTGACAGTACTGCCTTTGTAGCATGGAACATCCTGGAAATATTATAGGTCAATTACAAAGTCAAAAATATCTAGTTTAAAAACATCAGAAGTTCCTGTAACGAAACTTAACAAATATAATCACAGAAACGCCGAGGTTAGAAAAGACCTACAAGATAACCCAGTCCAACCATTTGCCTATCACCAATAGTCCTCACTAAACCATGTCCCTCAACTCAAAATCCAAACATTCTTGAACACCTCCAGGGTCGGTGACTCCACCACCTCCCTGTGCAACCCATTCCAATGCCTGACCACTCTTTCAGAAAAATAATATTTCCTAACTTCCAGCCTAAATCTCCCCTGGCACAGCTTGAAGCCATTCCATCTAGTCCTATCACTAGTCACACGAGACAAGAAGCCGACCCTCAGCTCACTACAGCCCCTCCTCAGGTAGTTATAGAGAGCAATAACGTCTCCCCTGAGCCTCCTCTTCTCCAGGCTGAACATTCCCAGCTCCTTCAGCCGCTCCTCCTAAGGTCTGTGCTCCAGACTCCTCAACAGCTTTGTTGCCCTTCTTTGAACACATTCCAGGGCCTCAGTGTCTTTCGTGCAGTGAGGAGCCCAAAACTGGACGCAGTACTCGAGGTGCGGCCTCACCAGTGCTGAGTACAGGGGGACAATCACCTCTCTGCTTCTGCTGGCAACACCGTTTCTGATGCAAGCCAGGATGCCATTGGCATTGGTCAAGCAGGACCTGCCCTTCATGAACCCATGCTGGCTGGGCCTGATCGCCCAGTTTTCCCACACATGCCACGTGATCTCCCTCAATCTGCTCCATAACCTTCCCTGGCACTGAGGTCAGGTTAACAGGCCTGTAGTTCCCTGGATCCTCCTTACAACCCTTCTTGTAGACGGGAGTCACATTGGCAAGCCTCTAGTCTTCTAGGACCTCACCAGTCAGCAAGGAGCGCAGCTGGATAATGGCAAGCAGCTCGGCTATCACCTCTGCCAGTTCCCTCAGCACTCTGGGGTGGATCCCATCCAGTGCCATGGACTTATGACAGTTCAGTTGGAGTAGTAGGTTTCTGACTGTGCCCTCCTGAATCGTGAGGGCACCCCTGGTAGCTGAGACTACCAGGTTAGAGAGTAGAGTACTCTGAGGATAACTGGTCTGACCTTTAAAGACAGACATAAAGAAGGCATTCAGAACCTCTGCCTTTTCCTTATCTTCAGTGGTCATATTCCCAGCCTCAACTAGTAAAGAATGGAAATTCTCCTGAGTACTCCTCTTACTGTTGATGTATTTGTAAAAGAGTTTTGTAAAAGAGATGAAGTCCAGAGCCAACCATCATATTTAACATATGAACAGTTAGACTTACTTGACATAGTAATAAAACAGCCTTGCAAGTAGTAAAGTACAGATTAAACACATTTATGCTTTGAAGAGCTCACTGGACTGAGAACAGCAGTTAATGACAGTTGTTGCATGGTAATGGTGCAGATACATTTGCAAGTGGGCTAATGCAGTTAAGTTGAAAATAAATTATCTTTCTGTTGGTATTTCACCAGGAATATCACAAGTTATTTGCTAAAACAGTAATATAATTCACAGTAACTTTGTAAAATACCAAAGCAAATCTCTACTGCATTGCAATAAACATTTTGCAGGTAAAATGCTCTGTAAATTAAACATTTATGCAAATGTGTGAGTTGCCCATCAAATCTACGACTGAGGAACTGGTGTGGCTCAGAGTATTAAAAAGGATGCTGGACTTAAATAGCGCTCAACATAAACTTAGGCGATGGTCCTTACAAATGTATTGTCATCCAGTACTGCATATGATAATAACGAAAATGGTTCATAAATTGTTGAGTGGCAAACACTTGAAAAAGTTCTGGAGGAACCTCTGGCCATGTTCTCAAATACTTATGAGTATCCTGACGTGATAGGACATATTCTTGTGAATAATGGACTGAGATTTCTCTACTCACAAGTGCTTGTATGATAGAGAATAGAGCAGGAATAGGATTCATTACTGGGGTCCTTCACCGATGCTTTGTTTAGCTCACAGTTTGCTACCTTTGAGAGCACTGTGACTGCACCTGTGTTAAACACAAGCTGTGTTGCCTTGTAATACAACGTCTGTGTGTTTTAAAAAGCACTTTGTTGCTTTACCTGTACATCAAAACAGGAGGAATCTTGAAATATAATTGCAAAAAAGCCATATTGCTTTTTCAGAACAATGCTTAACTTCTATTTTGTATACAATCATTCACACACAATAAAATCAGAGAATATTCATTTAGGTCTAATCTAGAGAAAAAGGTTAGATGCCTTTACGTTACAGGAATAAAATGTCTCCTGAAAATGATCTGCACTGTCACTGTAAATGGAGATGTCTCAGGATGGAATTCAAAGCAGACAGCATGCTAAGCAGGAAAACGTCTAGACTTAGGGTAAAGATGCCTGAGTTCCCATCACTCAGGGCATTTTGATGTGCATAATGTTCTCTGCAATATATAGGTTCACATTCTTTCAAAGGACTGTGTAGAATTGTGTACGACTTTTTAAAAGCCAGTAGATCAAGTCTGGAGCCGTGTTCCATTCTTATCTGTCTGTTGAAGTAAAATAATATCTTAGAGTATGGGAGTCTGATCTTTCATTTCTAGTGATTCTTCTGACCATTATATAATAAATTCTTTTTTGTATTTCCACTGTTTTCTGGTTCCACAGTGCTACTTTCAGGTTTGACCTAGGGCAGAATACAACCTTCTATTTAGACACCGTCTTGAGATCTGAGACTTGAACTCTCTCAGACACAGCACTGAAGTAAGGTAGTCTGGGTTGCATGAATGGTATCCCTTGTTAGTTACTGCAGAAAGTATTCCACCTTCTACAGGAAGAGATGTTTTCAGCTATGTTTTGGAGCTCTCAGTTCGTTACAAGTGTTGGGAATGCTCTAAATGCTTCTCTGGGATGTGTGTTTCTCAAAGGACTCATTAGCTGAGAAGAATGCCTGTGACTTTTTGATGGAGGAAATAGGCTGAACTGCTCAGAAATGGCACTTCTCAGCCCTGAATGAAATTGAGGGTTTTAAGCTTAAATTTCACTACTACATACAGAACATTAAAACAATCACAGATTGCGCATGTGGAAATTTCAATGAATTGTATTCTACCAGGCTGGTGCAAAAGCTTTCTCACCATTCAAAGAAAGAAACATTTTTGCCTGTAAAATTTTGAACATTTCAAGTGACAGATGTGACCAACCAGAAAAGCAAATGTTTGGAGAGGCAGAGAGAGAGAAGAATAGAGTCTTATTGTGCATGCTCAACAAACAAGATGCTCCTCCTTTTTATGCCCACTGAGGTAATAAATTCTGCTTAATCAGAAGACAAAGTTGATTGGCTATTCCTCTTTTTTAATTGCACAATGAATATGCATATGAGGAATTTCTAGTTTTTAGAACAGAGCTGAAAACATGTTCTTCCTCTCAGGAGAAGTGAAGTTGATGTGTAATGCCTAAGAAGTGTTTAATGGGCATCTAGTGCCATTTCAAATGCTCTATGACACATGCTGCATGCATGTAAATTTTGCAGACATGACACAATTCATGTCTATAACCTCATGAGAGGTTCTACTGCTTTGAAATGCCTGCCTGAAGGCAGCTTAGATGCATACTCTCAGTTTCATACTTTAAAAAACTGTAACCCTCCCATGACTTCAGACTTTAAACTGACAGCAAAATAAGCAGTAAATTGTCATATTTGTTTTATGACCAAAGGGGCATCACATGCAAGTCGGAGAAGGTGCTAGATAGGGCTAACTAGCTGTGTGTGTCCTCCTAACTGATGTCAGTGAGAGCAGTTTTCACCACCATGACTACCAGCATTGCAACCCTTATGGCATATTTTATGTTTGTGTTTACTGGGAGTTCATTCACCTTCACAGCACCAAGTGATGAAAACCAGGCCAGTACCAGAGCTATACTCAGCACAGTATTGTCATGTGCAAGCTCAAGTTTCCAGAAATCCTATACAGTGATTTCTCTGCTTAGCAGATGAGAGAGCTGATATTATGTGGCCATTTTTTTCATCCTATTCACAGTAGTAATAGGGTTCTATAATTTACTATTTACAGCATTTACCAGTTGTGGGGATCTTTATTTATTATAAGAGTAATTGATAATTATTTCTGGTATTTGCAATATGAGATTGCTCCGTATTTTTGTTTCTTAGGACACAAAATAAGGCTAGCAATCATAGTTTCCAGTTTACTGGAATAACATCTTAGGGCTGCATTATCATTATCATTTGTGACAGGTAAAAATGAATTTATATTGACAATATGAGTAACAACCTACGAGAATGACTAAAGCTTTCATGTTAAATTCTAAAATAAATCCCCTAATTCCTCTGTCTTTCCCTAGCCTGGTAACATCAATAATTATTTAAATATTTTTTATATAGATCATTATTTATAATATATTATTATCTATAATTTTGGCTTGAAAAATCTCACTGGTGCCTAATGTTGACAACTGCTATGATTAATTGGTTTATTCTGTTAGAAAAAAAAAATAAAAGCTAAGTAATTCACATCACTTAAAAAACCATATGATGTAATTAACAAAACATAAGCAAAAATCTTCATGCAATACTGTCTATGAAATTATCTATAATTTATTGTAACTTCAAATGAAAGTAAAGAGACCAGTTCATTTAACTTCACTGATTTCCAAACAGTCTTTAGGCACTAAAGCTACATCCTACACATTCATTTGGTCTTTTAAAATATTAATGAGCTAAATTAAGTATTTGAAATAATTTCCATGTTGAGTCTTGATATGAATATTAAAATCCCAAGGCAAATCAGACCTTGCATATTTAAAACATCTCTTAAATTTACTTAAAGCTTCTTAAAAGTATGGAAATGTGCTGAGTTAGAGCTTGGAACTGAAAATGTAAACAAGCTACTTAATAATATGACGTATTTTAGTAGAAAAAATTATGGATAGATGGTTGGCCTACAGGTAAATCCTATGCATGGTTTGCTATCCTGGTTACAATCACAAAGAATTTCTGCATCTGTCTTATCTATAGTATACAATGAATTTAAGAATATGCATTATATTTTACACAAGTTTTTAATTTAAATTACTAGCTGAAAATCAGAATTAGTATATGGGCTTCATCAAAGCCTGCCTGAAACAGAAAACACAGGTCAAACTACATGGACTAGCTAAGGTACCCAAAACTAAAGTGCACAACAGGCAATTTTTGTAAGATCCTTTAACTACGCGGTTCAAACAATCTCACAGATCAAGCAGATTTTTACCTCTGTGTAAAATGCATCAATTTAGGTTTGGAACTGTTTTTGATAATCTCAGCATGAAAATATCTTAAATTGGGCATTCAAATGCCTCTAACATTTGCTGTAGGACAGAGATTAGAGAATCAGCAGAAAGGTGGATGCGAGTTTTAAAAATATACTGAAAGTAATATGGGCATTGTATATGTGTACCTTACCCACACTCCAACATAATTTTAGGTGATTTTGTTGCATGTCAGTAACTCCCCAACACTGGGAAGCATTGTTCAGTATTTGTTGTGCTGGTAATGCTGACTTTTTAATAAACACACTGGAAAAATTGTGACAGACTAGATGAGATGAATGTGGCAATTTATTTCCCTGATGAGATTTTTAGACTTTGAAACTTTTCAAAAAATGGCTAACAACATATGGCAATTATCCCTTCATTGAACTCTCTAAATATATCTATCTGTGACTTTTGATATTCATTTCAGACTTTTGCATTATATGCCATAGCACTAAACCCATTTAACATGAGACTAAAAGGTTAAAGAAAACTTCAGCCTAGTGGAATGCACTGTAGCTGTGTATAAACTACAGTTTTGATGACTTCTACCTACAGCTACAGAAATGCGGAGGGCATGTAAAAAGATTGATATCTTCTATGCCTTTTATGAGCACACTGGTGTACTGTTCTAAGTGTTGCAATCTTGAGTTCAAAACTAGTATTCAATACAGCATCAAGTTTGGATTCCTTTGCCCTAATTAACCCCCAACACTATTTCAGTAGATTTTGAATGCGTGCCTTTCACCTACATCAACTTTTAGGACTCATCATGCCTTTAATATCCTACTAAAACATTTGCTGTTGGGCCCTTCCTGGTACTTCAGACACTTTCAGCAGAGCTGAATGCACTTGGCAGTATGGATGCAGTCATGTAGTCCAGCCTTGTAAATACAGTGGGGTAATGGAAGTACAACCAGCACTAATTTAGTTCCCCTTTCTCTTTTCACAGTTGCAATACAATCAGCCTCTGCTCCTCTCTCACCTGAGTTTCTCTCCCTCAGCAACAGGGGGATAATTGAGCCTTCTCTGCAGACAAGGCTCTGAAAAATGAGGTTTGCTTTTGTTCAGTACTATCATTTTGTCTCTGTAAGCAGAAATCACCCTGCTGTAGGAACGGATAGCTTTGCAGAGCAACCTGCTTACAAAGAAATGTCTTCTCAGTCCAAAATTATTTTGTTTTTCCAGTGAACAAAAAATTTATGTTTAGACCCTCCAGAAGTTAAGTAAACCAGGATGGATTTAACAAAGATATGCCTTATTGTTTTACTTTATACTTTTTAATCTCCACATCTAATAGTTTTTGAATTAGCAGGAGTCTGAGACACTCTACAAATCTCACCATGAGAAAGCACCTCAATTTTTTAATGTATGAAAATTACACCTTTTTAACCCTCATACTTGTTCGTTCATCTCCATCTAAGATATGTAGCTTAGTGGCCTCTAGTTTCAAATTCAAATAATACAGAGATACTGTGTGCTGTTTACCTACTAAATTTGAGTGGACTGGTGCTGAAGTAATCACTGACAAATGAGGTCAGTACAGAGGGATGTGGGCATGCTCTCTTGGCTAAGTCTTCAGCACATTTGCAGTCTCAAATAGCACACGAGTAATAGTGTTTGCAAATGATATTTCCTGTTCTGGCTGGCACAAGGAATTTTGCAGCAATAGTGCAGAGAGAGCCATTGATGCTATAATTTTTAGTCATTTGTTTTCAGGAAGCTTTCAGGAGTCTCCAAGGAAATCTTTAGCAGGCTGCAGAAATCAGCTGTCACTTTAAATGATCCTTCATCTTTCTTTTTTTTTTTTTTTAACCTCTGAGGAGACCAGTGCTGTGGTTTGCATTAAACAAGATCAGATTTTAGCTGTATTTTATATGAAATTTTAACTAAAAATACAAAAATAGAAATACATTCATGAACATAAGTTACCGTTTGTTTCCTTTTCCCTTTGTTACTGGATCAGGGGATGCCACTGAAGCAGGTCTTAATTCAGTAATGTGATTTAGCTTCTCTATTGAAATTTTGCATCAGATTTTCAGAGATTTGAAATGTAAGATGTAAATATGTACCATCTCATGCATGTGATTTCTGCCTTTTCTGCATTATTAACCTGTTTCCTAGAGGAAGATACAAGCTACCCTTCTGGTAACACAATAATGAAGTTCTGCCAAATTATTCAGAGGAAGTAGGTATGGGAATGGTGCCTTGTGAAGCTATAAAGATATATACTGAAAGTTGCTCTGTTCCTAAACTTGGTATTTGGTATTGAGTATAATTAAAGTGCAAGTCATTATCCAGCAAGACAATTTTGATGCAGTGTCAGAAATTAGATGGCTATGATGAAATACAGGTTTGCTCAGGTCTTCTAGATAAGTGTTGTGAGTCTTACCCTAATAGAACAAATGTGAGTTTGAAGTCCCTGAGAGACCCCTCATCTCCTGCGTCAGCACTACAACAATTTCTCACCCCAGCTGGCTGCCTAGGAACTGCCTCCCACATTTTCTGTTTCTAACTGCTGATGCACTGATTATTCCAGGAGAAACATTTTAGTTAGTACTTAACTGCTGATGTTCCTAGTCCAGCAGGAATATGCCCTGTATGTGAAATAACAAAAAAATACATATGGTGAGGAATTATATTGGGTAGCTTTATTCTGTTTTCTATTCAATGTCATTATGTTATGGAAAATTATTTGTCTTTATGGATTGTAATTTTCTTAAAATTCTCCTTGTAGCTACTCATAAAATAAAATATAATAATAAATAAAAGAAAAAATCATAGAATAACTGAGATCATAGAATCACTAAGATCATCTAGTCCAACCATCTACCCATCACCACCATGCCCACTAAACCATGTCCCTCAGTGCCATACCTGTATGTCTCCTGAACACCTCCAGGAACGGTGAATCTACTGCTTCTCTGGACAGCCTGTTCCAATAATTCACCATTCTTTCCGAGAATAAGTTTTCTCTAATATCTAACTGGAACTTCCCTTGGCTGAAGGGAGGCTATTACCTCTTGTCCTGTCGCACGTTACCTGGGAAAAACTCTCAAGTCACTACAACTTCTTTACAGGGTTCGTAGAAAGAGATGAGGTCTCCCCTCTCCTCCAAAACTAAACAATCCCAAATGCCTTAGCACAACAAATCACTAGATATTAAGAACCAAAACAAAGAAGATGAATACATGCAGTTGTGCAGATGCACGTTTTATAGTTTGATGTGTCATGTGAATGGTAATACAAGAAAAGAAAATACATAGAAAAATCTTATTTCACCAAAGTTTTAATTTTGGTCAGATCCCTGAAGACAGACATAACAGTTAATTCACTCTCATCAGTTACTGAAGAGCTGACTCATTTGTGAACTCCTTAGTAAATTGTAGCATTATTTACGTTTTACATGCCTTCAACATTTCTTGCAAATTAGGTCTGGCAGTGGATGTTTCATTCAGTCAGATATTCTTCAAACATCTATGAGATGCTTATCAACAGATGTTTTGTTCAGTCAAGCATGCGTCTTGTGTTTCAGTGTCTGTACTTCTCATGAAAGATTTTTTATTAGAATGGATATTTGTGTTTATGACATGTTGTCTAATCTCAGGTGCAGTAAAGCTCGTGTGAGGAAACGGATTTGTGGGCAGAAACTACTTGTTTATTCTGATTAATAAATGCCTGAGAAGTTTAATTAGGAAATAAAAATGTTGTCTTATATTTTGAGTTGCCATAGACATTCATTAATCTCCTGTCTAAAAATCTAGCAGTAGCTTGGCTAGCCTTGACTGATACCCAGATACAAAATAAGATACATGTATAAAAAAAAAGGCAAGTGAATAAGTGAATCAGCTGATCTGAAATTTAATTGATAAATTGTAGTTTAGATAAATCTCACCCTAATCAGTAACAATCAAGTATGAATAAAACCATTAAAAGTGAAATAGCTTTTTTTATGCAACAAAAAACATTTAACACATGAACCTTTATTTTTAGCAAACAGATACCAACTCATTTCACAGCAGGATACATGGATCACGGGGAGATGTTAAACTGACATCAGCCTAGCACCTTTCTCCTCAATTAACTTCACAGTTCATACATCACACCAGGAACAAGCAAATCACTTCATGCCAAGAACCCCCTAATCTGCTCTATCCTGTCTTGCAAAATCTTTATGGAAATTATTCCCCAGGTACTGTATGAGAAGATTTGAAGGAATCCAGTAGAGACAGGATTGATGCAAGCTATTTTATGCATAGAGTTTTACAGTCCTTCGCCTGCTGTAGGCCTCACATGATCTTGAAAAAAATCCATCCACTTCTATCAGATAAAAGAGTCAATTATGTTTCCTTTGCACCTTCCAATGAGAGTAACTCAATCTCTTAACAACAGACTTTGTCCTTTAAATTTATTAAAAACCATAAGCATTATTAACTTTAGAAGAAATAAAATAATGCAACTTTTATAGCTACATTACTTTCATTTTATGGTGTTAGTGAATGATTCCACAAAAAAGTTACCTTGTGTTAACTAAAGCTAAAATTCCTCTTTAGAAGCTGTAGAGGAGAATCAAAGGGAGGCTTATAATATAGAAGGTGGCAGCGTGCCATTATTCTTTTTGTTGTTATTGGCAAGAACACAATCACATGCCCTTTAATCTTTGTTAGACAGCCTGCTACTCATATGGATAACACAATCAAACACTTCTTTCAATCAACGGAATTATCTTCATTGAGAGAGCAGCAGAAATAGACTTATGAAATGTAGCTACTATGCGTCCCAAACCGGTACGTAATTCTAAGCTACAGAGATAAAAATATTATGTACTCTGCTGTATAATTAATATCTTCTAGCACAACAAATTATGAAGATGTTCAAAATAGTAGACCAGCAGATTAAAACTTAGGGAGCAAAAATACTGCTTTTGAATGGATATTTGCAGTGTCACAAACTAATATCCTTAGCAACAGGTTTAACTTATCAATATATTTTATTTCATATCTGACATGTAATGCACACGTTGCATTATTAACGGTAATAATATTACTAGAAAAAGTATTAGACTGGATAAATTCTGTTTCTTCAGCTTTACATCTGTTACTATTTTTTCTTTGCAGTTTTCTAGTACTCAGTCCCATTTATGCCTCATGCATGTTTCAAGATGGTTAACAACAGTTTCACCTGTAAATTCTAGGAAGCAATTTGAGATTCTTTATCCTGTTTTCTTTGTTTCCTTTTTTTTTTTTCTCATCTGATTTCCCTTAAATAATAACACCAGAGCAATTGATAACTGTCAATGTAAAGTCTTGTCTAACAAATTTTAAAAATTAGTTAGAAATAATTTGGGGTTGCAGAATGCCCCTGTTAATTCTGTTTGTTTTTTTTTTAATTGTCTCTTTAACATGTTATTACATTACAGCAGGAAGAGAGAATTAGAGCTAGGTTCAGAGAAAAGACTTTGGTGCAGCAAGGCTAACCACTGAATGACTGTTAACTAGAACAAAACTAAGTACTAAGAGCAAATATTTCTGAAGATGGTTCTGTACAATTTCCCAGAACCTTGTAAGAACATTTATAAGCGAGATTAATTACGCAAATAAAATCTCATCTAATTAAGAAAATAAGAATTACTCATACATGCCTTAAAACAATTTAAATAATGTGTGCAGAACACCTTCATATTTATGTCATTGTATGCAGACCTAATCATGCTCGTATTAAGTATTTTGCTCTCCCCAGGCTCTTGAGTGACTCAAAATGGAGTAATCTAATTTTTCCAGGAAGAACTCTCACTAGAGCATACAAGTCAAGGAGTAAAAATGCTGTGATAGCAGAAGTCTCACATTTAAATACATGAGAGCATTCATAACACCAGACTTTTAATTTCAGAAGGAGATAAAAATCTGGCTTAATTTTAGATCAGCTCATCTGAGATTATTGGCACTCAGTGAAAGCTTGCCTGCAGTACAAAAACACATTCATTTCTTTAATGACAGCTGCATTACTTTGTAGGCCTCTCACTCCTTCTCACCAAAGAGTTTTGCCTTACATCTTTATCTGTTTTGGACTTAACACCATCTTGTGATATGCACAAGATTGTGCATATTTGTCAATAATGTTAACAATTACTTAGATATAATACATTTGTTTATTTATTTGTTTGTAGAAATATGTTTTTAAGAAGGGTGGCCTGGGACATCATATAGCGGAGGACCCTAAATGCCTGATCTTTTCCTGTGATGCTAAGAAATGGTCACCTAATGCTAATTAATTCCACTAGAGCTCAGTGTCTCTCCCTTATAAGAAGAGCCACATTGGGGACAGAAAATGAGATAGAGACCTCTCTTCTGAATCTCTTTTTTGCTCATAGTTGTGCAGCCACCTTACAGTGCTATCATGTAGATCCCTAACTTCTGTGTTAAACTGTCATGTGAAATGGTGCCTGAAGCCTTTCAGGTCAAAATAAATCATATCTGCTCTTTCTTCCTTATCCATTTGCCTGTTACCCTGCCATAAAAATAAATCATTTTGTTTGATGTGATTTCTAGTAGGCAAATTGATGAGGGCTGTTATTTCTCATTTTGCTTTCTATGAACTTACTCGATCCAGTACTTTTACACTGCAGTAAGTTTGGTCTATAGCGTTGGTATATGGTTTCCTGGCCTACTTCCTCCCTCTGGCTTTCAAGGATTAGTGCTATTCTTGTCCTTTTACAGTCTTTTGGAATTTTATTCATTCTGCATGAGTTCTCAGATATAAATGCTAATGATTTTGAGATGGTCTCGGTTAGTTTGCAGTATCCCCTACTGTGAATTTCACTTGGCTGAGCAAACTTGAAAACATCTCACAAATCTCTTCCCCTTTGTTTTCTTAAACTACATGATTTTTACCTCTATTTCCACATGTGTTAATTGTGTTATTCAGTTAGGCATTTTATGAAGACTGGAGAGATAAAAAATAAAAAGCCACTAACAACTATGGAATTTTCTGGATTTTCCAATACTGGACATCCTTCACCTTTCTGTGGAATTTTTTCTTTGCTCTTCTACCTACCATTTATATTACAGAATATTTTATACCTCCTAATAACTGTTTCTCATTTTCTGCTTCTGTGTTTTGTCTTTTAGATGTTCACAGTATTTTATTTTCATCTTCAATCATTTTGAGAAATTTGTGCTTGAGGTCACTGAAGAGTTTGTGTTCCTGTAAAATTCACTGTATAGTATGCTTTCTCATCTTTCTTTCTATTGGGTTATGTATTTATGGCCTGAATATCAATATCAGAATTGCAGTCTTTTTTCCTTTAAGTGCACTTCCAATGGATATTTACAGCTTCATTTTCTTCAGAGGACCCTGAATACAATGGTAAATAACATTTCATCATTAGCCAAGTAGGCTGAAGATGCCCATCTATGAAATTTTAGGAGTTTGAAGGCCTGTCTATATATCTTTGATTCCTTTTCCATTCACAATTAAGCTATATTTCCCTGTATCAATATTCTAGTCCTTTGAATTAAATTTGTTATGTACGTTAAATTGATTTTTTACTTGTGTACATTTAGTCCACTGTTTCCATTACTTGTCTAAACCTAATCTAAAGCATTATGTTATATTCCTAAAAGGTTTACTATACCATTTTATTCTATCGATATTATGACAACAGTAACTTTTATTTTCAGTTATAGGTCCTTAATGCTGGCCTCTACACTTAAACTGCCATCATTTGCTAATCTAATCTAAAATTCTTCCCTTACATGATATACAGAAAATTTCTCAATCATCACTATCTGCTGATGGAATACTCTTACAGGCCATGAACCATGATAATTAGAGTTTCATCAGCTTCTTTTCCTTAGTACCTGTCTGGGTTTCAGCCAAGACAGTATTAATAGTGCACTAGTCTTTCAGTTACTGATGATTTATGGGAGCATGCCCAGAGCCAGACTGGGCTGCTCAATGCAAAAGAGCCACCACCATTATGGTGCAGTGGCAAGGGATGAGGCAGAGCCAGGACAAGTGGCCTGAATTTGACAAGGAATTATTCCATAGCATGTGACATCATGCAGAAGGCCATAAAGGTGTGAGGAGTTTGTTGCGGGGGGTTGCAATTACTTGGGGATCTGCTGGGTGTTAGGGGGTAGGAGTGAGACATCGCATTGCTGGCATGGCATCCATCAGTGTGCAGTTGTTAGCTGGGCATTGGTGCAGAGTAATTGCATTGTGGAGATATATATATATATATATATACACACATATATATATATTTATGTATATACACACAGTTATCACATTTCTGTTTCTCTTTTTCTTTTCTATCTTATTAAGTAATTTTGTCTCAACTCGTGAGTTCTACTTTGCTTCCAATTCTCTCCCTAATCCCAGCTAGAGGAGAGTGAGCAAACAGCTGTGTGGTGCTGAGCTGCTGCTGCTTTACTCAACAGCTTCACAGGTTTCATTTCCTGATAATCAACACATTTCATGGGCTGTTAAATCAAATTACAAAATGAACACTTTCAGTCTCTTCAGATGTGCATCACTGAATTCCCCCAGTATTTTTCCTCTTGAAAGGGACAGTTATTAACTGTTCAACTTTTGGACACATAGTTCTTCATTGTTATAGCCACTGAGGCTAGTCCTTCGCTGTCTCACAGTACAGTAGATCATTTTTTGATCGAGCAAAATTCAAAGAGAATCGGCAGACAGTTTCCAATCCAAAAGTCATCCCAGTGCATCTATCTTTGTCAGCACTGCTCCTGTTCCTTTTATTTCTTTTTGTATTCATCGCTATTGTCTGTTTCTATGTCAACCCCATTGATCAAGGCCTCGCAATACTGGATGCATCTTATCTATTTCCCAAGAGAGCCTGCAAACAGGTGCATACACTATGCAAGTGGATGTCTGCAAGTCCCGCAAATGAAAACCAAGGGGCTGAGTAAATGAATTAATCTGCTTTCCCACGTTTGTTATTCTGTGGTTCTTTTCCCTTGCACATGTGGTATTTTCTACTTCATTTGAATAATTTTAGCTACCTAACTGTAATATCCTGCTGTTAATCCCTTTTTTTCTCTTTGTTTCGTCTGAGTGTTCCTGGTAAAGATATGGTGTATTAATATCCCAAATAGGGATGTAACTTCCCTGTTCTACTGCGATTCTGATCCCACACAGTACATCACTTATTCAAGAAATCTTACTTCATACATCTTTCTATCAGTTAATCAAAAATAGCCCTTGATTTTAGAAGGGCTTTTTTCTTTCTTTCTTTTTGTTGTTGTTGTTTGTTTGTTTGCTTGTTTTCCTCCAGGATAACTGGAGGGACATGTGCTCATCCAGATTTTCAACTGATGTTCATCACTGATTTCCTTAAATCTTCTATTTTTGTAGCACTGTCTTGTGAATATCATTAGCAAACCCACAAAAAACTCTCAGGATGGCTACATAAATACTGAGTGCAAAGATTTTTACACAATGCATGTCTGTGGCTTTTTTCTTTTCAAATACATCTCTGAGAGATGCATTCATACAATGCTAACAGAAGTGAATGAAAAAATGCATTTAATCAATTTGAATTTCTTGATGATAATGGAAACATCTGTTTTTATAAAATTTATTTGTCCCATTCTTTTTATTAGCTTCCTACATCAGCAATTCCAACTCAGAGCAGGCACTTTTCCTCTGGTATATATATTTTAAAATCACTTATCATCATCATCATCCATTATCTTTTCATCAATCCATGTTTTTCTCAGAAATTATTTGCATTATCCCACAGTGACTTTCATTGCGTTTACACCTGTTACTATGTTACCTATGAAAGTTTCCAAAGCTGCTGGTCAATATAGGAATCAATTTCAAAGGCACACATCTGTAGCCTTATTACAAAAATTTTTTTTTGTCTCTCTAGTGCTGCAATATATAATCATTTGAAAATTTTGCTGGTAAATGAAACAAAGAAAAACATATAAAATAGCAGTTGTTCCAGGGGAAGCACAAGAAGCAAATCAGATAGAAAATTCAGAATGAATGTGATAAAAACATTCAAGAAAAAGTTTTATTTTCTCACATGGCTCTGCTCACAGTGAGTACATCCATACTAATACCTACACAGCCACAGCATCTAAGCTGTGTAAACACCATCATGTAAACAACATGAACAATATTGATATCAAAAAGCAACCAAGTACTTCCTGAAAACTTGATTAAAATGCTAAGAAAAAGAAAATTACAAAAAATTAGGAAGTGATAGAGAATAATTTTAAGGCTAGTAACTTTAGTGTATTCACTTCTTTTGTAATTCCCTGGAACTGACAACAAACCCCAGGAGTTCATGCAAATGGTGCCTAATTAACTTTTTGTGTGAAGGGAAATGTCCTCTAAGTGGACTAATTAATAAATTAAGCCATAATTAAGAAAACCGCTGAAACTGAAGAGTAAAAATGAAAGTGACCATTGTTAAAAACTTCTTGACAGCAAACTTTTTTTCCTATTTATTTCATTGGTATTACATATATAAATACATAACCAGTACTATGCCCAGTGAAATCTCAAAGTTTTGTATACGTTAGCAAACTTCCATAGTAGTTTTATAGCTGCAGATTAAAACATTTAATGTTCAAGTACAACATTAAATTAAAACAAACAAACAAACAAACAAACAAAAAACCAACCAACTTCAAAAGTGATTAAAAACATTTCTTTTGAAGGAAAATACAGAAATTCTTTCAGTTCTTCCAAATAGGCTTTCTTCTAGTTCTGCCTGTTGCACTAAACATCTTTCACTTGTATACCACTTACAAGAGACCTACAAGAACGAGATATAAATATTTAACCTCCTGTTTTGTTTTATGCTTTCTTTCTTCTATCTTTCCTCACAAGTGCTGTTGACTGCACCTATTCATTGCTATTCTCAGCAAGAAGTTTTATTCTGCACTTTCCCAACATCCTAACTTGCTTGTGCTATTGTTTATGTTATTAATTGTAGGAACTGATCTTGCACATACCAAGGTCATTGGGAAACTGGAATTGAACTGAATAACAATGGAGTCAAAACTTAGAAAACTGAGCAACAATCTTGTATTAAAAATTTAGAAACGACACTAAACCTCATAAACGGCCTTGGTGTTAAGGGTTTGGCAGGAAGACACACATGGTGACAAACAGTCTCCAAATGGAGAAATGAGGCAAGATAAAAACAGTGATGGAGAGCAAAAGGGAAAATCAAAAAATTACAAAGCAAGGAAGAAATGGAAATGAAAAAGAGAAGTAAACAGAACTGCAAAGAAACAGATAGGAAGGGATGTAAAAATAAGTAAGCAAAAGTATTTTACTAAATGAGTTAACTGGAAAATATGGAAAGGTATTTTATTTATAACCAGTGCATGTGTAGAAATCCGAAACCAGAGGCTTTTATCAGTTGTGATTGATGAAAGATTTTGAGGAAGAATTATTTTGTTTCTTGGTTGGGTTTTTTGTTTCTTTCCATTTGAAATAATGGTATTTTTTGTATGAAATGCTCTGATTTAATAATGTTTAGAAAACAAAATGTAGTATTACTGAACTTAATACAGATCAATAAATACAAGTTACTTATCATGTGGAATCATGAATATTCTGTATTTTCTTTTGCTTTGCAATGCATATTATTTATCTCTTTGTGAGATAAATGAAGAACTGACAAAGAACTTGTTAATACTATTGTTCAGGATCATAGAATCATAGAATCACAAAGTTGGAAAGGACCTACAAGATCATCTAGTCCAGCCGTTCTCCCATCACCAGTACTACCACAGTCCACTAAACCATACCTCATAGCTCCTCATCCAGACGCCTCTTGAACACTGCCAGGGACGGCGACTCCGCCACGTCTCTGGGCAGGCCATTCCAGTGCCTGACCACTCTCTGAGAGAAAAAGTTCTTCCTTATGTCTAACCTAAACGTTCTCTGATACAACTTGTGGCCAATTTCTCGGGTCCTGTTTGTTGCCTGGGAGAAGAAGCCAAACCCATCCTCATCACAACCTCCATTCAGGAAGTTGTAGAGTGCAATGAGGTCTCCTCTGAGCCTCCTCTTCTCCAGACTAAACAATCCAAGCTCCCTCAGCCACTCCTCATAAGACCTGCACTTCAGACCCCTCACCAGTTTCGTTGCCCTTCTCTGGACACGTTCCAGGGCCTCGATGTCTTTCCTGTAGTGAGGGACCCAAAACTGAACACAGTACTCAAGGTGCGACCTCACCAGAGCTGAGTACAGGAGGATGATCACCTCCCTGCTCCTGCTGGCCACACTATTTCTAATGCAGGCCAGGATGCCATTGGCCCTCTTGGCCACCTGGGCACACTGTCAGCTCATGTTCAGCTGTACTAGCAAGGACTGCGTGTTGATATTAGGTCACAGTGCTGCTAAAGCAGCAATACTAGCTATAATTTATGAATCAATCCCATTGAACAAAAGCTGAAAAGAGTAATTTTTCCAATTAAAAAAAATGTATTAACTTGCCCAGTATACAGGTGGCTGCACAACTGAGGAAAAATATAGCTTTCCAATTTCTGGATGAGGAGAGCTGTTCTGAAAAGCTCTTTGATAGTGAATCCGTATCGTGAGTAATTCTTTGGTAGGAATAATGCAATAAATGTTCATATGCCATCAAATACAATCCTGCAGAAAAAAAATTAGAATGGTTTAAAATATTACAACTTTCAGATGTTAGTTGATAGTTGTATGAAAAAAAATCTAAATTACAGTTTCTTGATTACTCAAGCTAGCCCACCCTAATGCACTTTAAGAAACCTCAGGAGAACGTGCTGCTGCTAATGTTGTCTCAAGGGTAACCTTTAAAGTGCTTGAGTTTGATTCACAATAGGCTGTTTTAACATACCACTATCTTCAGTCTAAAAAAAAAGGAAAAAAAAAAGGAAAAAATAATAAAATAATGCTTTCTACTACATGATGCCATTGCCCATCTCAGAAAACTAATCTAAAATCTGCTAGATTCAAATTCCTTGCTGTATTTATTTCTCGACAGTATAATAATTCTTGATTTATTTACTGCCAAGTAGTGCAGCTTTGAAAGAAAAGCTTTTTGCCGCCATCCTCATAGCATCCTAACAGTGAGGTCACTCTTCAGAAATAGGAGCTCTTGGTTTGAATCAGTGAGTCTGTGAGACTTCAGTACTAGATAGTGAAATCCGATTGAGTCTTTACGACATACATGTCTATAACTTTTTCTCAGATGTGATAATACCTCTGAATGACTCATCTTTCTATCTGGTGGCAGATACATATATCTAGTCATATGAACATGCATTTTCAATATAATATATTTTATGTATTTCTTGGTGAAGAGATTTTTTTCTATAAGTAGAAAGCTGAAAAAATATAGATTTAAATATACAATAAACCAATATAACAATTTTCTATTTATGAAAATACTTTATACAAACTCTGAGGCCTTTGTAATAAGATTCAACCACTTTTAAACCTCATCTGTCTAATTAAGGTAAAGAAGTTACCCAGTCCTCCTCTACAATTAATTTGCAGCATCTAATCTCAATAAGTTTGGATAATTTTTGTTTGTTTGGACAGTGTCTTCAGCTGTTCACTTGCACGTAACTCCAAAGATGCTTTGTTTCCCAGTGAGGTCATTCCTTATTATCACTTCCAAGCAAACTAAGAGATCATTTCTGATGACTGCACTCATTCATAACATACAGCTTTCTATTTCCAACAGGGTGACTAATGAGAAATGTTTTGATACTGTCGTTTTTCCTTAATGGTAATGTATCCTTAACAATGACTTTTTGCAGCTTCACTGACAATGGGAAGATCTTCCGCCCATCTCTTCTTTGCAACACTTTGTGCTTTGTGATTGTAAGTAGCTTATTTAACAGATTTATCAGCAGGTATCAGCCTTGTTCAAGTTCTGGCAGTGTCCGTAATTGGAATATGACTGTAGATTCTGACAGCTCCCAGAAAAGATTGTTAGGAATTTGTCTTAATGTCACCTGTTTAATTTGGACCTTCAGAAGCTGGGTAAATTAAATGTATTTTGTAGTCGACTGTAATGGTATATCTTGATAATATCAGAAATTGTAAAAATATTATCAGCATCTTGTAAGCAAGAATGTGATTGACAACTGTGCAAACAAAATCTGCACTGTGACATTCAGTTTTCACTTTGGCTGCCATTTTCAAAAACCATTCAGTTTCATCATGGATAAAAAGGCTCTACTTAACTGTAGAGAAATCTATCTGAACAGTTTTCCTGTTTCAGATGGCCTTGGTGTCATTCCAAATTATGTTTTAAAAGACAATAGAATGAAATAATTCAATCTGCACCTCTGTTTCTAAAAAGAACATTACTTCAACTTGATTCTTAGAAAAAAAGGCCATATATACCTATTGCCTTTCACAGAGAACTCAAGTCTGTACAGGCTCAAACTTGTAATTTCTACATGTCTCTTACTGCCAGCTGCATGCTCCATGACATCAGATTACATCTCTGCCTGTAATAGCATTTCCTTTCAAAATCTGAGTTCTAGTACTGCGAGCTTTTTTGTGGACTTCATATCATTACATTACAACTGTTATTCCCTTTACTCCTTCAGGAACAGTGCCAAAATGTTCTTGTTTCTGGTAATCCACTTGTCTAAGGAAATGCATGTTTTGATTTGTATCTTATAATTAATATTTTTATTTATATGTTAGGTGTTGACGCTCAAAATAAACAGGGTAAGGCTGGTACTTCCAGACTCACATGGATTACAGACAGTACATCAAATTTTGGTTGCTTGCAGAAGTCAGCAAGTCCACCTGTTACTGTCAGATTTGTTCATCCCAGAAATCAAAGGTTTGAAGAATGTCTACTTTGAATGCGCACATGAAAGTTAATGAATGGGAAACAATTCTAATTTAAAACTGTGCCTGCATACAGATGCTATTAATTATTTTTAGTAGTTACTATAACATGTTGGGTAGAGTCCTAAAAATCACTTACATACACTCGTATAAATAAATCTTAAACTGAGATTCTCGAAATCTTTCCTCAATTTCTGTGCAACTATTTAAAACCTGCAAGTACCTCATGTTTTGGATTAAATGTATGCCTAGACATACAACAGTATTAGAGAACTAAGTAATTTTGCCCGTGCTTGACTATGATCAGAAATTAAGAACTCCTCTGCCTTTGTCCAGGTCAGGTGGAATCTTATAAGCAATGAAAACTGAATGCAAACAGTGCACAAAATGCAACTGTGGCAACTCCTTTTGAAATAGGTAAGTGGAAGTGGCAGACTCTCAAACGTGACCTCAGGGAATAACAAATTGATAAAAATACTTCTCTAGTAATAAATGATGAGATCAAGTTCCTCAAAAATAGAGTGAAATTTCTTGTAAAACAATCTAATGGTCATATGGTTCTTGCAGGAAGAAACTCAATTACCTTTTCATGATGCAATAAACTTTGGAGTTTTTGATGCAATAGCTGGCACCTCTTTGGAAAGAGATGGAAAGCATCTGCTCTGGAAATAGACTATTTGGTGCTGAAGTTGACTCTCTGGAGACATAAATTTGAAACTCACAGGGAAAGGATGATCTTTAACCCAACAATGTATTTCTTTTCTAAGTGTTCCAAATGGGCAGAAGAGAAACACAACATTGGAACACCATTCCATAACTTATTGTTATATCTTGGAGCAGGAGCACCAAGAATTCTGACTCCTTAAAGTCTTTTCACTGTACTTTGAGATGATGTTGATTCTGTTCACATCTGTTAGGCTTGCTCAGTGCTTGGACACTTCATTAAGCTAACAAAAACGTTTAACTTAAAGATGTCTAATACACATTTGTGGGATTCAACATGCCAAAGTTCAAATGTCTATAATATAAGTAGTCTGTAATGTGGGAGAAAAGTCAGGGTTTCTACTACCTTTAGTAGACAGATAATTAGACCAGACAATGAACTCTAGAAAGCTATTCTCCTGGAATGGACACCCACATTTCATCATCTGAATATCTCTCCACAGTCCAGCTTTTTGCATTATATAACTCAGACTGTAATTGGATCTAAAACACCTAAATCACATATAGATTCTATCTGCATTAAAAAAGAATTAAAGAAAATAATTTAAAAAGAAACAAGCTCAACATTTTCAGTTGAAAAATATCCTCAATAGGTGTATATATGACATGAGACACAAAAGTCAAGGAATTAGTAGTACCCATTGAACATACACACTAAGTATAGATATTGTAATGGAGAATTTTTTTCATTTCATAGAACTGCAGAAGTTATAAGCCTGGCTCTACTACATTTGTTTGGAAAACTGAATTGAAGAGTGTTCCCAAATTAAAGATCAGTTTCTCATTCATTCACATTGAATTTACTCTGAATAGAGTTAGATAAGTTCAAAGCTGTTCACTGACTTAACATCATGCTTTCCAGCCTTCGTTTTCTGCCTGTGAGAAAAAAGTATTTCAAGTTTTCCAGAAGATCTCTGACAACTCTTCCACAACTTGAAATACCAGTCAGTGAGTCAGGTTTAGTGTAAAGTTAATTAGTAATAATTAGAACTTTATATTGCCTTTTATTTTCAAAGCACCTTAGAAACACTGACCTGGCATTAGCTCTCACATCTTCTCTAACCTTACTGTGTACACATAAAACTAAATAGCTTTGTAAAAAAGAAATAAAAAAGGAGAAAGAACATGTTGATTTCTACCTATGCTCTGTCATATTCACATACACACATATCTCCTGGAACAGAGTCCAACTGTGAACAGAAACTGTCCATATCTGACATTCAGGCAGAGACTCAAAAGCTGGTATATCTGTCATACACACTTATTTCATGTTTGTCAATGCACCATCAGTTGTCAAAGGCCTTGTTTAATTCAATGTAAATGGCATACATCAGTACCTTTATTCAATACAAAGAGCCAGTAGTATCACAGGAGGTACTCAGCGCAACATACCTTGGCCTTGGTAAATCCACACTGCCTGTTCCCAAACATTCTTGTCCATCATATGTTAGGAAATGGCACCCATGAGGTCTTTGTTCACTATCTTCCAAGACTCGGAAGGGAGGATGTGTGACCTAGAGTTCACAGTATCATTCTTATTGCCCTTTTTGAATATGAATACTTTTGAATATTGAATATGAATATATGAATATAACATCTGCTTTTTCCCAAGCATCATGGGCCTCTTTCAATCACTTTGATTGTTCAAAGGTGGTAGAGTGGTCTAAAGCTTAAGAAAACCATACTGACCAAAACAGGACATAGTGTTCCCACTATTGCATATCAGTACACTCCAAAATGAAACGCAACATTGCACTGTTGACAGATTCTCCTTTTTTGATTCATGATAGCTCCCATGCTAGCCAGTTGGAGATAATTCTGAAGTCTGATAAGATAAAAAAATCCCATTTCTGATCCATAGGTGGTCGGATTACCAGTCAATGTCTTTCTCACAGGAGAGATTCAGGTTACTAAGATGTTGAAATCGTTGAGATCTGATGATTCGCAGCATTTATTGTGATCAGAATGGTAAGACTAAGTGTCCTTGACTAAGAATGTTTTCACACAGAATTACTACAGACGAGCTAATAAAAATAACTCACGTTATATTGAGCTCATTCTATATGACTGCCTTAGCATGAAATGTAAAAATATTCAATTTCTTCCCCTGATTAAATCATAAAAGTATTTTTAACATATCTGATTTAATTAATGTTACTTTTAATGCTAAATATTTATTCACAACACCAACATTTCTCTTTTTATAGATAATATTTTAGTAATTTTATGAGTTCTACTCTGATTATGACTACTGATCCATGCTTTTTTATTGAATTCCTCTCTCCTTACCTGCCTAAAATATTAAACCTGACAAATTAGGCCTTGACTGTATTTATTAGTTTTTTAGAAATTAATTCACTGGCATTTACAAAGAAATTTTGATGTTTTGGGAGCTATTTTTAAGAATGATTTACATTGTATTGCAATTAATTTCATATCATTGTCAAATAGTAGTACTTTCATGTTTATTTTCAAATGTCTTCATCAGTGTACAAGCACTGTACACTGCAAAAATAAGCAAAAATAAGATGGCAATCATTTGAACAAATTTTCATATCAAATAAATTAATGCCTACCAAATCTTTCTATTTATATGTGGAAGAAATTTAACACTGTTTTCTACTCTTACAGCTTTCTACTCTCCTGTGGCTTCACCAGCAGTCATATAAGAAATTATCTGTATCACATTTTGTATGATATTAAAGTAGTCTGACACAAGGTCACCATTTTTTATCTTTCCTCCCATCTGCAGATGAGATAAACTCAATAAAGACCTGCCATCTGAAGGATTGTCTGTATATTTGGGATGTCCTGGCTCTTCAAATTCCATAATCACACAAAAGCCCATCTCAGATTTTTAAGACTGTTTAAGTTGTTAAACCATTCTAAAAAATCTCAGCATTTAATTTTAAACAGAGTCTCTCCAATTGTATATTACTCTATCTGTATTTGATATCAGCAGAAAAAGCTCTAGTATAATCTCACTAGAAATTAACTAGAACCAGAAACAGTTCTCTCATTGTTAAACAACAAATTCACAAATCCTAAAACATAAATTAACTAATTTCTGAGGCAACTGAGATCAACAAAAATAATTAAGATAAGCTTTCAAAAGATAGTCTTTGATGATTTTTGAAAAAAAACCCAAAAAAATTCAAAAAAATTTTGAAGATGTTTTCTTCCCATTTACTAAATCATTTATTAAATCATTTTCAACCATAGCCTTAATAGTAAGAAAGTTAGGGAGCAGAAACACGCACCTCTATAGCCACTGTGTTGACAATTTACACATCCAATGCTCCATACTAAAATGTACTAAGAAGTGTCTGCATAGCTTCTGCATAGCTAAAAAATGAAAATGTATTTTCATGCAGCAGCCAAGAACATGTGTGTGATACACACACACACCTTACTCCTCTCTGTATCATACAAGCTGTTTCATTACTTTGATAGGACACGGAAATTTGCCTGATGAGGAAAATGAAGAGTAGATAAGTTCCTGTTTACAGGATGAATGCCTCTGCTCTGATAAATTTTCCATCTTAAAATACATTTTCTCTTAATTCCCAAATGAACTGTCTTTATTGTGAACTGATTTGTTCTCTGTTTTCTCTTATTTCTAAGTAATAAGTCAGAGTGGAGCCAGATACATTAAAAAGAATCTCACACTCCCTCATTATTCACGGCTGTGCCTGATCTTAATATTTAGAATAGTTAGTAATGTTTTTTTTTTTTTTTTTTTTTCTTTAATTTCTATATTGAAAACACAGGCAGCACTATTACTAGAAGCCTTTCCTGGCAAGGAATTTTTCTGAAGGCACAGGTGATATTTCTAAACATAGGAGTGATTTTTTTCCACTGAGAAAAAGATTAATACATTATGGACATGCTTGATCTTACCTTAACAGTTTCTGTGAGGATTGAAAATACACGCTATGATGTTATGGACCAAAAATTAGTTCTAATGGTCTTCTTAATAAATAGAGCAATCAATACTAATTTTTTGTTGTTGTTGTTTTTTACAGTATTAAGAAGACAAGAAGAATTCTGAAACTTGCCAAAAACTTGCTAAAATTCACTGAAATCTTGTGAATTACCTTAACTTCTATACACTAAAAGTTGTAACATTTTTTCTTTCTTCATGTATTCATCTTCTTCAATATAGATGCACAAAGAATATCCCTAGACAGTGAATTAACTAAAGAACCTATTACACAGAAATTTTTGTTTTCTTTCATAATGAATGGGAATTAGATGAAGGTTATTTTTAGCAAAGACAGATATTTCCTTCATTCTACTACCATTAGCCACTTACAAAAAGGAAAAGACCTGATGTTTTACCTAAGAAAAGGTTTGTCTTTTGTGCTTTTGGAACTATGAAAGGCAAAACCCTTTCCAAAAGCAGCACTCTATCATGAAATTTTCTGGGAAAAAAAAAACAAAACCACCATTCACTGCACTCCTTAGATATTCTTTTTAATTAAAACTCACTGTAATCTTGGGTATAGAATCACAGAATCATAGAATCATAGAATCATAGAAAGGCCTGGGTTGAAATGGACAACAATGATGATTTAGTTTCAACCCCCTTCCTATGTACAGGGTCACCAGCCACTAGACCAGGCTGTCCAGAGCCACATCCGGATTGACCTTCAATGCCTCCAGGGATGGGGCATCCACAGCCTCCTTGGGCAACCTATTCCAGTGCATCACCACCCTGAGTGAAAAGCTACCTCCTAATATCTAACCTAAACCTCCTCTGTCTCAGTTTAAAACAATTCCCCTTGTCCTATCACTATCCACCCTCATAAACAGCCTCTCCCCCCTCCTGTTTATATATTCCCTTCAAGTATTGGAAAGCCACAATGAGGTCTGCCCGGAGCCTTCTCTTCTCCAAGCTAAACAAGCCCAGTTCCCTCAACCTTTCCTTGTAGGAGAGGTACTCCAGCCCTCTGATCATCTTAGTGTCCCTTCTCTAGATCTGTTCTAGAGTTCTGCATCTTTCTTGTGCTGGGGGCCCCAGGCCTGGACACAGTACTCCAGATGGGGCCTCACAAGAGCTGAGTAGAGGGGGACAAACACCTCCCTCTCCCTGTTGGCCACCCCTTTTTTAGTGCAGGCCAGAGCACAGTTGGCTTTCCAGGCTGCAAGCTCACATCCAGCTTCTCGTCCACCAGGACCCCCAAGTCCTCCGCAGGGCTGCTCTCAAGATTTTCCCCTAGTTTGTATAAATACCTGGGATTGCCCCGACCCAAGTGCAGCACCCTGCACTTGATCTTGTTGAACCTCATTAAGTTCTCATGGGCACACTTCTCCAGCCTGTCCAGGTCCCTCAGGATGGCTTCCCTTCCTTCCAATGTATCGACTGCACCGCTTCGCTTGGTGACATCCACAGACTTGCTGAGGGTGCACTCAATGCCATTGTCTGTGTCATTGATGAAGATGTTGAAGAGCACAAGTCCCAAGACCGACCCCTGAGGGATACTACTTGAGATCGGCCTCCACCCTGACACAGAACCATTGATCACAACCCTTTGGCAGTGTCCAGCCAGCCAATTCCTAATCAGTCGAACAGTCCATCCTTCAAATCCACACCTCTCCACTTTAGTGGGAAGGATGTGGTGAGGGACCATGTCAAAGGCTTTGCAGAAGTCTAGGTAGACGACATTCATAAAAAATTCTCAATGTATATAATGCATGTATATAATTTATATACATATATATTTATATTTGTATGTATATATATATAATTTTCAGGTATATAATGCATATGAATAAAATTGAACTGTAAGCATTGTTTGCAACAAACACTCACTCTCATAATTATATGGATCACTAAGATACTCTGAAAACATTTACTTTTAACTGAGGCCACCATAATATCATCAGTGTTGTCTTTTTGACTTAGCATACAACAATTTTCTTCATAATAATGGGCAAGTGTATGTATATAGTATACGATAGACATTACTCATTACTGATAATCTCAGTCTCAGCAATTCTAGACCCAAGTTATTGAGTGCTGGACACTGCCTACAGCTTCAAATTGAACAACAAGGTTGCTAAGTTTGCAATATATAGTATCAGTAAAACATTCATTAAAGAAATCTTATGACTCATACTGTGGTATCCTGCCATAGATGTAGGGGCCTTACAACCTAGGTTTCAAAATTAAATAACCACCCAGTATTTTTATGTGGCCTTTAAGAAAGAGGAAGATCTTCCTCTGTGATTTTGAACAGTATCTACAATCTTTTGGTATATTCTCCTGGGAAGTTTTGGTTTATAGCCCTTTCAGCTAGAGGTAATAGGATATGTCTTTCATTTCCTTGGCAACTTGCTAACCATTAGTTTATCTATGAAAGAAAAGAGTGGATTCAGTTAAGCTTTCCAAGAGGCTGTTGGCACTTACCTTCAAATAAAAGATTCCTCAAGCTCTCTGTGCTATTCTCCAAGTTTTATTCTCTTTAGTAAGTTTTACTGCAAGTAGATAAAATGATAAGACAATATAAACTGTGAAAGCCACAAGATACATATACTCTTTTTTCTGCCAGAAGAGCATTAAATACTGCTGTTAATAGGATTTAAATAAATATATTTAAAGAATAACTTGACCCAACCTACATAAAGAGCTAGGAAATTATCCTTGAAACAAGGGCAAATGGCATTAACCAGCCTGAAACTGCATGGCATACTGTTGGTTGCTTGAAATATTTCTTGGACAGAGCTAAGCCAGTGCAGGCATAGTGGCCAAGCCAACAGTTAAGTAGCATGCTCAAGATCAGTTTATGCCCCTTTTTTACGTCATCGCAGACATAAAAAAAATATACACGTTAATGCTTATGTATTCTCCAAGTTTTCAAAATCTTATACAGGCTTCAAGAATTAACAATGCATTTTCTGTTTAAATTTTATATTAATCCTTGTGAGCATGTTCTATGTTTTTTTTTAAAAATATATTTTTAAACTAGTAGTCCTACATAGAATAAATTTACAATATTCTAGTTCATAAAGGGACAGATGTAATAAAAGGATGACCTTGAAATCTGAAGGTAGCTATACCAAAGACAGTTCAATCAGTTCAAGTGTTCCCACAATAATAAATTAATATACCAGAAATGTTATTTTCAGATGTTTCCACTTGTGGAAGCTTAGACATTTTTTAATAGCATATAGAAAAATTGTTGTTTACTGACTGTCCTGCTTTTCATAATTAACTGTTTTATACTATAATGAAGGAATTTATAGTCCCCAGGAGTCTAAATATCGCAGGTTAAAAAATGTTACACTGGACAAATACCTCCAGTATGTTTACATGCACAATTTTCACTTATCTTTCTTTTTCATTGAAATAAGACTTCAGATTGATGTGGTTTTGGTGTTCAGTTGGTCTCTCACTTCCTATCTATTTTCTAATGGAGACGGTGTTTCCTTCACAGCTTTTCTCTGATGGTAGTTCAACTTCTGTCTTTCCAAAGCTTCTAAAGCCAAACTGACAAATATGTGTAAAAGCATTCTTTCCTCACAAGTGAGGAAAATTGAAATTACAAAAGAACTTATATTCAGAGAGATAGGTTCTTTCCACCTATAAAATAGGTGTACCATTTTGCATTTGATTAACTCTCAAAGTTACTTGAAATTGCAATAGCATCTATTCTGAGAAGCAACTTAATAATGAGTAAGCAAACTACTCTGAACTACTCCATATTACATTTATTCTACCATTTTCCCTAATTCTGAACCCAGTAAAGTCTTTACATAACAATCTCTTCCTAATCTTCTTCTAAGAGCAGAAGCTGAGATTCTTCTATGGCTAAGGGATGTCACTAAAAATGTCAGGAGAAAAATGCATTATAGAATATGATATCTACCTGATAGATTTTTAAGGAACGAAGCTATAGATAAATTTTAAAAATACAACCTGTTCTTTACACTTGAAAGAAAGGCAGAAAGTCAGAAAGGGAGAAAGGGAGAAAGGGAGAAACAGAGAGTGTCAGTGATTGCGTATTTTCTTTTGGGGTGATATTCCTAGGGAATCTAATCACAAGGGAGATATTTTCAGCAACAGTGAGCTAATGAAACCCAGAGTGAAGAAAAAAAAGGCAAACTCCAAAGAACATACCACCCTGAGACATTTCTCCTAAATAAGTTTATCTTTCAATGAACAGGTGAAACTTTTTAAAAATAATTATTTTTAATCTGCACATGTAAGACTTTTTATTATAATTTCTGATCATACGCTGACTTTCTTTTAAATTTATTACAAAGTATTGACTCGTAAATATCATTGAAAAGTTTGTTTTATTTCTGGAGTTCAGTCCAAAACAACATCCACTGCAGAAGGAATGCCAACCTACCAAGATTCAACATGTAGCTTAGACATCTCCTCTAAATTATACAATCACCGTATCATAGAATTGTATATCTGAGTTTAGAATTAGCTTCAGAATAGAGCAGAAGCAAAGCTAGGACCACAAAGCTGGACTCAAAAGGATTCACGGACATTAACATCAAATACCCTATTTTTTTTCCAGTTGATACTCTTAAGAAGAAATAGCTATTGGTTCATAGCTTGCATTCAAGTGGTCCTAATGCCACCTATTATCCAGATTAATGCCCTAATTGCATTTGGTCATTTCAAGGAAAGGGAGAAGCTATTTTGGATGAGAGTGTACATCTTCAGTAAATAATATTTTACTGAATTTGTTCCAATTTAATGGCTAAGCCCTCCAGCAAATATTTGCCCATGGGAACAGATTCATGAACAGATCAGGTGTTCTTCTCCATTAACCTTTTGGGATAACATGCTCTGTTCTCTACTTCTGAAGTGGTTTTCTTCAAGACAGATTCACTTGGAAAGTTCTATACAGCTGTTTCAAGAGTTTCTTAGATTTCTACAGACTGCTCCCTCCTTGCCTGAAAGCCTCAAGATCACTCACAGGAGCAATGAGGATGTAGATACAATCATTCATATTACCAAGATGGTATGTATTTTTCAAATCTTTCAGGCAGGGTCCTCTTTAAGATATAAGTAGAATCAAAAAGACAATTGGGATGGTTAGAACCCCTGAGCTGAGTTTCATGGGTTTTGTCTGGGCAATAGAGCAGTGCAAGTGATTGTCAAGCCAGACAGTAGGTTTGCAGCAGCTACAGAATGTGTTAATTCAATGCAAAGCATTCAGACTCAGAAGGCAGAGAATAGGATAGCAAGAATGGGATAGTATCCACATAACCAAACTCAACCCAGGGCTTTGTAGGGGGTATAGATCGAGAAATCAGTGATTCCCTTTCTTCTTTGCATTGCTGAACATCTGTTGCACAATTTGAGCTGTGGTGAAATTATATTGACCTTTTCAGCTTGCTGAGGTAGGTCAAAAATCTTGAATATGCTGCTTTCAGTCTACAAAATTCAAACACTGAGTGGTGCTGAGATGACTAGTTTCAGACAGGGAGAGTCTAAGAAAGTATGTTAAAATCGCATGGAACTAGACAAAGAGTTTGCCCACAAAAGACAGCTGTGAGATCATTAGCATCCCTATTATCTAATCTTTCAGTTTTTACCTATCCAGAATCCATTAGTCTGCTCTAGGTAGATGTTACTTCATAGGTAACATCTGTTTTTCTCTCAACAGAGTGCGTGAACTTATAGATCCATTTACACTATTAATGCTTACTGTCTTACAGTTTGCTATCTTCACTGGGATTAGAGTAGCCAGATTTCAGCTTCCTCTCTTTCATACTTTGAATCATCTGCTGTGTCCAGAGGGAATTTCAAGGGACTGTTTCTGCTAATGCTGGCAGAAATCTGATATATCACAGAATCAGGATTCTATGACATGTCAGACCAGTGAACTAACATCCATCCTCAAAGGGTACTCACTTCAGTGGTCAAAATGGGCCTGAGTCAGTTGCCTAAGCATAGACACCAGGGGTACCTCCCTGAGTCCAGCTGACACTGAAGAAAGGTGAAGATCTCTTACAGAACTTGTGCTTTACTTGTTTGTCCAGTGTACTAGATAACAAAGACATTTGGAACACTCTCTGGAAATCTCAAATGACATCCATTATGTTTGGGCAACATCTCTGTGCTTCTGATGTGAGACCAGAACTAGATAATCTCACTCCTGGCAAAGACTGAATCAGTTCCTCCAGTACTTTGGTAGCAGTAGGGCTAGTCTCCCTCCAGTCAGACCTTGAGCCAGTGTCCTCCCAGGCTATCACTTAAAAGAGCTAAATTAATATCAGAGTCAAAGCCATGAAAAAATCCTGGAAGATATCTTAGGAACAGGCTTTGTAAGAATATGTGAAGTCAAACACATTCATTATTTTATGATTTTGCTGTTTCCTTTCATGTTTTGTTCAGAGGGGACACATTCAGGTGATCTTTTCCCCTCTGAAAATGAAGCATTAGTGACAAACAAGAATGCCTAAAAATAGGAGAGAATCCAGAACTTATACCTCTTGAAAAGTCTACAGAGCCCAGAACATAGGGCTTGACAGTGACTTAACTGAATCCAGTTTAAACATGTGAGAGGCGGTATTCAGTTGCAACAAATATTGCATATTTCAGCAAGAATTGCTGCTGTGTGTCATCTCTTTTGGAAAATGGATTCATCAGGTAGATTTCCTCATTAACCCACATCCTGACTGGAAAGACAAAAACCTTCTTTCATGGGAAAACATTCCAGCAAGATTCTTTTGGTTGAAAAATCTTCATTTAGGATATTAATTGAAAGGTCTCTCCTAACAGACTAAAATTTTGACTTTCTATTATAGAAACTGGAACAGCATTTTAATTCTTTTAGCAGGTTCTTTAGTCTGAGTGACCCCAGTTTGTGGGTTTACACTATATAATACCAGACCTGTATTTTAAGGCATCACTTGCTCCATTTACAAACTTTTGAGTAAAGACAGAAGACTCATGCATGTCCTTATGTACTCCCAGTAGCACCCTCAGATGGCAAAATAGCCCAGCATCATCTGAGTTACCCACTGGCTCTTGAGAGTCAGCAGCAACCATCTTCCTCAATTTAGGTCTTCAGTTTTTTTTCCTGAAGTCATTTTGGAAAAATCAGGACACTAAAATGTTTTCTTATGCCATCTGGTTAAACCGTTGTTTATTCTTTCAGAACAGCAGTCTGCAGAGGAGAAAGTACAGTTGGGGAAAGAAACAGAAATCTTTGTCTTTTATGTAATTAATCCAAATAGTCAGATGAAACACTCAATCAGATTCATCAAGCCTACAAGAGTTCTCTGTTCTTGTCCATATCATTGGTCTTAAGTGGAATATCTTAATTAAGTTATCAAATTTTCTTACTGACCTCTTCTTAATTTGCTAATCACTTAATCACATAATCATTTTGGCTGGAAAAAAATCTTCAAAACCAAGTCCCGCCACTAAACCATGTCCTTAGTGTCACATATTCTTAGTATTTCATGAATCCATTATTTCTGTTTCCTGTTAATTATTGTTTCCTGATGAGTGTCCTTGTTTCTCATTATTTCCTGTTAAATTATGTTGCAAGGCATGATTTTGTGGTTTCTAAAATGAATTTATGCATGTTAATGTTTGTGACCACTAGCATTGTGGTTGATACACAGATAAATCACTTCGTGTTCCCTAAGCTTTCATAAATAAACAAAAGGGGAAAGGGAAAAATGATGAGGCTTGCTCTCAATCTGCAATGAAGCTGGAATGCAGCTGGAGACTGTAGCTGGACCCAGATGTTGGGACACTCTCCCACGTTCCATAGTTGATATTGCCTTAGTTACTATCAGGCTTTCTTACCTTCCTTTCCAATATGTAGTACTGTCTGATCCACCTCTTCCCAGTATGAACATTTAAAGCTATAAATTTATTTATGCTGGTTCAGATTATGATTAGATAAAGCTTTTGCTGCATTCATGATGAACCATTCTTTTTAGGATTATTAAAGGAAGTTACAGACTAAATTCAGTAGAAAGCAAGAAGAAAGGGTAAATTTTTTAAATTGCTACAATCAAAGCTTCAGCTTGCTTCTATGCTTACCTTTATAAGCATATAAATAAATATAAAATAACCTGGCAGAAAACACAGTTTTATGTCAATAAACAAATTATTCTGGAAACTTCAAAGAGATACAATTATTTTCTCTTCAAACCTTTTATACTTTCTGAACTATCCAAGCAATTCATTTCCAAAGCATGTTTAAAGCAATGGATTGTCAGCTAGTTACATTCCTTTAAAATTAATTTGTATTAGCTTTTATTATCAAATATCTGTATATAATTTGCAAATATAACTTTGAACTTGGATGCTTTCAAAAAAAGAGTTTAACTAGTATGGGCAAAACAGCTAATACATGGGTGGTTAAAGTAGCAAATCCTGATAGATTATTGGCTGCTAGTGTTAGCCTGAGTTATGTGCCTAACTAGATTTTAAGTCAGATTATTCTGAGATGCCTAACATTTAAATGACTAAAATTAGATAAAATAAATCCTCCTTTTTGTGATTAGAATGAATGCCCTAGAGAAGTGGTTGTAAATTAGCTTCTATTATTCCAAGCATGAATAGAGGCTAATAACTTTTTATCTTTTATGTTGTGAGCAGGAAATACTTGAAATATTTGAAAATGTCATAAAAATGTAACTAAATAACTTTGTATTTTATCTCATTACCTTAAAATCATTATTTCAATAACTGCTTTGAGTGGAGCAAAGTGCCAAAAGCCTCATCAAGTTATCCTAAATTCAACAATTACACACGGCACTTCCAGATTATTTCTGAGCACTGTGTTGCAAAACAGCCCTGATCTCCCATCACCTGGCAATCATAAGCCTGCTCCATACTGATCTCAGAAGTATAGTATAGATTGATAGAATCACTTTTCCTTGCCCATCCTTCCCCGTTTTGCAAGGAAGGCTTACATAAATCCTTGACACTGCAATGTTGTTAGGTGTTACAGTAATGGAGTATGGATTCTTTAAGGACTAAGGAGAATAGGCTGTTTCACTTTCAAGAACAGAGAGAAGTGTATTATTATGAATGAAAAAAGGAAGGAAAAGGAGAGATTGTGTGTGAACTGAAGGATAGCAAGTGTTTTCTTGATGCACTGAATAATGCTTTCTTGAAGAGTTTGTAAAATGAAAAATAAAACCTTGCTGTTTAATAGCAGAAGTTGGCTGGCAGTTTTCACAACTATGCTACTTTCTGTCTTTTTGCTTATCAATCATAAAAAACCCAACAGTATACTAGAGGCAAAATCTTCATTACAAAACAAACAAACAAAAAAACTTACTAAGTAACTTGACTGCCAAAACTGCTGCTTGGAATTTTTTTTGTTTGTTTTTTTTTTTTTTTTTTTTTTTAAATTTCTTTTTTGTGTGTGTGTGTGTTCATTTATTTATTTATTTATTTATTTATTTATTGTACTTACTAGCTAGCATGAGTGGGACCAGATCCTTGTCAATAATACAAGCACACTTTGCAGTGGATGTAAATCCTATTTAAAGATGCCCTGTGCATCAGACAATTTCTTGCTAATCAGACAATTTATTTATTTCATGGTCTATTGCTTTCTATGGTGTTGACTTTCGAGTCAGAATTTTTTTTAGTACTAACTTGGAATGGCTATGCTTGTAACTCTGTCAAAGACAGAAAGATTTATTTAATGAGGCCTACTTTTATATAACAGAATAACTAATGCTATTTCATCTTTGGTTGTAGAGCACTGTAGTCTGTCCTGATATCTGAGTGAGGAGTGACACTAAAATAATTACATGGTAATTATTATTGTCATCCTGTATGTACTTCTGATACTAGCAAAAATTTAGCTTTCCAGTTATATTTTGATAGATCTTTGAGTACCAGGGACTTCTAGAAAAAAAAGAAGTAGAATGAGAATGCTTGAATCTTGAGCTAAGGTTCACAGAGTTTTTATGTCTCTTCTCCACAGATATTCCTAATATCAAATTGAAGTGCTAATGTAAATGGAATGAAAAGTGCAGCACTGCTTCACGTAACACAAGCACTTTCCAAATACAGAACAAATGTATGTGTGCTTAGTATTTTTAGCAACTTTACTATCTTTACTTCTCAGTAGGAAGAGAGAGAGATCTCTTCAGAATGTAGTTTACAAACCTCTTCTAATAACTTAGAATATTCTTACTTCTTTTCTCAATTCAGGGGTGTGTTTTAATTTTGCTTGTTGTCTTCACTTTGCAGATGAACAAGTTTAAGCTAACTTGTCTTGCTTTCTGACTTAAAACAATAAAAGAAATACAAAGAGCAAACTTAGATATATTACTGAAAGCAGGGAAACTATGTTTAAATTTTTCTTCTTTTAGTCAGTTATTTCTAGATCTAGGTCTTCTAAAACATTTCATGTATATTAAACAGTTCGAAATAGAATATTATTAGTATATGCAATGCAATCAGGATGGGTTTCTTTACGACCATGTTCCAGATAAGTATGATCACCTTCATACCTATTCCTTGTAGTCCAAGTCCTTGCTCTTCTTGTCCCAGGGTCCGCTTGACTCAGGATGCTAAGCAGTGTACCATGAAACTCACAAACACAGCTATGAAGTGGGAAGATCCTTTTGACTGTCCTACAGATGCATATTGGTAAGAAAATAATCCTTCTAGTGGCTAATATAATAGTCCTTACTAATTGTAAGTCTACAAGAAGAAAAAAAATCCAAGCAAAATAAACAATGAGCCAGAAAACAACAAAACCAAAATAGTGTTGCTGATTTAGCAACAGGTGTGTGCATGGCATTCAAGGTTTAGTAAATGCAGTGTGATTTTTCATATCCGTGCTCATTTGAACTTATGGCTGAGACAGTTCACGGAGCTTTTCAGAGAAACCCTGGGACTCTGTATTTTTAAAACAGCATAAAGCCTGAACGAAAAGTGTGTTCAAAAGGCATTTAAGTAACTTTCAGTTACTAAAATACATCTGTGTGTAACTGCATGGGTTCTTCAGCAGTTGAACCTTAGAATTTTTTTTCTGTGTTCATAGCACCATCCATTCACTGTAGACTAGCTAGACTTACAAATCCTCCGTAAGTGTTCCAAATATATCCCTGGCATCCTTCCCTGAGACTGGAATTTGTATTTAAGACTGATCTGTTTTATCCATTTGACAAGTCTCAATAATGTAATTTTAGTCTTGCATGAAGACACGGTCCACATGTAAATATAATCTCAATCCATTTTTCTTTTTGGGATACCCAAGATTATCGTTTGCAGAGTAACATTTGAAGCACTAGGTTGTTTTATGCTAAGCCAGTTTAGCTTATAAAATCATCGAATCCTTAGAACTGGAAGGGACCTTTAAGGGTTATCTAGTCCAACTCCCCTGCAATGAACATCCAACAGTAGATCAGGATCAAGTTGCCCAGAGCCTGATCTAGCTTCACCTTGAAAGTCTCCAAGGATGGGGCATCCACCACATCTTTGGAAACCTGTTTCAGTGCCTCAACATCCTCACTGTAAAAGATTTTTTTCCTTATGTCTAACCAAAATCTACCCTCTCCAGATTTCAACAGAACATAGGTGCTCTGTGTCTTGTAAAGGGTTTACAGTCTCCACATCTATTGCATCATTTCTGGTGGAGGACTGGCCTTGAAGACCAAAGTGGTTCCTCCATTCCTGTATTTCTATAGCACGACTTGTGGATGAGATTGCATCTAACTCTGTATTTTTTTTTTTTTTTTCACCCAAAGTAATAATCCAAAAAGCATTTCATGTTCTCTTGGAGAGCACTTGCTGTTTCCAAGGACAATGTCCAGTTTCAAATCTTGCTGGCATCTGTAGATTTGAATGTCAAACCATATTTTATCTTCCTCTCAACCTAGATAATTTCATAGCCATTATATTTTACGAATAATTAGTAACGTCATCTTTGCAGGTCTTTTTGGTTATTTTTTTCCACTTCATTCACACACTCTCGTACTGTTGTTCAAAATATTTTGAGTAACTTTTCTTGCTCTTAATGGTGACTGCAATTTATGTCTTGGTAATATTTCTTCAACTTTGTCTTCATGTGATCCAGCTGATCAAGACACATAAATGTATGTAGGAAAATTCTGAATTTCTATGTAATAATAAATCTTGTCAAATACTATTAAATAATTAACTACTACAATTTTGAAAGGGAAGTGTTCTCATGTACTGTTCATGTACTCATGAACAGTGCGCTCATTGTATTTTTGTTCATTTTAATGCCAGTCATATCATCATAGTAGAAGTAAAATGTAGAAGGTTTCTTCGTTGATCTCACTAGTACTTGAAAGGAATCATTATCTTAACTTCAAGAGCTGATACATATGGTACAGCTTTATGAAACGCCTGAGCTGTTATGTTCTCACTTTGCACACATTTTTCTCTACTGAGTGACTTTTAAAGAAGGAATTTCAAGGAGAAGATAGCATAGTTCAGCTAAGGCAGACCTGAAGTCTAAATGTTACCACAACAGACTGTTTAAAAACAGAAGTAGGAGAAGGGTTGCACAGAGAGACCTTCCAATTAGCAAGCTCTTTGGAATCTGTGACTGCTTGCATACAGAAGAGAAAGTATGTTTGTTCTTTTGTTGTTGTTTATTTGTTGTCTTTTAGCATGTCTTTACAATTAATGTTGGGAAAACTTAATTTGCAAACAAACAAACAAACAAATAAATAAATAAATAAAAAGGAGAAAGAAAAAACAACCATACCTAAGAAAACAAACTTAGAAGTACAGTTTACATTTTTTCACTTTTTCTTTTTTAGTAAGATTTGTTTTTCTTCTCTTGGTGCTGCATAGAGAAGCTAAACATGGGTTAGCATAAGAAGGTCTCAACTGGAAAACAAGCTGATACAGGGATGAGCAGCTCCATTGTAGGAATGAAGGAGGCCATGTCAACACAGTCACAAGACAACATAGTTTCTGTTTTGCATGTTTTATCACTGAAGAATTTTTTGCTGCTTCCAGTGAACAAGAAATTTAACAATCACTTGTAGTAAACTGTAAAAAATATATCATACTGAGAAAGTTTAAAGAATCAAAGCCTAGAAATGTAATTCAAAAGTGAAAGCGTCAGATTATGAAACTAGAAATTTCCCCTTTATATCCAGTCATGTAGGATACGAGAGCTTTTGAATTACATATTAGAATTTCTTGTTCTGCTGTGTGGAAACTCATGGTAATACGATTCATGTGAGCAGCAATACTGAACAGCATGGACTGTCAGACTCTCAATTCCAGATGACTTTGGAGCTATTTTTTCAGATAGAAACTATTCATAAAGGTGCCAAGTTTATGAATGCAACTGCTGAAAATCCCACCTTAAGGTAAAAGAGATGCTGCCCGACAAAGCGCTTCATTCAATACCAGCAAGTAAATGGTACCAAAAAGGAAGAGGGTATTGTCAGAAGATACATACTGCTTGCAAAGCAAAACTACAAAAAAATAGTCACTTTCAGTCAACTGAGATTATGCTTATAATGAATTGAATACAAGCGTCTTCTGCTAGATAAAAAGCACTGCAGCTACATAAAACAAAGGGCTAATCTGATGTGAACAGATTCTCTAAAACTGTATCACCGTTTTTAACTTTTGGATTAACAAGTCTGAACACGTAATTATTTTATACCAATTGCAGAAGTATGCATTTGCCTATGTCTCTGGTACTGAGAGCCCAAAACTGGCCCACTACTCCAGGTGTGGCCTCCCCAGTGCTGAGCAGAGGGGAAGGATCATCTCCCTTGACCTGCCAGCAATGCTTTGCCTAATGCAGTATCTTTTGCAGATAAAAAAAAAAACACTGCCGGCTCACGTTCAGTTTGGTGTCCGCCCAGAACCCCCGGTCCTTTCCTGCAGGCTGTTTTCTCCTCAATTGTGCTGTCAGTTATCAAATGTTTTAGCTCATCCTAAGCTGAAGTCTGTGGGAGGAGTCACTGCAGACACTGAGATTCCCTCCAAAAAGCAAAGACTTAAGATAAAAAGAGACGCAGAACAGCAGTTGCAATTTGCAAAGAACCATATTCCGCACACTGTGTGCAGCTCTGTACAACACCAGCCTAGACATGTTCTGGAGTGTGGAGCAATACACAAGAATTGCAATAAATTGCATCATTTTCCTAAAACTTTGCCAGTACTTCACTTTTATAGCAACTTGTATTAAGATGGCTACAATAGCATACGTGCAGAGGAAAGGTTCTGAGATTTGATGTGCAATTTTACACCAGAAGATAGTTCATTTGTCAGGCACTGTGTGCCTGGGGAAGAGTAGCAGCTGTTGCAACAAATCATAAAATAAGCTAAACAGACTCCCAGTTCTTGCTTGTGTGAATGATTTCAGGCAGTCTCTAAAAGAGGAGTGAAAAAGGCTTATCATTCTGTTTGCCAGAGCAAAAACAATTTAGTGGGGCTGGCATCATGAGACATGAAGCTTGTTTCTTTGTGATTTTTTTTCTCAGTGCTGAATTATCCTTTTCTTTTCCTTTTTTTTTTTTTTTTTCTCCTCCCCACAAATTCTGCAGTATATAAATTGTAAGGAAGGCTTTTTATGTAGTTAGTATTTTAAGTACTTAGCGGATGGTTTCTGGTGCCTCAAAATACATTCAGAAAGCAACATTTTCTCAGTGATGGCACCAATCTGGCTAACTTTGTTAGCAGGCCGGCTATTCCAAAGAAATCCTGTACAGTTTATTATCTCTAACATCCTTCATTCTCTGTACAAAGTATTTGAAATTTGGCATGAACACTTAAGTGTATAGGAGCATAACAAAGATGACAGTTACATAGTTCATTTGTATTTGCTGTTACAAAGAAAGTTGTTTGCAACTCTACCTATACAGATAGAGCCCTGTAAGAGGGCTGCTCCAAAAGTAATCTCTTCTATTTTATGTTGGCCTATGATGTCAGAGGCAGATGTTGGTGACATGGCAGTAGAGGCTGAACCTTCCTACCAATATTCAATTACACGTTGTTGCCATGCAACAGATGGCAGCAGAGCAGTCTGACAATATGGTGTCTGACATGGAAGTGCACATGGAGCAAAGGTGTGTCACTGAATTCTTCCATGTGAAAAAAAGGGCACCCACTGACATGCATTGATGTTTACTGGGCAATTGTGGAGACCAAACATTGGTTGTGAGCACAGTGAGGACTGGGTGGTGCATTTCAGCAGTGGTGACAGCAACAGAGGGTCACCTCTACTGGTACAGATATTTATAAGTTCACCAAACAGGTCCTTGTTCATCACTGGAAAAAATGTGTAGCTAATGGTGGTGACTGTTTTCAAAAATAGTACTCTGTAGTTCAGAATTTGCTCTCTCAAGTAATGTTGTTGTACGTGTTGTTGTTTCCACGGAAATAAATAGGAGGCATCACCTTCAGAGCCACCTATACATATGTATTCATTAGCAGCAAAATTCCAGGCTTTTTTAGGCCCTGACTTGGAAAATAAATGAAGGACAGTATGCATTTTGTTTGGGAGAAAAGTTTTTTATAGACTTAAATCCAAGCTGCATTTTACATGCAGTCTTATTTTACTATCGATTATTTTTATAGGACATACTTTGGCCTGTATGCTTGGAGATTTCAACTGGGTAAAACAGTAGAAAGAGTGACAGAACTGCAGAGCTAAAATTACAAGAGATAAAAAATGAAAATGAAAGAAATGAATGAAAGGAGGTAACAGAATATACGCTGCAAGGGCACATGCTGCCATGCCTCCTTTTCCTCTAAAGACATGAAGGGCATCCTGGGACCAGTGAAGATCTAAGGAAATTTTGACCACACTGAGCTATTGCATGTAGGGATCCAAGTGTTAAAAAACAGGGCATACCTCCCTGCCAGGAGTCTGACCTGCTCGTGGTACACAGCACAAAGGCAGCGGGAGGCCAGTGCTGCAGTTGGTCACACTAGTGCAAGGCCACAAGGCAGAGCAGAGATCGTAGCACGAGGAGTCAGCAGGGCGACATTCCCCTAGAACAGAATCACAGAACGGCCCGGGTTGGAAGGGACCTCAAGGATCACGAATCTCCAACGCCCCTGCCACCAGCAGGGCCACCAACCTCCCCATACTTAGACTGCTGCCCAGGGCCCCATCCAATCTGGCCTTGAACACCTCCAGGGACACGGCATCCACAGCCTCTAGGACAGCAAAGAAAAGCGCTCCCCTCCGTCCTCAGCAAACGTGAGGGATCTCCTCAGGTACCCGTAGCCCACACAGTCGCTCTCAACATCCCGCCCAGAAGAAGCAACACCCCTCCGTGCTGAAGACCGCCGCCAGCTGCTGAAGGCAGGTGCGGCACCCACCCGCCCCGCACTTCCCAGGGGCCGCTCGGGAGGCGGGGCGGCGCATGCGCTCGTCGCCGGGAGGGAGGTGGGGCCCGGCGGCTGCGCGGCCAGGGCGGCGGCGCCGAGCTGAAACTCCACGGGGGAAGCGGTAGCCGCTGGCCTCCGCCCCCTGTTGCGGGAGGAGGAAGCGACCGGTCGGGCAGCCGGCCCCGAGGCGTACGGTGCTGCCCGGAGCTCGGCGCGTCCGCCTGCGGGAGAGAGCGGCGGCAGTGGCCGGCGCTGTTTCTGGGCCGGAGAGGCGGTTGAGGGGAGCAGCGGGCGCGTTTCCGCATCCCGGCCCCGGCCCGAGTGGATGCGCAGCCCGCGGGGCGGCGGCGGCGTCAGCGGCCTCCCCATGGCCGAGCCCTGGCGGTGAAGGCAACGGGAGCCGCCTGTGTGCGCGCCGGGCCGGCGGGCTACGCAGCCACCAGGGGGCGGGCGGGGAGGGGATGAGCGCCGCAGCCGCCGCCTCTGCGGGAGCAGCCGTCGCCTCCTGCACCGGGGCAGAGGGCGGCTTCTTCTTCCTCTCCGGCGGCTCCGTTCTTGCGGGGGCTATGGGACCCGAGGAGGGCTCCGGAGGCGCGCTGGGAGCCGTGCCCGGAGCCCTGCCGCCGCCTTCGGGCTGCCGGGGTCGCTATCAACTGCTGCTCTCGGGGAAGGCCCTGGCCGACAGATACCGGAAGATTTACACGGCGGCGCTGAGCGACCGGGAGCTGGGCGGCCACCCGGGCAGGTAATGCGCTCCTCCCCACCACGGTGTTGTAGAGGCCCTTCCCTAGCTGTCTTCCCGCTCGTCGCCCCGTGCCATGCGGTCGTTGCTGCGGATAACGCGGCCTCGGGGTGGGGGGAGCGGCGATGCAGCCGTCGGGGTGCCGTCTCCGCCCTGTAGCTCGGCCCTGCCGCCCGCCCGCCGTCACGGCGCAGATGGCGCTGCCGCCCCCGAGGCCGGCGGAGCGCTCACCTGCGGCCGCCTCCCCTCCCCCTCCTGCGGGCCTGGAGCGGGAGCACGCCCAGATCGAAACGGAGCGCTACGTTCTCGCTCCTTCCTTCCTCGGGAGGCCCTTAGGGCAGGCCGCTGTCTCCTGCCTGTCCCCGTGTCCAAACGTGGAGCCCCGCCGGCACCGCCCGGCGGCTGGAGAAACCCTTTCCGCGGGGAGGCGGCTGCCCCCGCCCGCCTGTTGCTCCGCCGCGGCTCACCTGGGCCGTTAAACCGCAGCGCTGCGGGATGAGACGATGCGTGGCTGCTGGGGGGGGGGGAGGGGGGGGGGGGGGGGGGGGGGGAGAACCGGTTGCACCCGTTATGGCTCTGTACCGCTCCGCCCCCCCCCCCCCTGCTGCCTGGAGGAGCCCGGGCCGAGCCCTTTGTGTGAAGCTGAAGGGTGGTGGTTCCTTGGCATCCCTCCGTGTCCGGGTGCGCCCTATTGTTCCTCTCTGGAGGGTGTTGCGGTTGTGGATGGCACGAGAACGGGCGGTTCCTGCATGAGAATCCCTGTGCGGTGTCAGGCCGTTGTGTGGGTGGGCCTGATCGTAGGTGACACTCAGGTTGCTGTTGTAAGTTGGTAATGGCTGTGAGACACGAGGTTGGCATCTCTGCATGTGTTCTACTTTTTTTCTTCCTTTTTTTGATGTCTGAGCTGAGCAGCGGGGGTTATTCCCTAAGGGAGGGTGCATATAGGAGGGGAATGGTGTAAGAAACTAGAAGAACAATGTAACTTTCCCAGATTGCTTTTGACTGGCAATACTGAATCATGGGCTTACAAACGTTTATGTGTGACATCTTTGTAACTATTGAGCTCTCTTCAGAGTATCTGACAGGGAAACTACACTTCTTCACGCACGCATACATATGCGAGCGCGTCGTATTATATACACTGTGTATGCGTGTATAGTGTGTATATATCTGTAGTACATATAGATGTTCAGTATTGCCGTGCCTCTGAGTTTTCTTACCCTCATTCTCTCAGGTAAGCGTTCATTCTTTTTTCTTTCACATCTTCTTTTCCTCCTTTTGAGCACGTAATCCTGCAACCGCAAATAAGGATGCCTATTTCAAACTTTAATCAGGCATGTGATTGTTCTGTGGCATTCAGGTGTCTACCTGGATTCTTATCTTGACACATCTGTATTGCTTAAAGCTGTAGTAAAGCTGTAGTTTTGAATTTATTGTGTCCTCAATGGTTTCTGGTTTCATCATAATTACACTGGTGTTTTTTCAACATACTGTTGTAGAAAATACTGTCTTTAAGTGATTGTCAATTTCTGTGTTTCTTTTAATTGACATGCTTAATGTATTTACTTTTGACGCCAGGGTAGGGTAAGCTTGCTGAGTCTGTTTCTGATTAACAGGTTGTTGTGAGGCTGGCAATTAAAAGAAACAGTGACATTGAAAAGTTACTGTATACCTTCGGTTTTGAAGACCAGATTGTGGCTTGTTGTGGCTTCATTGTGTCTAGAGTAAATCCAAGACGCCTGTATCCTCTATATGGGGGAAACAGATTGTCTCAAGGTTGACGACTGCTAGCTACTTCCAGGGAATACAGCCAGGGTAATAGAACTTTTAAGAGGTTTAATGTTTTATTATTAGCTAGTGCCGATACCTCTTGATATTGACACCCAGTGTCTCTTGTGCTGGATGATGGCAGCCAATGTACTGCTCATAATCTCCACCCTTCTCCTGTATCAATGTCAAAACATTCCTGTTGAAGGTTTGAGAATTTCAGCTACTTGGTAGTATTAAAAACAAATTTCAAAAAAACTATTTAAAATTATTTTTTAAAGTTAAAATGATACAGATCTTCAACACTTGCTGAAGAAATACTGCAAAGCAATTTGTGCCTCTGTGTATTTACTACAGTAGATAATTGTAAGATAGGTAAAATGAAGACTCCTTATAAACCTTACTACCTTAACCTCCGATTAATCTATATGGAAAATCTAACCCTGTTAATCTGTCACTAAGAGTGTTTGTGGCTATAAAAATATATTGAAGTAGCTTAAGCTAAAATTGGCTTTTAGTCATTAATAACATCTGCCTGTGCTCTGAGAAGACTCTTAACTCTGAAGAGTGATAGTAGAACCTGCTTGCAATGTGTTGACATAATTTTTTTTTGTTTCAAATCTGCAAGATTGTGTTCTGCACTTAAAATAGTGTGATCAGTGCTTAATTGAGCACTTTTATTCCAACCCTGATTTAAATGCTTATGAACAAGTAGAAAACAGTATCAGAATGCCTGTGCGCAGACAGGGAAATTAGGCATTGTGAAGAATGTTTAAAAGCTGCGTATAAGATTAATTTCACATTTGCGAGGTGTTTGTGCTAGCTGTCATGTGAAAGCAGTGGATGTCACATGCTGGGCAGGATGGAGTGATTGGTTTTGAAACAGAGTTAGCAGTACTTTGTTTCCTCGTGTAGTGGTGGCAGTAGTGTTACAAACACTTCTTAATCTCCAGAGGAGATAGTTTGGTTGCTATGCTTGTTGGCCCCACCATGTCAATATTATTTATATAGTCTCTTGCAGTAACAGATTAGAGACTTGTGCTGGGTTAAAATTAACTTGACAAAAATGGTTTGTTGTAATGCAGACTAATTCCGCAATCTGACTCACCTTGTGATCGTACCCAAGTGTGTGACAGCATGAGGGGAAGGGCTGCACAGTCTCTGTATGGAGAGGTGGAAGGAGAGAAGCAGTTTCTCTTATCACCTGTGCCAGGCTAACAGTTTTATGAAACGTAAAAGGAAGATGAATCTAATCCTGTAATTTAACATCATCTTCAGTCAGATGGCTTGACAAGTGCATTTCCTGCTGATGTTCAAGATTAGTCTGGAAGATAGATGCATTGAGTGTGCTCAGTTAGTAGTTCCTGCTTTGTGGCTACTGGAGTATATGAAAATGATTGTCAGTGGCATTATGGCTGTATGGTCATGGAGGTCTCTAAAGCTGTAGTAGGAAGTATGAGCCTCTTTAGAGGACAAGTGAAAACTTTGTCATCATAACATTAACTCATACTGGCTTATGAGTGAATGAAACTGTCTGCTCTCTGTTACTAAGAATAATAGAAGTCATTAACTGCTTTCTCTCCTGAAACTTTGTATGTGCAAAATAGAGTACTTCAAAAACTATTTTTGATTTTCTTGTTTCGCTGTCTTAAATCGTATCACTTAGAAGTCAATCCTAAGAAGCATTTCCATCTAACTGATTTGTTGCTATTATCTCTTGTACATCTCAGTCTTCCTTAAACTGTCAGTCCCTTCCCTTTTACTTGTTTATTGTCAGAAGTATCAGGTAGGTTTATTGTGTTCTTTGAAACCTTTTCTCAAATACAGTTTAAAATAAATTTGTTATGGCTCCTGTGCCGCCCATCTTGTAGTGAAGATTTTTACTGTATGATTTAGATTGAGGTTTTTAATATTACAGTGATAATATATTCTGAAATAGTAATAGTTCCCTACTCATTTCTGAATGTTTCCTATCTTTTTTACAGCTTATCAATTAGTCTTTACTGAAAATATTTTTTTCATATTGAAAAAACATAAACTCTGCAGCTATATAGGTAACATCATGCAGATCCAAGAATCATTGCTGAATAGGTTCTTGAATTCCATATGTATTTTAAGTTACTTGTGAGGGCTGTCTGGATTTCTGTAGTAATACTAGGTATCGGAGATGCAGCAGTGTTTACTGAATAACAATCAAAATTTAACATTCTCTTTATGGTCTGTACTAATGGGATTCATAGGATGGCTTGGATTGGAAGGGACCTGAAGGATCATGAATATCCAACCCCACTGCCACAAGCAGAGCTGCCAATCTCCACATTTAGTACTAGACCAGAATGCCCATCCAACCTGGCCTTGAACACCTCCAGGTGTGGGGCATTCACAACCTCTCTGGGCATCCTGTTTCAGCACCTCAGTTGTTATAGTAAAGAACCTCCTTCCTGATATCCAACCTAAATTTTCCCTTCTTCAACTTAAAACCATTTCCCCTTCATCTTGCTGAGCTCCCGAGATTCTTAATTTTTAATTTTTTTTCCCCACTTGAAACATCCTGTCAATTAGTTTAAAGACATTAAGAGTCTAAAAATATGGCTTTTTTTCTAGGTTACTTTTTTTTTTTTTGTCCATTACTACTTTGCCAGGGTTGCTTCTCTTAAATTAATTCCTTGACAGGAGGGGAAAAAAAAAAGCTTGTATTTGTATTCGGGAGGAAACAAACAAAAACAAACAACACACACACACAAAAAAAAAAAAACACCAAAAACAAACCCAAACAACAAATGTGATGTTGTGAAATAGCTTGCTGTGATACCAAGGCAAATGTCAGTGATGACTGAAATATAACGTTTCTGCTATTGACCAGAAATGAGATGGCTATTCTTTCAGCCATTTTGAATGAAGAAGAGGCAGTCATCTTTTGTTTTATGATGAACTGGATGATTAAGAAATTTTTGGAGGTTGGCCAGCTAATCTGTTTTTACAAGGCTAAATTAGGCATCCTTTGGAGCAAGTTTATCTGTCACTATTGCTTTGTTAAGGTCTTTCACAGTTAAGTGAAATTCTTAAATTTTCCCTTATGCCCTTTCTTATGCTCAGTAATGCAATGCTTATTTGACTGGGGCATGTTTTAAATATATGTTTTAAAATTTTTTTGGTGAAATGCTACTGAAACACTTCACCTTTCTACTGTCAAGTTGATAATGAACGTGTAAAAGCATAGAAATAGTGGTTATTATATTTGGATGTATGAAATTCATGTTCATTTGGTAGTTGGTACACCAGAAAGCCTACTTTTCTTGATCTATTTGCTTGAGACTTGATGCCTATTTTTTGTTGGTTTTTTTTCCTGCTTTTAAACAAAACTTTAATTGCAAAAATCTTCGAAGCATTCATGTGATTGAAAAAGTAAGATTAATATATGTAGAGACTAATAAAAATATTATAGTGGTCTTTATTCTGAAGAATTATGTGCTCTTTGTTCCTGTAACAAAGATTTGCTTCCCTTTTCTTTGATTCCTGTGTTTTGTAAATATAATTTCACTGTCTTTGTGGATACTGGGACTAGCAGACTTGAAACTGCTTGAGGAGCTGATCAGCACAGTTCCTGGTAATTCTACTTTTGAAGGCATTGAGGTCTATCAGTGTTGGTCACTTCTTAAGTACCATCTCTTCAGGGCATGGAAGCAGGCAGGTCCTAAATATTGCAAGTCAAGCAGACAAGGCAGAAGGTCAGCTTGACTGAGCAGGGATTTTCTAGAGCTTAGGCAAGAAATTAAAGTGCATGATGACTAGAAGTGAGTTTGAGCAATATGGGACAATAACAGAGATGCTGTTGGACACTGAAGGAAGATAATTAGAATTGAAGATCAGTACTGTGGGAGAAAACAAAAAGGGCTTTTTGAAATATGTTAACAGCAAAAGGAGGAGCAGTGAGAACATTAGTCTGTTGATTGTTGAGGATGGACGTCTAACAAATTGGGTTGCAAGCAAAGCAGAGATGTTTAATACCTTCTTCACCTCTGTCTTCAACTTTTATAATGAGCCCTTGGGATCCCCAGAGCCCCGAGTTAGAGAACTGTAACAGCAGGAACAATGAATTCTGTACCACCTCTGAACTTGTGCAGGATTTGCTGCTCCAGCTGGATGTATATGAGCCTGTGGGGCCTAATGGGATTCATTCAAGGCTCAAAGCTGACTGATGTCATTATGAGACATCTTTCAGTTATTTTTCTTGGAAATCTGGAGAGGTGTCAGTTGACTGGAAGCTTGCAAATGTTGTCCCAGTTTTTAAGAAGAGCAAGAAAGAAGACTGGTAATTACAGGTCTGTCAGTCTCACTTCAGTGTGTGTCTGGTAGAGTTATGGAAAAGGTTATTCTGGGATTTACTGTAAAACACATGACAATGCAATCGTTGAACATCTGACATGGATTCATGAGGAGAAAGTCCTGTTCAATGAACTTAATTTCCTTTCATGAAAAGGTTATTCACCTTGCTAACTAGGGGAAGCTAGTAAATGTAATTTCAGCAAAGCTTTTTGGTACTATTTGTCTTCAAAATTCTAATTATTCAAATTATTAAATAAATTTCTATGTGAGGCAAGAAGTTTTTTGCTTTCTGGATTACAACAGATTCTTAATTTCACTGACCATCTAGAGCAGCCTGTATTGCTCTTACGTTAAGAAACCAGGAATTAAGTTCATCTCTTTTCTGCAGCAAATGAAATAGATGACATTGAATCATGCTACTAGGTCGTTTGGTGAAGGGCTTGTCTTGCTCTGTTCTGGTGCAGACTCAAGCACTGAGTGCAGTTTTGGGTGCCGCAGTTCAAGACAGATGTAAAACTATACTGTATTAGAGTGGGCTCAAAGGAGGGCTATGAAAATGGTGAAGGGTCTAGAGGAAGGAAGGCCTCCAAAGGAAGGCCTCGTGGTGACCTGCAGCTTTTCACAAGGGAAGTGGAAGGACAGTGCTGAGCTCTGCTTTCTGGTGACAATGACAGGACCAGAGGGAACAGCATGAAGCTATGTCAGGTGAGGGTCAGGTTTGGTGACAGGGAAAGGTTCTTCACCAGAGGGTCATCAGGCACTGGAACGGGTTCCCCTGGGCAGTGGTCATGGCACCAAGCTGTGTGAATTCAAGGAATCTGTGTACAGTTTTCTCAGATATATGGGTGGAATTTTGAATGATTCTGTGTGAAGCCAGGAGTTGGACTCAGTGATCTGTTGGATCCCTTTCAACTCAGGATATTCTGTGATTGTATTGTACTGTTGATTAATAGGGATTAACTGTCAACTAAATACAGGATTTTATGTATCTCTTCATTACTTTATATTGTGATAATGAAAATTGTTTTTACAGAACAGTTGGTTTTGAGACACTGTAGTAGATGCTTACTCTAACATGATTTGTATTTCTGCACTGTTAGCGTGGAAGGCATAGCAAAAGCTGGAAAGAAGCAAATAATCTGGCTGATGACAGAGTTTACTAATACATAAAGCTGATAAAATTTCAAAGTGAAACTGTGCTAAATGGACTAAAATTTGAGTGCCTTTAAGGGGATGAAGCATGGAATCTGCGAGGCAAATATTCAGTCTTTGTGGATTGCTGGGAACAAATATCAATTTTTGCAAAAGTGAACATAGAAATCTATTCAGAAGTCTAGTGGTGCTGTAAGACGTCTTTGTCCTATTTGTAGTAGTGCATCCTTCTGTTTCTTATGAGGGAAGTGTTTAGAAAAGAAATAATGCATGTGATGGAATCATGTAGTCTGGTTTTGTTATTTATTTTGGACTACAAAATAATACTACATAGGACCTCTAGTTTTTCTGTCACAATTTCTATTACAGGCCAGCTGGAATACAACAGAAGTTTCAGAAAAACTAAAACTAGGTTTTCTCGCTCTAGAACTGCACTTGTATAAGAGTGCATCCAGTAACACAGCAGCTACTGTGTGAGCTCCTAATTAGTCACATTCTGAATGTGTACTCGTGGATAAGGAAGACAGTTACGTGGAGAACTTGTCAATTTGGTACTGTTCACCTGCAATATTTGGTCATTATTATTTAAGATTTTTTTTAGTATTCGTATGGTAATTGTCTCAGGAAGTTTCTTTTCTTTTTCCCGTTACTGGCTGTTTAGTTTCAGCTTCAGTGTTATTATAGGAACTTTTTAAACTTAGATGAGGCATTTTATAGTTTTCCTTTGTTAGATTCTTGATGTTCAATGATCTCTAGGCATTGTTGCCAAATTTGAGTATTTTACTGCTCAGTGTGGTCCAAAACAATGTATTTAATGTGTTTTAAACTTTTAAAATAGTTTATCCTTCCTGAATATCAAGTTGTGGATTATTGTTGAGAATATTTGTATGAGTGTGATTTTAGGTGTTGGTTTCTGACAATGGGAAAGCTCTCAACTGTAGCAATACAACCTGACTCAATCGTTAGCTTTATACTTCTGGTAATTATGTTACATTAGACTCATGTTAAGTCTGCTGTGCTTTATACCAGCAAATGTTGCATGAATATTCTGCTGGAGTTCACAAAAGTTTGGAGTTTTAATACATGAACGTTAAAACAAACAAAAAACCACTTAAGTGCGGAACTCCTAACAGGATGAGAGAAATTGGTGTATTAAATTCCTCCTGGAATATATATTAAGACACATGTGAGATGAGGAGGTGTTGCAAGCTAACACAGCTTCACAAGGGCAGACCATGCCTAGCCAGTCTGTTGACTTCTGTGATGGAGTGACAGCACTAGTGGGCCAAGGAGGGGCAACTGATGTCATCTGTCTGGACTCTTGTAATGCCTTTGACATGATCCTGCTCCGCATCCTTGTCTCTAAGTTAAAGTGTGTATTTAAAGGCTGGATAGCTTGGTGGATGAAGAATTGGTCACAGCCAAAGGATTGTGATAAATGGTTCTGTGTCCAGGTGGAGGCCAGTGATGCCTCCTAGGCGTCCATCTTGGGACCAGTGCTCTTCAGTGTCTTTACTGATGACATAGATAGTGGGATTGAGTGTCCCCTCAACAAGTTTGCTGATGACACCAAGCTGAATGCTGCAGTTGTTAACAGCATAAAGAAGGGACACCTCCCAGGGGGACCTGGATGGACTTGGAAAGTGGGCCCCTGTGAACCTAGTGAGCTTCAACAAGGTCAGGTGCAAGGTAAGGTGTTGCACCTGTGTCAAGACAGTCCTGGATATGTGTACAGAAAATAACTGAGAGCAGCACAGAAAAGGGCTTGGGGGTTCTGGTGGATGAAAAGCTGGACATGAGCCAGTGGTGTGTACTTGGGGCACAGGAGGCCAAAAGTGTCCTGGACTGCATCAGGAGAGCAGTGTTCAGCAGAGTGCAGGAGGGGATTTTTCCCCTCTACTCTGTCCTTTTGAGGCTGTATCTGGAGTACTGTGCACAGACCTGGGGCTTCCAGCACAAGAAGGATGTAGAGATGTTGGAATGGGTCTGGAGGAGGGCCGTGAAGATGATCAGAGGGCTGGAGCATCTCTCCTACAAAGAAAGGTTGAGGGAGCAGTGCTTCTTCAGTCTGGAGAAGTAAAGGCTCTGGGGAAACTTTGTTTTGGCCTTCCAATGTTGAAGGGAGCTTATAGGCAGGAGGGGGACTAAATTTTTGTGCAGACTAATAGTGGTAGGACAATGGAGGAATGGGTTTAAACTAAAAGAAGGGAGTTTTAGTTTAGATGTTAGGAAGAAATTCCTCACTCATAGAGTGGTGAGGCACTGGCAAGGCTGCCCAGAAAAGCTGTGGATGTGCCATTCCTGGAGGTGTTCAAACTGAGGTTGTATGGGGCCCTGGGCAGCCTTGCCAGTCTAGTGGGTGGCAACCCTGCCTACAGCAGGGTGCTTGGAGGGGACCTTAAAGATCACCTAGTTACTTCCAACCGATAGCATTCTATGATTATATGATATCATTTGCAGCAATTGTGGCTTACTCTGTTTCCTTAATATTTTAACCAGTGACTGATTTTTTTTTTTTTTCCTTAGTTTATTTCAAGATGGTCCACAGCTTTATAGATGAAGAAACAATTAGGATTAATTTTACATGATTGGGATTGTACTTCCATTTTTTAAAGGCATACCAGTTCTGTTGGTGATTTACTATGAAGTCTGATGTTCTGTTCTCAGTAATCTTCAGACTAATCTGTGTGTTCCTGGGATTCTTCCACCGATTTAACTACATGTTCCTACGCTTCCTACTGATTTAAGTTCATGTTAAGAAGTTCATTCCAGAGTCATGACTTTTTTATTCTTTTTATGTTGTTAGTTTGTAGGTGTGAATTCTCTTGCGGTTCTGTTGCGTTGTTAAACTGGGAAAAAAATTGTTAATTTTTCAGTTCCAGTGATACTAATTGCTTTGGCATGTTGAGTGGTTGATGGACGTGTTAAATGACCAACATAAGGAGCTGAAGTTAGATGGTTGTTGGAGTTACTTAAGAAGTAACAGCGCCTCACTGTTAACTGCGTTAAATGGGCTTTTTGCTTCCTAAAACCTTGATGTTGAAATTATGCTTCTGCTGTCTTTGCTTGGGTGTGGGGATTTATTTTTATTTAGCACTTTTTCCACTCCCTGTCCCCTGCTGTGTTGTGATCTTTCTCCTGGCCACAATATTTTGAAGATGCTTTAGTAATTCTTCTCTTCACCTATGACTACTTGCATCTTCATAGAGAGTACATATATCAGTAACAGAATCTTTCATGATGTAATATTCTTGCCAGCTTTTTTTTCCATGTCCTTTGTTTACATTGGAAACATGACTCCTCTCAGCATCTTTTAAATCATTGTGTTTCTTTTTCTTGCTTCAGACTGAGACTTTGATTGGAACAGTAGTCTTATAAGTAACTAAAGCTCTTACGTTTCAAATATACTCTTGTTAAGTAGTCTTTCATAGCCAATTCCTGCCATTGTACCACTCCAAAGAGTGAATACTAGAAATTGGCGAAGGAGAATGGGCTACTTATACTGTAAATGGCTTTGCTAAGGTATATTGATTTTTTTATGTTTACATTTATTATGCTTTGAGTTGGTAGGTTTTTTTGTTGTTGTTGCTTGTTTTTTTTTTTTTTTTTTTTTTTTTTTTTTTAAGTAAGCAGTATTTGTTAGTAAAGGAGTTGTCATAGCTCCTTTGCACTGATGAAAGTGTTGGATTGAGGGTTTTTTGTTACAACTGAATGATACTTTTTTTTTGCATGTGATTTATCTGTGACTACTTCAGTCTGTGGAAACTATGGGTATTTTTCTTCTACTAGTTTAAAAAGTCTAAAACTGTACCAGTTACACAGCCTAGAAAAGAAACAAAAATCAGCTTTTTGTCCCCATGTAAATCCAGAGGCTTTGCTTAGGTTTGTGCCATTCCTTGTTTTTCTTTTTCTTCCCATGACTTTACTCACCTCTAAGCATAATTGTATAAGATAACGGTTTTTGAACTGGTTTGTGAACAATTTCATAGATTTTCTGAAAGGCAGAGTAAGAGCAGGTCTTACTCTCCCATGAAAGAATAAGCCTTTTGTTAATAATTTTAGATTCACTGGGATGATCCAAACTGCTCCCAGAATTTTATAGATCTGCAAGTGAAAATAATTGGAGGCCTCTCATATAGCTTGTGCTACAGTGTCATAGCATTTAGATTATTTTGACCAAGGGCTCTGTCAGTCTATAAGAATATTTACATAAGACCCCTGTTTAGGGTCAAAATCTGAACTCTCTATTTTGCTTCTGCATTAGTCTCGGTCTTTTTGATATTTCTTATCTTTTCTGTTGCTGAATCTTTAATCCAGTGATCACTTTTATACAGATCAGCAGCCAGTCATTTGCATTAGATTGAAGTAAGTTTGTCCTTTGTCACAATCAGAAAGATCAACATAATGGAAAGGTGATATAAGAGGGACTAACACAATAGAAAGGTGTTACATGGGAAGAAAAAGGACTGCTCACCCTTCTCCAAAATCTAGACTCACAGAGGGAAACTCCACAAAGGAGGGATCTGCAACAAGAGATCCTTCTCTGGTGGCAGTCAGCCCTTAAATGAGGTTTAGGAGTGGTGCAGCCAGGCTCCATGCCTTCTGGTCACACAGGTGAATTGCATTCACCTGTGCACCTAGGGCTGACTGGGTTCTTTTGTCAGGTTCTCAATCAGAGGTTCGGGCTGTGACTCAACAATTACCATACATCCTTAAATATGAAACTTATTCTTCAGTTTTTAGTGTTACAGTCTCATCTCTATATTTTATTTTTCTCATTATGAGTTATTGTAATTCATGGCTCACCTTTTTTTTTTCTTTTGCATTTTTTTTTTTTTTTTTCCTACCAGCCAATATAGTATCCTTTCTAACACAGATGTTTCTATGTCTTCATTATGCTTGTGTGTTCTCAAAGTGATGGTCTCTCTTCTATTTCTCTTCAAACAAATGGATTCTCTGTTGCATTTTATTACTACAGTATACTGCTAGAGAATGTTGACCATTGGCAACTGCGGACTGGTGGGCTTTCAATAGTATGCACTAGGGAATTGTCTTGTGCTGTTTGGTGAAGGTGGCATATCATTATCTGCTGTTCATGTTCACTTTATTAAGTACAGTTTTTTCTAAATTTTATGGAGCCTGTTCTCTAAATTAATTTTTTCCCAATCTGATTTTTTTTTTTTTTTTAAAAGTAGCATTATACACACTTCAGTTGTTGTGGTTGCATTTGGATAGGCAGGTGGCTAAAGGTGCAGACACTGCTGTTCTTGCTATGGCTGATTTACTTTTTATTTTCACTAGAGCAAATAAAAAACAGTCCTAAAATTGTAGAGGTGAGAGATACAAAATGGTTTCCTCTGCACTGAAGAACTTGAGGTGAAATACTTACCTTGCGTCTAATTTCATCAGTAATATTGCAGCTAATAAAAGAAAAACTACATAATTACAGGAAAGAAACTACACCTGACTGTGGCTGTACCGAGGAACCATTATTTTTGTGCAGAGAATACTAGGTAGAGGTGTTTCCTTGTGTGTCCTTCGCTTCCAGAGCAACATACATGAATCAAAACATTTGATATGTTTAAGGGAATTTTCTAGATACTGCTTTGCACTTCTGCAGTTCTCTTCTAGTTAAATATAAGTCAGGTCAATTTTATATTTGGTGTTAATTTCATTTCTAGTACATGTGGTGTCTGGTTTTTGGACTATAATGGAGAAGTTTAGGAAGGATATTCCAGTAGTCTGAATAAAATCCTTTTTCCTTAGGTCTCCAAAAATTTGGTTTTCAAGGAAAAATCTAATTGTTTCAAATAATACTAATGCAGTGTGATGTCATGAGGTTGAGAAATTGCTTAGAATTATGAAACTAAGAAGTCATAATTAAAAAGATGTGCCATTTCAGGCTTGAGTATGTTTAGATATTTTAACAAGCCTGATGAAATTCTTCTGCCTGGTGGTTGAGATAACTATTAGGAATTATCTTGAAACTTCGTAGATATGAGGCTCTAAAAGAACAAAATAAAGCAAACTGATTAAGAGTGCTTGAATAAAAAATGAAGATTCAATGTACTCTGGAATATGTATTTCTAAAAATACTGTGGGGAAAAAAAAAAGGTAATATAAATTGATATAAATGGAAGAGATAAATTAGACGTAGTGGATTTATGATGAGCCTTGTCTGGGTTTTGTAGTTTAGATCAGCAGACAGCTAAGCACCACACAGCCATTTGTTCACTCCCACCTAAGAGGGATAAAGGAGAGAATCAGAAAAACAAGTAAAATATATGGGTTGAGTTAAGACAGTTAAATAGGAAAGAGAAGATGAGAAAAAAGTAAAACCAAAATGAAAAAATATACGAAAGAAGTGACTCACAAGGCAGTTGTTCACTATCTGCTGACTGTTGCACATTCAGTTCCTGAGCAGTAGCATCCCCCGCTGGGCCAACTCTCTTACTGTAATATGGTATAGGATAACCCTTTTGTCAGTTTGGGTCGTTTGTCCTTGTTCTGTCTCTTTCTAGCTTCTTGTGTGCCCTCATTCTCCTTGCTGGGAGAGAGCAGTGTGATGAGCTGCCACATTCTTGATTTAGCACAAGCAACGACTCAGCAACAACTGAAACGTTGGTATCTTACCAATATAATTTTCATCTTATAACACAGCATCATGCCAGCTACTAGGCAGGAAATTAAATTTATTCCAGCCAAAACCAGGACCTCGTGGCTGCTTTTATTCTAGATATAACTACAGTAGTGTGGGTTTGAAACTGTTTAAAACAACATCAACAAAAAACCTGCTGTGAATAGGTGCTGCCAAACAGCACTGCCAGGTACTGGAGGGAAGGACAGGTGGGGGGAGTAGTAGCGGTGGTTGTGCTTCTGGCTCTGTCCTAGGTCCTGAACCGTGCCATCTCTACAGTGGAGTTTTCAGTGCTGGAATTGAGGTTGTGGGTGAGAAAGTTTGTAGGTGATGCAAAGCTGGGAAAGATTTACAAGAATTACTGGAGATAATAACATTAACAAGTGTTTTATTCCAAGGGGAAAAAAATCAATGTGTACAAATGTAAAAACAAAATAAATGAAAGCCAATGTAAAAGTTTTTCATGACAACTTCTACCTATTGCAAAAAATTATAAAGTGAAGTTAATTCAGTAGTGTCATGCTGTTCTTGGTTTTTTTTTTTTTTTTTTTCTTCAAAATCATGACAAATTATTTTCTGTAAGAAACCTCAAGTACTTGACCCTTTCTTTGCACTTCATAGTGATGAAGGATGGAGAGAGGCATCACTGTCTTTTTTTTTTTTTTTTTTCTTCTCAACAGGAAAAACCAGTTACGAGTGTAAGAGAATAGTGAAATTACATGTCAGTGGTGTAAATGATGTGGCTTAGGCTGAAGAAGCTGACTTTAGCTGACTTTAATTGACAGATGACTTGTTTCTTTTCGGAGTTGAAGTAAGTTCAGGCTAGCCCTGGAAAAAGAGGAAAATAAACTGATTTTTTTTTTTTCCAGAAATAAGGAAGTCCAAAAATTAGCATTAAATTATCATGAAGGAGATTAAGACCTCACAAAGAGCTTTCTGGTAGGATTGGCGGTAATTAGTAACTCCACAGGGAAAACACCTGTCAGCAGTTGTGAGTTAACTCTAGTAGCAGCTAAGCAGCACACAGCTGCTTGCTTTTTACCCCATTCTTCAGTGAGATGAAGGAACAGGAAAAGAAGAGTGAAAGTTCAAAGCAAAACCAAAGTCTTGTGGTTTGAAATAATTGCTTAATTAGTGAAGGAAAAGTGGAAGAAGAGAGAGGAAAAAAGTGAGACAGATGCAATGGCTCAGCAACCCCAACAGGTGACCAGGGGTTAGCCAGTACCTGAGCAAAACATGACTAACCTCTCTACACACCGTATTTTCACTTATTATTGCTGATCATCTTGTTATATAGCATGAAATATTTTGGTTAGAGTCATCTGCACAGTTGTCTCCTCCCAATCTCTTGTGCATTCCCTTATCTTTTTGGTGGGAGTTTGAGCATGTAGAGTGAGAAACAAGAAAAAACTTGATGATGTGTCTATACATGTCTAAAGCGATGATGTCTCCATAAGTGTCAGTATCTATAGATATCTAAGGTTTGGGAGGCAAAGGGACGAGGCCAGATTCTTTTCAGTGGTGCATGGTAACAGGGCAAGAGGGAATGGTCACAAACTGAAGCGTAGGAAGTTCATCACAAATATGTGTAGGAACTTCTTCACAGTAAGGGTGACAGAGCACTGGAACAGGCTGCCCAGAGAGGTTCTGGAGTAGTCTTCTCTGGAGACATTCAAGACTAGCCTGGATGCCTACCTGTGCAACCTGGTCTAGGGAGCCTGCTTTGGCAGGGGGATTGCACTTCATGTTCTCTGGAGGTCCCTTCCATCCCCTACAGTTCTGTGATTTTGTGATGTGCAAACACTGTTCAGCTGCATTTGTTGTGATTTAACCCCAGTAGATTGCTAAGTACCATAGAATCACAGAATTGTAGGGGTTGGAAAGGACCTACAGAGCTCATCGAGTCCAACCCCCCTGCCAAAGTGGGTTCCCTACAGCAGGTTGCTCAAGTAGGTGTCCAGGTGGGTTTTGAATATCTCCAGAGGAGACTCCACAACCTTCCTGTTCCAGTCAACAGTCACTATATCACTCCCTTTCCTCAACAGAAGGACAAAATATAATGGAAATAACTTGTGGGTTGAGCTAACGACAGGATTACAATTTCTGTCAGAGGTAAAACACATTTAGTGAAGGGGATATTAATATAATTTATTTCTAGCTGATAACAGTAAGAGCAATGAGAACTAAAACTTAAAATGCCTTCCTACCCTTTTTCTACTTCCTTCTCCTGAACTGCACAGTGTAATGGGGCAGTGGTTAATCCATTATGGTTTGTCCTTGCTGCGCCTTCATCTTTATTCTCTCTCTTTGCCCCAGCATTGGGCCTTTCTCACAAGATGCTGTCCTTCTTAAACTGATTATGTGTGGGCTTCCCACAGGCTGCAGTTCTGCCCAAGAGGCTGCTCATTTGTTGGCTGCGATGTGGGTGTGTGTTCCAACATGGGGCACCATGAACTGCAGGGGGATGCTGTGCTCAGCCACTGGCTTCCTGGAACTTCTGCTTTGTGCCAAGAGTATGTTCTGGCCTTCTGCGTTAACTTTGGTGTCTGTGTTTTCTCACTCCCCTCTTCCAGTTTCTGTTGTGAGACATCTCTCCTCTTTCTTAACCATGATCACACAGGGATGCACCAGCTGTCACTCTGGCCAGTGTGGGTCCCTTTTGAAGCTGGCTGGAGCTGGCTGTTACCTGATATGGGGCAGCTGCTGAGCTGCCCCCTGCTTACAGATGGCACCCCTGCAGCTCCCCACTATCAGAGCCTTACCGCATAATTAAAGTTACAACATTCAGCTACCACTAGTGTGTTAGCAGCATTGTTTTGGTACCAAATCTAAAATGCAGCACCATGTGAGCTGCTATGAGAATTTACTTCATCCTAACCACACCCACTACAGGAATGAAGTGGAATTTGAATATTCCTGTGCTGAACAAGGGAATGGTGAAATGAACTTTTTTGTTCCTTCTCAAACAGTATTTTTAATGATTCCAGAATACTTTCCAATAGTGATGTTTTAGATTGCCAACACCATTGAAGTTTGGAAAAGTCTTGTTAATGTTGCCAAACGCATTGTCCATATTGATCCATTGTACCAAGCAGCTTATGTTTGTTGTGTGTAAGCATTTTTGGCAGGCATTACTAAGTATACACTTGGGTGTTGGTTATAGTCAAGAGAGTGTGAATTGATTCAAGTAATTGTCTTGCCTTAATAAGACCATACATTCTTATTCATTTTGTGTAGTATTATAGTTTTTATTAGGCTAATTTCCATATAGATCTGGGTTTTTTTTTTTTTGCCCAAATTTGCTGTGTTTGCTGATCCAGATGGTGAGTAAATGAAAAGCTCAGTATGTCCCTACTTGGAAGCATAATCAGAAACATGGCACGGCACCAGGAAAATGATAAACACCGGATTAGAAAAAACATATTCCTGTAATGTATATGCACAATTGACTGTTTCCCTGCAGCCGAATTTTACCTTACTATGTAAACAATGAGAATCACAGTATAGTTGAATTTGGAGGGGACTTCTGCGGACTAATTCAGTATTTCTGCTCAAAGTAGTATTTTTGTGTGAAGATGCCTTCCAGTTGGTTGTCAGCGTGTGCAGATGTGTGGGGTTATTACTCAAACACAGCATTTTACATTTGCCTTCGTTAAATTGGATAACATTCCTGTTGTCCCATTTCTTTGTTCTGGTGACGTCTTTCTGAATTGTGGCACAATTGTCTAATGTGTAACTCCTTTCCAAACGTTGTGTTCTCTGTAAACTAGCTTGAAGATGGACTCTGTCCTGTCATTCACAGCACTGACATTTAGTCAGTGTTCAGTTCACATTTATCTTGCTTATACTTGAACGCTTTGCATAAGGGTGTTGTAACTCAGAGTCCCAAAAGCTTTACTAATATTGAGATAAACAGTGTCCATTGCTCTCCTGTTACCTGCCAAGCCAGCCATTTCACTGCTACCAATTGGTCAAGTGTTATTTCCTCTTCCTAAATCCAAGCTGACAGCTCTGTCACTTTCTGTGTTAATTTCCAAGGTTATTTGCTCCATCACCTTTCCAGGTGATGAGACCAATAAACCTGAAGTTTCCTAGGTCCTCTGTCTTTTCCTTAGTGTAGACAGGAGGAATGTTTGTTTTCTTTTCAGAATACTATGTCAACTGCTATGACCCTTCAGAAAATTGTCTACAGTGGTGTTGCAGTGTCATCAGCTAGGTTCCTCAGCATTTGCAATGACATGCATGCAATTTATTTTAATTTTTCTAGCCTGATCTTTCTCCACTGAGGTTACATTGTCCTTGCTCAGACTTTTCCTGTGGACATCTGATTGCTGAAGACTAATCGTACTGTTAGTAATGGAGATGACCAAAGTTCTTTATGACTTGGATCTTTACCTTGTTTGGCACTGGGCTTGTGTTTTTCCTACTCTTCCTTCTGCTACTTGTTCTCTGTGTCTTTCATATCTCGTGCCAGACTCATCTCTATCTGGGCTTTGTCTTTATAAATCCATCCCTGAACACTCAGACTTTGTCCTTGTATTCCTTCTGAATGAACTGACACTGCTTCCATCTCTTGTATGCTTCCTTTTATTGGGGGGCTCTTTGTACATAGATGTATGCCTCCTGTCACCTTTCCTTGACTTCCTGCACGTATTAACAAACTGTTAATGAGCTTGGAAGTGATCCTTGAAAACGAATTGTCCTGCACCCCTTTCTCTGGGGGAGTGTACTCTCATAAGATTCTTCAAAGCAAGTTTCTGAATAGGCCAGAATCTGTTCTTCTGGTGTTTAGGATTGTGATTCTGACTTTTTTTTTTTTTTTTTTTTTTTTTTTGCCTTGTTCCCTTGTCTCACGATGCTGAACAACAAGGTCTCATTGCTGCAGCCACAGATGCATCCAACTGGTTCTTCCTTGTTTAAATGCCAAGTCCAGGAGACTGCCTAATTGATTCCTCAATCATCTGTGTCATGCATTCAGAAACTTTGTGCTTTGCTTGTGCCTTGCTCTGTTGCCTTTCCAGCAGATGGTTAACATCCCCCATAAGGATCAAGGCGTGTGAATGTGAGGTCTCTTGTAGTCCTCATCAACTTCTTCCTGTGTAGATTGTGAGTAGCCAACACCTGATGTTGTATTGGTCTGCCCTAAGTCTAACCCTTAAACTCTCATCTGGCTCCTTTTCAGCTGTTTCATCTTCTGTCTAGATCATGAAAAGGACATTATGCTTCATTATGCAACAACTGTGATAGATGTTGTGGTAAAGTTTTAATGTGGAAAAATAAAGAAAAATCATCAAGCTATGCAATAGAAATATGAAAATTACTGTGTTAACAACTTTTCTTGAGGTATCGTTTATACCTCACAGAAACTAAAAGAAGAGAATAATGAAGTAATTGCCTTTTGTGGTAGTCATTTTGTGTTGATGCAGCTTGGTTTCTTAAAATAATCTATTCCTCATCTCTCTTACACTATTTCAGTTCTGCAGTGGTGACTTAGGAGTAGTGATGCTTCTGTGTGTTACTGGATGTCTGTAAAGATAAGTCTTTGGAAAAACCTCTTGAGAGCCAGATGTTATATTATGCTTGTTTTAAATAAATAAATTATAGTCATCTAGGCTTCTTGCAAGTCGAGTACCATTCTGCGAGCTTGCAAGGTAGAAATGAAGGTAGATAGTTCACTATGGTTGAATTTTAACTGTTTTGTATCAGTTTGTCTTACTGTATTGCCATTTCCTTTTTTAGCTAATGTGATATTCTATCTTACAGTGGTAGCCTATGGAAAATATTATTTTGCAATTTCTAGACTTTTTGTGACTGTACAAAGAGCTGCCAAACAGCACTAGTTTTTATGTGGTTTCTGCACATAAATACAAATATTGATCTTGCACTGTTACTGAATATGGCAGTAGCTGAGAAATCTGGTGGAAGAAACATCAGGTCATTACTTTTCAAGCAGTGCCTGTATGTCAGTACTCCTATTCTGCTGTCCTTGTGTAAAATGTGTTTGCAGTTTTTTAGGTAACTTCATATTGTGGTGACAGATCCTAAGACATCAAAGTGACTAAATGACTCTTAATGCTGTAGTGATAATAACTTGCAGTTGCAGACTACTAAAGAGTTTCAAGATGGGATTTCACCTTGGGGTGTTCAAAAACAAATGCTGCTTTTTGTACACCCAAATCAACCACCAGAGGCAACAATTCACAAGTATTGTTCGATGTCTCCAATTTTATTGTTTCACTTCAGTGTCACTGATTGCTGCCTCTTAAGAACATCTCTATTAGTCCTTGAATGCTTAAGCCAACTACCTACATGCCTATGGAAACAAAATAATAGTATGTCTAACTGGATGCAGCCTGACAAGTGGGCCTCTACTTTCAAACGTATACCCCTTCCCTAAGATGATTATTGAATTGAAGCCATTAAGTTTAGACAAATACACTGATTCAAAATCAGTTTGTAGGTTTTAAAAATTTTAGTGCCTACTAGGAAATAAGTTTTGTGAATTCACACTTTTTTTTCCCCAAAATTAAGGTTTTTATCAGCAGTAGAATGACTTGGTCTTATGTTGCACTTGTTGCTGTGACCTTTGGTAAGAAATTTCAGACATGAGTACAAGTTTAAGGGCTATCAGAACTTTAATGTGACTTGTGTTGCTCTTGTTTTGACTCTGCAGCAGGTACAGCATTTTTTTTTTTTCCACTAAGCAGTCTTTTAGTGCAACATAGAACCTAGAACTTATGCAGATGTGAACGCAGTGTTAATGCAAAGTTAACCTGTACTGATTAATTCAGTAACAGCACTGGGTGCTCAACACAAAACTTTTCTTCCTTCTCAAATTTAATGTCATGAATTGCAAATGAGGGCTGTTCAGTTGTAGGGGAAGAGTTCTGTTTGCATTTCCTCAGATCTTCCGAATAGTAAAAACAATGCTTTTGAGGTGATTGAGGAGCATCCCACTTGCAGTGCAGCAAATATTGTAACTGCTAGCTGGTGCTACTTCTAATCTGAAAAGAAATGAGGGAAGCATGCTGTTATTGCCATCTGCTAAAGGTACTGGAAAGCTGAATAGAAGTTAGACTCATGTTATTTAAAATCTGTTGTAAATTGCCCAGCAATCAATTGTTGATTTTCTTTTTTGTGTGTGTGTGACAGCTGTTAAGAACTAAATATTTTCTGTCTGTCATGGTTTTATGATTTTCGGTTATTGGTATTCCACATCATAACGTTATGTAGTGCACTGGGAGTAAAGTGTTAATGCTCTAGTTCTGGGCACCTGTTCAGAAGAGAAGAACTACTTACCCCAGAGGTACGTACCTTGTGGTCAGAGATATCGCATTCTGATACTTTATATAGTAAATCAGTTTGTTTCTCCTCAGATAGTTGCCACTGTAATTATTTCAGGGTCCCCTGTTTCCCTTTTCCAGAGGCATGGATTTTGCAAAATCTCTCTGTCCTGCTAGTTACGGAACTCGGCTGAACCAGCCCATAAACCGTTAATACTTTCTTTGTTTTTATTTTCAGTGATTTTTCTGAGAAGGCTGTAATTAAACCATGTGCTTATCCATTAGTTCCTCTTGACCCAAGAAACTTATTGTCAAGGTCTCCTCGTGTTCTGTACTGATTTGATTTCCTTTGGGTGCCAATTCAAAATTATGAATTCAGCCTCAAATAAAAAGGCTTGAAATTGTTTGCAGAAAATTTGCCTGAAACTTGCTGATAATTGAAAGTTGGTTTATTATACTGAGTAGTATCAACATTTGACTTGAAAGTTAAGAGCTTCTGTCACTGGAATTAAGTTGTTAATTCCAGCATAGAGTTTCAGGACCTTTAGAACTGTTGTTATCAAACTGTTGACAACAACTGTCAGTTTATAGCAATTCACAATTGTTAGCCAATACAAGTTGACAATTTAGTGAGAAAATCTAGCCTTATCGGGTGTTGTTAATCTTCAGGCAGTAGAAGAGATGGGCTTGTAATTAAGTTGTGGTTTTAAACAGGAAATGACTCAATCTTCCTAACATTATTTTTCTTGAGTAGACCTGCCCATATATTATCTTCACTATCTGAATATTAAAATCTCATGATGTAACGGTATTTAACAGTAATCCTGTAGAAATCTTATGTATCTTATTTTTTTTCATTCATACATTGTAAACAGATGATTGCTTGGAACTGCTTATGAAGTTAGAGTTGCTTCTTTGTTTGTTTTCATGATTAATTGCTTACTAGTTCTGAACTTCCTTTTAGAAGTTAATCTTAGGATAAAAATAAGCTTTAATTTTTGGGATTTTTGTTAAATAAGCAGCATTTCCCAGGGGTTGGTGCCTCATCAACCACCTGAATAAATGGGTAGAGTTCACCCTCACAAGTTTGCTGATGATACAAAGCTGGGAGGAGTGGCAGACATGCCAGAAAGCTGTGCACTACTCAACAAGACATGAGCAGAGTTGGAGAGTTGGGCAGGGATGAACCTTATGAGGTTTAACTAGAGCAAGTGTAGAGTCTTGCACTGGGGAGCAATAACCATACAGGTTAGGGGATAACTTGCTGAGAGGAGTTGTGCAGAGAAGGACCTGGGTGTTCTGGTGGACAGCAGGTTGGCCACATGCATGAAGTGTGCCCTTGTGTCCAAGAAGGCCAACGGTATCTTGGAATGCATTAAACAGACTGTGGCCAACAGGTTGAGGGAGGTGATCCTCCCCCTCTACTCTGCCATGATGAGGCCACATTTAGATTACTGCATCCAGTTCTGGCTCCCCAGTTCACAGAAGACAGTGATCTTCTAGAAGGAGTCCAGTGGAGGGTCACAAAGATGATAAATGGCCTGGAGCATCTCCCATATTGGGTAAGACTGAGTAACCTGCATCTGTTTAGCCTAGGGAAAGGAAGACTGAGGGGGGATGTTTATAAATATCTAAAAGGAGGTGGGAGGTGAATGTGATGTGTAGCGGCAAGACGATGAGCAATGACTCAAAACTTGAATATAGGAAGTTCTGTACTAACATGCAGAAGAACTTCTTTATTGTAAGGGTGATGGAGCACTGGAACAGATTGCCCAGAGAGATTGCGGTGTTTGCTTCTATGGAGATATTCAAGACGTGTCTGGATGCATATCTGTGAGACCTGTTGTAGAGTACCTACTTTGACAGGGGGGTTGGCCTTGATGATCTTTTGAGGTCCCTTCCAATCCCTGCAATTCTGGGATTCTGTGTTGTACACTTCTGTACAGAAAGATGCTTACCAAAATATGAGTATTATTCTGTGAAATATTTGCAAAGCTAGAAAGGAAAAAATGCTTATAATGTTTGCAGACTGGAATAAGTTTGAGTTTGTAAGGATTTTGGCAGGCAGGATTCAATTTCAAATGTCTTGACAAGAGAGGTTAGTGTTCTTTATAACTGCCTTATAAAGTTGTCTCTGGTAAGTGAAAATTGTGCAACACTGTCCTGTACTAAAAAGCATAGCAGCAGAGCTAGGTAAAGAATAAAGCAAGCTCAGTTTGCAGGAAAATAATATCAAGCTTTTGTGGGGCTGGCAAGGTAAAACCTCGCATACAGTTAGGTGTGACCTTAAGGGGGGCACATGAGGCAACTTTTCCTCTGCTCAACAGTGAGTAATAAGTACTGCTTTAGTTTTGGTCAGTGTGGTTTGCATTTGATAGGAAGAGATAGAAATCCTGGTGGGCTCTAAATTCAGAGGATTTAGGATGAGAATTTTATAAAATGGTATTTGATCCAGAGTAGAAGATCGAGTGGCTACACAATGGAAGGGACTACAGTGTTGTTCTTGTTTGGCAACAGAATAAGGATTGCGTTAAACTGTAATAAGGAATTGAAACTTGTCCTGTGTAAGAATAACTGAATAGCAAAACAGACTATGGAAGGTGATTATAGAGATTCGGACTTGAGAAATTGCGTGTTTTTTTTAACACTTCTCCCCTTCTTTTCTTAAACAGATCGGACAGACAGTTTGATGTATTTTCCTTTATAGTTGAATTGATCTTAGGAGGTCATCTATTTTCTCATTATAAGTTTTAAATTACTGTGATTTTTTTTCTGATCACTGAAATGCTTCTTTGAACTCTGGGGTAATCGTTGTTCCTTTTTATATTCAAGACTTAAAATTTACAAGAAAAGTGATGAGGTGATTGGTTCTCGCAGGAAGTGTCTTGAAGAAGAATATGTCTCCGTCTTCCTAATTTTAGTGTTAATAAATGAGACTTTTACAGGGCAACTTTTTGCAGGGATTATTTGATTATTATTTTTTTCTGGCTGGTCAGTGTTGATAAAACTTTAGTTTCTAGCCTTTGATTGCTGGATCATGGAACTTGTATCCTCTTCAAATGTGAATGCTGAGAAAGTTGTAAGCAATATGTTTCTAGTCCATCAACGTTTTTGTTTAGAACAAAGTTGTTCAAAGAAAATACTAGATTGCTTCAGTTCTCAGTCTCTTTCCAGTTTGGTATCTGTGATTTTTCAGCTTCCATACTTCCATTTTTCTAACTAATCGGGACTGTAAGCCATTTGAGTAATGTTTGAGTGGCACAGAGGAATGTTAGTAGCTTTCCAGTCTAGAATGAGCTGTATGCTATGTGGGTAACATTAGCTTGCTTTTGAAGAGGGCTTGCAGTCTGAACGGAGTAGAGAAATGTAGGGTAAGTTAAAATGCATACATCTCAGGCAGAATAACTTTGCTGATGGTATACGTATGTTGTCTTTTATTCTTCATGTATCTTCTTGGTGTATTTTTTAATTGTGATTTTTATAAGCAGGATAATAAATTGGAGGAGAAAAAGAATGTGATAGGAATGAGGTATGGGCAGAAGAGAATTAGAGGAGCATGGATTAGCTGGAGCTGTAGTGTGAAGGAATGGAAATTAAAAGTCTGTAAGTTGAGGGCAGAAGAAGACTTAGAAGTTTGAAAACATGCATGTTCAAAAGTTTCTCCCATCACCTGAATTCTCTGCCAAATGATGTGGTTTTTTTTTTTTTTTTTTTTTTTTTTTTTTAAGCTATCTTTTTGTTTTGGAAGGCTGAGTAAAGACTTGACAAAATGTGTCTTCTCACTTCTATCACCGGTATGATGTTAATGGACTTTGTAATAGAAACAAGTAAGGTAAAAATACAAAATGGAGATGCCTGGGTTTTTTTCCTGCACTAGCTAATATTCTTCTTGAAACACTAAAAGTAAAAACCTTTGATCCAATAGGAAAGCATTGTTTTTACGACCTCTGATTTATACTCTGAAATTTTGACCTTACTGGTTCTCTGCCTTAGGAAAAAAAGTTTTAGAGGACTTATGACAATATTTTTTTCTCTAATGTTGCTGTTTACCTTGAAGTGAGGGAGGAATTTTAATTATTTTATTCTCATGGGGTTTTTTTGCTCTTTTTTTTTTTTCAGGAGTAAGAAACTTTTTAGCAAGAAAAAATTGAAAAGGAAACAGAAGACTAAATTAAAAGTAAAAACACGCAACAAGGTATGTCTGTAACTAACTTTAAAAAACTCTGACTGAAAAAATGAAATAATTTCAATTGAGAGTTGTGAGGAAAAAAACATTCAAGTAGCGATTTTTGTTGTTATTGTTTTGGGTATATAGCAGTCCAGTAATTTTTGTCTGTGTACTGCTTTCTTTATGTCACTGTTAGCGATATTAACCTTTTTATTTTATGCTGAGCATTAGTAGCAAACATAATTGGATACAATCAATGTTTTGTTCCTGGAGTATAAATGTAGCAAAAACAGTATTGATTTAGAGTTAAGTTTGAAGAGATGCACACCTAGCCAGGAGCTGGAGACTGCTGCTGCAGGATTAACTCCATGTTTGTTAAAAGAGAAAGGGAGCACTCTATGTCTAAGGAATTAATAGTTATTCTTGAAAATTCCTCCATTGTGAAATAGAAACTTAACAGTTTCTATAATCTAGGTGAAAGTGACAGTATTTTAAATTATTGCTTTGAGGTAATCTTTTTCTATTGCAGACATATTATTTCTCAGTTCAAAGTAGAGTTTTGGAGGCATTTTCAGGCTCACTCTAGGCCTGGAAAATTCTTCCTAAGTTTTCATTAAAATCAGTAAAGAGAAAGAAGCTAATCGGCAGAATGGTTTTGCAAGACAGTAACACTTTCTAGTCAGTTAAATGTCCCTATAATAAGCTGTAGGTTCCTTTGGCTGTCTTATCCTTATTTGCCAGATGTCCTGTAGCTACTCTATCTCAAGACAGATGACTTAGGGAGGGTGAAGCAAGCCACCTTAATCTATTAAGTTAGTATTGCCTTTTTGGATACTTACTGGATTGTTCTGCTTATCTCAAGTAATGCAGCTTCACAGTAGAGCATAGAAGAGACTTATCTTCAAAACTTTTATTTTCAGTGGTGGACAGTTAAGTACTTCTAGTGCAAACAATTTTTAATTTTCAGTCATTGAGAAATTAAAGCTTTTAGTTGTGTTTTCTTCATCCTTTTGATTAGACCCACTTAAACTTTCTGTATAGTTGTGCCCTAGTTGAACTACTAATTAGGAAGCTAAATCTAGAATTGCTGTTCCCCACAAGCTTCATAGTCCAATATATTTCTTGGATTCATTTGCCTTGGATAAATGGATGTATCCTTTCTAAATGGCCGGAAGATATGAATGTGTTAATGCCTGGCTCTCGTTAGTAGTTATAAATATGGCACTAAACGATCATCTTGCACATCATGACTAGGAAGGGTTGTTTCCAAGATTTTTCTTGGATTTTTCTTGGATTTAAAACAGCTTTTATAAAATGCTACGTGGGATTTTTCCACTCATGGGAAGTCATGTTTTTTTCTGTGCTTTGTTCTACATGCCTCTATAATGTGCCATCTTTAAGATGGACAAAACAGTTGTATTTGTCTTCAGATACAGAGGTGTAGAAAAACACTCCAGCTTACTCCTGCTTGATAGCAGGAAATTGAATATTTCCTGAAAAATAAAGTTGGTTTAATCTCTTTAGACTATTAAACTTCATTTAGGGACAAAATGTGGTGGCAGTGGTGGTGGTGGTGATGTTTTGTTTTCTTTCATTCCCATCATGCTTTTTAATGTATCCGCATGCTTACCAGCGCAGAATAAACTTTATGGTCATTTCTGCATGGGAATGTCTAACAGCAGAAATGTTTTAGGAAAACGTGGGTTTCCATTTAAAGTTTCATAATACAGCAGATCATTCTGTATTTGAGTTTTTCATTCTGAAGAGGAGAAATAGAGATCAGTTTATTTTATATTAGCTGGAGTTTAAATATAGATGGCAGCTTTCTATTACTGTGCTACTGAAGGATGGGGGGGGGGACCTTAAATTAAGAATAAGCAGAAAAAAAAATATTGTAAGCTGATGACTGGATGTAAAAAATAAATCATGAGATAAGTATTTTTCTCTTTAAATCAGTAATTTGGCAATGTTCTCAATGGCTTCTGTTTTACATGATATTTTGACCTCAACCCCTTTCAAAATGATGTTTGAAGCGTTCAAAGAATTTAGATAGATGTTATATTCTGTGCTGCACACAGGTTAGATCAGATCTTTATTCTAGTTTACCATGTTTAACGACAGATTAACTTAGCTCTGTTAGATATCTATTTCTGTCACGTCTGAGAATAAGCCATTTTTGCAATTACCTGGTTGAAGAGAAAGGAAATTAATTGGTCAGAAAATAGGCTATGTTTGGGTTTCGTCTTTTGGTAAATGAGGTTGTTTGAGTGGTAAACAAGTTTAAAAAAAGATCAGAGGTTCTGTTTTCCTCACTTCTTTCCTTGCTTATATTAGAACATTACAGAAGGCTAACTGAGTGTTATTAAGTCTAGTTGCTCCATTTTATGAAGAAAACCATTTCAACTGGAATATTTCTGTTGAAGACTACAAGATCTTTAGATGGAATAAGCAAAGCAGGAGGAGTGAAAGAGTTGCCCTCTATGTTAAGAAGTGGGTAGATTGTGAAGAGCTGCCTCCAAGATCCTGCTCGTGGCTCTGAGAGCTTGTGCGTTAAAATATGGGACCACACTAATAAAGGGCATCTGTTGGTCAGGAACTGCTACAGGCCACCTGATCAATGGGAACCTGTGGATGAGGCCTTCTTTCTTCAGCTACGAGAGGCATCATGCTCACAGGCTCTCACTCTAGTTGGGGGATTTTGAACACCTCAACATCTGCTGGGAAAACAATGTGGAAGGCTTCAAGCAATCCTGGAGATTTCTGAAATCTGTTGAAGATAACTTTCTGGTCCAGATATTGGGCAAACAAATCAGAGATGAAGCATTGCTAGACCTGGTGTGTGGCAGTGTAGAGGAGATTGAAGGCAGTGTGGGCTGAATTTGTAATCTTGAGTAATAGAGGCCTGGCAAAAAGCAGAGTCAGGACCCTGAACTTCAGGAGAATGAACTTTCAGCTGTTTAAGAAACTATTTCATGAGATCCCCTGGGAAGCTTTCTTTAGGATGTAGAAACAGAATGAGATGGCAGGATGTTAAGGACACCTTTCTGAGAGCACAAGAGCTCTCTCCATCCCCCAGTGTAGGAAATAAAGTAGTGCCATCATGGCTGAGCAAAGACCTGATGGTCAAATTAAGAGTAGGAAGGACATGTACAGGCAGTGGAAGCAGGGATGTGTGGCTTAGGAAGAGTACAAGGATGCTGTCTGGATGTGCAGAGATGTGATCAGGGAAGCGAAAGCACAGATGGAACTGAACTCAGAAAAATTTATGAAAAATACCAAGGGATTCTACAGGTACGTTTGTCTGAAGAAACATAGGCACAGAGTGTACCCCTTCTGATAATAAGAAGAGAGAACTAGCTTCAACAGACATGGAGAAAGATGAGGTACTCAACAAGTTCTTTGCTTCAGTCTTCACTGATAGGCTTCTCGCATCTACTTGAACTTCAAGGTAGAGACTGGGGAACAAGTAAGACAAAATGAAAAGGAAAAAAAAAAGCTCGCTGAATGAATATTTGAACTAGGAAAGCAGAAAATTCTTTTTTTATATATCACTTCTATCTCTGAGTTTGTAAAAGAAATCAAAGAAAATGTTTCTTATCTAACCTATTTATTGAACAGGTAGTTTTGTACAGGAAACTACAGATATTCTGATAATTATAATCACCTAAATTAAAGCCACTGAAAGACTTGAGCAAATTGATTACCGATAAATTATCAGTGGTTTTTATCTTCTGATAAAGTTTGCAGAGAGAAAGAAGAACGTGAGGATCGAAGGTACCCTTCCTACTCTCCAACACGGAATTACATGTCTTGTTCTTACTGTGCACTTTTCTTTTGCCTTGATAAATGCTAAACATTAGTGTACATTGACTTATATTTTGCTGACTTTTTTCCTCTAAATAAAAGATAGTAAATAATTAAAGTTGCACCCTCAGTTTTAACCTGTTCTATCAACCAAGCAGCTTACTGTTCAAAATAGGATTTATTTAGTGGAGTCAGAAGGCTAGTGGATTTAAACTGCCAAAATGAGGTAGTGTATTTCAAGATTATTCTTAATGTGCATTATCATGATTTGTGGCTACATTTGTCAAGTGTGTAACAAATGGAGTATAGGATGATCCTAGTTTCAAAGAATTTACAGCTTTCAGAAATGAGGTATTTTGGGAGAAGTGAAAATATGAAGACTAATGTTAACAGTGGGTCTGCATCACAGCTAGGTAATTCTAGTTCTGAGTCATTCTTGTGCTATGCTGTCTGTTTAGAGATTGCCTGTAGTGAAGTCTATATGGGAGGTTTTAGTCTGTAGTGTACTTTTGCAGAAGAGTGTGACATTAAACAGAATGATTGAAGTAATTACTGTTTAAAAGCTGAAGCATTAGGTAAGGAACTTTTTAATAGTGAAGTATTGAGAATAAGGAATGAGTTTATTTTTGAAAATTTGTCAGCTTATTATTAATAGGCAAGAGAACAGGCATTGATATTTTATCTAGCACTGTAATGTCTAAAATTATCTGTGCTGGTGAGATGACTTTGGCAGCCTATTTCAGAAGAAGTGCCTATGAGCTAGAGAACTCAGAACTGCTCCAGAACTTAAGCTGTTCTGGAATAAAAACTAGGCTGAACTCCTGGCAAGAAGGAACTGGAAACTCATCACTGAAGTTGTAATTGCAATATGTGATACTAATTAAATGAGTGAACTTCACATAGAGATATTTGAAATGACCCTGATTTTTTTTTTTTTTTTCCCCCGTTTATCAGTGAAATAGGAAAATGCTTAATAAATTCCCTATTTTTTTTAACTAGGGAAATTCAACTGAGTTAGCACTAAAGCTGAAAGCTGATATTGTATATTTGTTTTATCAGTACTTGCAAAAGTTTTGGGACAAGTATGTGAATATTTGACAGGGAAAAGAGTCGTCATACCTCTTAATTTTCTGATGTCAAATGAATTCTAAGGAATGTAGTAGTCATTATCTAGTAGTTATTATCTATAGTAGTCATATTGATACCAGTGTAAATCTATTTGCGCAGTTTCAAATGGGAGTATTTTGAGTTATTGCACTGTGCAATGTCTTTTTTTAATAGCATCTTTAATAATATAAGGATACTTACGTTCAACAAGGACTAAGCTTATGTTGCCTTTCATTCTTTAATGGCAGAAAATCCGTTGTGCTTAAAAATCTACTTTTTCTTCAGGTAACTTTTTTCTTCTCATATTTTGTCCTTATGTTTTTGTGGTGACTGATGATGGTGACTCAAGTAAGAAAGATTAGCACACTTCATTGGATAAAATGCCATAAACCGTTGCTTCTTAATGTCTCAGCTTGTAATAATTTTGTAGTAATTATGGAAAGGAAAGTTATGCAAATACATACCAGTGTGGTTTGAATAATACTTAAGTACAAAATAAAAAGAAATTATGTAAATGATGAAATATTATCAAGTTGTTGTGAATTTTCTTTTAAGTTTTGAAACATATGGTATTAAGTGCTCTGATTTAGAAGCCTGTGTGTTTCTGCTAATAATTAAAACAGATGTGAAGGAAAAAACATTATTCACTGCTGAGGTTTGATGTTCAAAGCTGTGGCTACCGTAGAAAAATAAACCGTCCCTTTCAAATACTTTCTTATTCACTGATTCTCAAACTTCTTTCCCCTTAATCTCTCTAGTTTATGGTTCTTTTTTCCAACCCTTGCTTTCTATGCATTTCCACTGTAACCTTTTTCATATCATTGTAATAAAATTTGCTGTGTACTCCCATGCCTAATGAATGATTTGGTTCACAATATTTGCCCTCATTTAGAGAGAGAGTAATGAAAAGGCTAAAGCCCTCCATGTTCACCACCTCTAAAGACTACATCAAACAAATAACCTTATGAAAGTAATCATGACCCTGACTAGTCTAATTGTCCCCCACATTTTTCTAGACTTACTCAAGTGAGGTTATCCTACAAACCTAGGTTTTCCCTCCTTAGTTTGTACCTTTTGTCTACACCAAGATGTTATAGGGAATTCCTTACATCCACACCAAATACCTTAAGCCTGTTGTTTGTTGTTTTGGTTTCTTTTTTATACCATATATATATATATGGTCTTCGGTAGTTTGCATCCTAAGAGAAAGTATAACCCTGACTGTTTTATTTGAGGATTTTGATGGTTTTAAAGTTTTCCTTTTGCTATGTCTTATTTTACTAATGCAGAAAAGGATAGTATGCAGCAGAACTTAAAATGTTTTTTCCTAATATTTTTCCAAGTTTATGTTGACTATTTCCTAATAGTTTTCCAAGTTAATGAGAGCCCGATGGTTCTTCTCAGCAGTGGCTGGCATTAACATACCAGTAGTAGATTAAAAAGTGAAGCATAAGGCAGGGTGTAGCTAATGGTAGTTTCTTGAAACAGTTTCCCAACTCTTTGTGGTTCAGAGCTTCTGAGGACAAGGTGGGGTTCTGTTACTTTACGGGTCTCTACAGATTTCTTTTGTTTAGTAGTTTGTCCATTAGGTTTTCATTAATTTTCTGTCTATGTGAAGCTGCTAACTACAGCTCCTGCCATTTGTTTTATTTAATGACAAAACAATTAATGTTATTTTTAATATCTAACATACGTTTAGCAAACAGCTTAAATCTAATAGATTAACAGCTACAGTAAATAATGCATTTTAAAAATCATTAATAGTACTAAATCTGATACAAAGACAAATTCGAAGATCTACTAGTCACTTGTCTGTGGCACACATTTGGACCCTTCTGTAGCCTGCACTGCCTTTGCTTTTATCATTTTCCATCTCATTGTCCTCATCACATCATGAGAGGTAGGGACTAAAGCCAGATAGAATATACTGAAGTTTCTCCCTCTTCCTCCTTTCTTCTCTGCCTGAGATATGATTCATATCTCTACAGAAAGTTGTCACTAGTTTGAAAACCACTTGGTCAGCTGTGTGTTGAGATGACAAATGTAGCAAAGTTAAAAGTTTAAACTGCAAGACAGAATTTTTCTTTTTGTTAAAATTCAATCTTCTTGTTGTTTTCAGGCAGAAAACCTAGAGAGTACAATAACTATACCAGATATCAGATTACATAGCAATCCTTCAGCTTTTAATGTTTACTGCAATGTCCGGCATTGTGTATTGGAGTGGCAAAAAAAGGAAACATCTGTCTCTTTGACGTCAAAGAACAGCGTACAGAGTGGGGATTCGGACAGTGATGAAGAAGAGGAATCCAAAGAGCCACCCATTAAACTTCCAAAGGCAAGTAACTCTTTAAAGTGTATCGTGTGTGTAGTCTGAAGTTGTTAGATTATGTTGATGAGGACTTAACCAGTGGGATGCACAGCATACTTGCAAGGGGAATCTAAAAGGTAATGTTATTATATGTGTTAGAGAATATATCAGTAAGAGAAATGGAATCATGTAGTTTCAAAAAAAGGTGAGTTAGGAAAAGAAAAGATATGAAAACTCATTAAAGTAAGATATTGCTATGTATAGCTGATGACAAGGTAGTTACTATAATGGAAGCTTAAATCATTTTCTCTGCTGTTGTTCATGTGTTAAGTTCACTGCTTTCTCCAGCTATTAGTTTTCTGTCTGGGAATAACACAAACTTCTTAGTTAATTTCAGATATGCTTTCGTTTCAGTAATAATATTTCCAAAAATATCCCGTATGTTCTTTAGCCTGCATGATCAGATTTTTGTTCCCAATAGATTCCATGAATGTTTTCCTCCAGTCTTCCGATTGTATGGAACATAAGGTGTAACTTGCAGGAAAATTGTTGTTGAAGACTTCATTTTCCTTTCTTGTCTTCCTTCAAAAATCAAGCAGGTTCTAAAATAGTAACTTCTGAAAGATAGGATTTGAAATAATTCGAATGACACAGAAGATATTTGTAAGGCTTCCAGTATGTATTATCTCATGTATTATCTCTAGCTATCAGAACAGATCTGTTTTGTTGAGTGGCAGTTCCATTAACAATTTTGTTATCACATTTCACTCTTCTTAAGCTTTTAGTCAAGGGTGAATCAGAGGCTCTAGACTTTAAGACTCTTCTGCTGACATCCTAGCCTTAATGTTATTTCTGTAATAGAAATGCATAGTTAACTCTTGTAGACATGCTTACTTAATTGTAATGCTCACTTCTCTTTCATCTTCATAATGATTAAAGTACTTGGCTTTGAGCAGACAGTTAATGGAACAGTCAGTAGAAAGAAATGCAAGTATAATCTCAGAATATTCAGGAATGCTGAAAGGGAAAGCTAAGAGGGGCTGTAACAGCACTTTAACAGATGTTGATATTGAAGAGCCAAAATGATCATATTAACAGATACTGTAAAATATCTGTACCTTTTTTTTTTTTTTTTTAAGATCATTGAAGTTGGATTATGTGAAGTTTTTGAACTGATAAAGGAGACCAGATTTTCTCATCCATCCTTGTGTCTCAGGAGCCTACAAGCCCTACTTAATGTGCTCCAGGGACAGCAACCAGAAGGCCTGCAGTCAGAGCCTCCTGAAGTACTAGGTAATGTCTCATTCTTCCCCACCACCCTATCTGTTGCTGGGTTCAACAAAAAGCAAATAGTGTCTAACAAGTTTTTATGATACAGTAATATTTTTTCTTTATTTAATATGGTGGTTAATGCTTGTTTTCTTCTCCTGAGTGACTGACTTTATTCTGGAGTGTAAATTCAATTATGACGTATGTAACCCCTGTTACTCAGCATTAATCTTTTGTAGAAGAAAAATTTTGCCACAATGTCGTATTTTCTTGTGTAAAGTACAATTTACTGGAAACATAAGCCTTAACAGTCCTATGATTTGCTTGCTATATTGAATGTACAAAATGCTTGGTCTTCCGGGGAAGATTCTGTAGTGAACTTCACAGAATCACAGAATGGCCAGGGTTGGAAGGGGCCTCAAGGATCATGAATCTCCAACCTCCCTGCTGCCAAAATCCACATCAAATGCCCATCAAATCCACATCCCTCCAATTTGGAGATAAGGATGTGGGGGGCGGCCATGTCAAAGGCTTTGCTCAAGTCCAGGTAAATGACACCAGTTGCCTTACCCTTGTCCACCGATGCTGTCACTCCATCATAGAAGGCCACCAGACTGGTTAAGCATGATCTTCCCCTGGTGAAGCCGTGCTGGCTGTCTTGGATCACACGTTCATTTCTCATGTGATTAAGCATGTCATCCAGGAGGATCTGTTCCACGATCTTCCCAGGCACAGAGGTGAGACTCATTGGCCTGTAGTTCCCCGGATCCTCCTTGCTCTCTTTCTTGTAAATGGGAGTGACGTGAGCCTTTGTCCAATCATCTGGGACGTCACCTGACAGCCACAACTTTTCAAATATGATGGAGAGCGGTTCGGCAACCACATCAGCCAGCTCCTTCAGAACCCTGGGATGTATGCCATCCGGCCCCATAGACCTTTGTACGCATTTAGTCTCATGAGGCAGTCTCGGACCTGCTCTGCCCTCACAGTGGGGGAGGATTTACTGCCCCAGTCTCCACCTAGGGATTTTAGGGATGCAGGGCTCAGGGATGTGAGAAGTACTGGAATCCTGGCAGTCAGTGAAGACTGAGGCAAACAACTCATTCAGTACCTCAGCCTTTTCTTCGTCTGTTGAAGCCAGTTCTCCTTTTACGTTTACCAAAAGAGGTACACTTGCTTTGATCTGTTTCTTCTGGCCAGTGTACCTGTAGAATGTCTTTCTATTATTTTTCACATCCCCTGCCAAGTTCAGTTCTGCCTGCACCTTGGCTTTCCTGATTCCATGTCAGCAAGTCTGGACGGCATTCCTGTATTCTTCCTAGGTGACACGCCTTTGTTTCCAGAGCTTGTTTGTACCTTTCTTTGCCCTCAGTGTGCCCAGCAGGTCCGTGCTGAGCCACACCAGATTCCTACCTCCTCTGCCCATTTTCTTAGGAGAGCTCTTGTGCTCTCAGGAAGGTATCCTTGAAGGTTAGCCAGCTCTCCTCAGTATCCTTCTTTTTAAAGTCAGTATCCCGGAGGATCTTGGCCAATACTCTGATGAACAGCTTAAAGTTTGCTTTTCCAAAGTTCAGGGTCTTGATGCCACTCTTTGCCAGGTTCACCTCCCTCAAGATCACGAACTAAACCAGGGCATGGTCACTGCAGCCCAGGCTGGCTCCAACCTTAACACCTTTAATGATTTTCTCCATGTTGGTGAGCAGCAGGTCCAGCAACACTTCACATCTGGTTGGTCCGTTCAATACCTGGACCAGAAAGTTGTTAATTGTGTTGCAGTCTACCACTGTATTCCATAACTTAGGTGTTTAATGTTGTAATTCACTTAAAGCTGCTAAGCAAGTGGAACAGGATAGTGAGAGCCTAGGCTCAACTTCAGTCTCAGTTCTTCTACCTTCTTCCACTATTTTGAGCAGTGCTGAGGAATGGAGGTTGCGGTCAATTTGTAACACTTTATTGTGGTGTAATCCAACTGTACTACATTTAGCTATTCACTCTTTCCTCCTTCCCAGTGAGATGGATGTAACAGTTGGGAAAACTGAAGTAGAACTCCTGCATTGAGATAGACAAATAAATTACAGATAAGGAGAAGGCTGTCTTCTCTGATAACTGGTAGTCACACAGCCCGTCTCATAGCCCTCAGATGTTTGATTTGGCAGAAGAGGACTGAGGAAGAATGTCCGTCTCACTGTGTGCAAAAATGAAGTTCCTGTCCACTTGGTGGGCTTGAGCATCCACGAGTCAACAGATTTCAATGAGATGCATGCTGGAGTCCAGAGGGGATTAGCTGATGTGGTTGCCAAGCCACTCCCTGTGATTATTTGAAAGGTTGTGGCAATTAGATCAAGTCCCTGGTGTCTGAGGAAAAAGGCAACGTAACACCTATTTTTAAAGGGTAAGAGAGGTGACCCTGGGAACTAACTAACTGGTTTACTGGTGCCAGGTAAGATCAGGGAGCACAGCCTCTTGGAAGCTATGGTAAGGCACATGTAAGAGGGAGGTGATACAGGAAAACTAGTGTGGCTTCACCAAGGGCAAATCCTGCTTGACCAACCTAGTGGCCTTCTATGATGGTGTCATTGCATCAATGGGCAAGGGAAGAGCCACTGATGTCATCTGTATGGACTTCAGTTAGGCCTTTGACACAGTATTCCGCAACATCTTTCTCTTAAAACTGTGAAGACATGAATTTGATGGGAGGACTACTCAATGGACAAAGAACTGGCTTCAGGATCAAGTCCAGAGAGTGGTGGTCAGTGTCTCAATGACTAGATGGAGATAGGTGGTGGTGTCCAAGAGGGGTCAGTGCTGGGAGCAATACTCTTCCGTATCTTCATGAAAGACTGTGGGGTCAAGTGCACTCTCAGCATGTTTGCTGATGACACCAAGCTGTGTGATGTGGTCAGTGCACCAGAGGGATGGGATGCCATTCAGAGGGACCGAGACAGGCTTGAGTAGTGGGCTCAGGGGCATCTCGTGAGCTTTAACAAATCTAAATGCACCTGGGTTAAGGTAACATCCACTACTGCTACAAACTGGGAAATGAAAGGATTGAGTGCAACCCTGCCAAAAAAGAGCTGAGGCTACTGGGGGATGGGAAGCAAGGCATGAACCACCTCTATGCCCTTGCAGCCCAGAAAGTCATCTGTATCTGGGGCTGTATCAAAAGAAGCGTGGCCAGCAGGTTGAGGGAGGTGATCCTGCTCCTCTACTCTGTGCTGGTGAGGCCTCACCTGGAGTACTGTGTCCAGGTATAGAGTTCTACGCACATGAGAGACATAGACCTGTTGGAACATGTCCAAAGGAAAGCCACAGAAAGGATCCATGGAATGGAACACTTCTCCTGTGATGACAGGCTGAAAGAGCTGGGGCTGTTCAGCCTGGAGAAGAGAAGGCTGTGAGGTGACCTGATAATGGCCTTTCAGTATGTAAAGGGAAACTAGAGGAAAGAAGGGGACAGACTCTTTAGCAGTGTCTGTGGTGACTGAGCAAGTGTAAATGGTTTCAAGCTCAAACAGGGTAGATCTAGGGCATGTGTACGGAAAAAAATCTTTTAAAGTGGGGGTGGTGAGGCACTGGAACAGGTTGCCCACTAATGTGCTTGGTGCCCTGCCCCTGGAGAGTTTCAGGGTGAGGCTGGAAAAGCCCTAGGCAACCTGATTTATTTGTGCATGTCCCTGCTCATTGTAGAGGAATTGGATTTGATGACCTTTAATCGTCTCTTCCAACTCTAAGGATTCTTTAACTCTATGATTTTACGAAACTGCTTAACATGTGCCAACCAATGCCTACCCAGTCCCTGAGCAGTCTCAGCTCCCCTGGCCAACTCTTCTGTTTACCACATGATCTCATGTAGTATAGGATATCAATTTGGCCAAGTTAGGTAAGCTGACCTGTTTCTGTTTCCTCTCAGCTCCTTGTGCTCCTTAAGGTCCCCTTTCTGCCAGAACAGTATAAGAAGGTGAAATATCCTTGGCTTTGTTCAGTGCTGCTCCACAGCAACTAATACTTTGGTGTGTTATCAGCATTGTTTTTCCCAAAGCCAAAACACTGCGTCATACTAGATGTTATGAAGAGAAAATGAACTCTGTCCCAGCTGGAGCCAGAGCATGCTTCCTCTCTGCTACTTCTTCTTGCTCATGTTCTTCCATGACACACTGCTACAGCATGGAGTCCTTATCACAGGATACAAGTCCTTCACAGATTGCTCCAACGTGGCCTGATGGCAGTGGTTCTTGAATCGTAGAATCATAGAATGGCCTGGGTTGAAAAGGACCACAGTGATCATCGAGCTTCAACCCCCCTGCTGGTTGCAAGGTTGCCAACCACTGGAGCAGGATGCTCAGAGCCACATCCAGCCCAGCCTTGAATGGCTCCAGGGATCCACAACCTCCTTGGCAACCTGTTCCAGTGTATCACCACCCTCTGAGTGGAAAAACTTCCTCCTAATATCTAACCTAAACCTCCCCTATCTCAGCTTAAAACCGTTCCCTCTTGTCCTGTCACTAGACGTCCTCATAAAAGCCTCTCCCCCTCCTCTTTATCTGCTGTGTTCAAGTACTGGAAGGCCACAGTCAAGTCTCCCCAGAGCCTTCTCTTCTACAAGCTAAACAAGCCCAATTCCCTCAACCTTTCTTCATAGCAGAGTGCTCCAGCCCTCTGATCATCTTAGTGGTCCTCTGCTGGAACTGCTCCAAAAGCTCCACGTCCTTCCTGTATGGGGGGCCCCAGGCCTGGATGTAGTATTCCGGATGCAGCCTCACAAGAGCTGCATAAAGAGGGACAATCATTTTCCTTTCCCTGCTGAACACCCCTTTTTTAATGCAGCCCAGAACACAGTTGGCCATCTGGGCCTCCTGGCTTATGTCCAGCTTCTTGTCCACCAGCAGCACCCTTCACTTGGCCTTACTGAATGTCATTAAGTTTTCATGGGCCTGCTTCTCCAGCCTGTCCAGGTCTCTCTGGATGGCTTCCCTTCTCTCCAGTGTATCGACTGCACTGTTCAGCTTGGCGTCATCCGCAAGCTTGCTAAGGGTGTACTCGATGCCATTGTCTGTCATTTATGAAAGTTGTCACAGGGTTATCATTAGATTTAAGTCTGTGACAGGGGGCACAGGCCCCAGGAAAAAGAAAAAAAACAAGAGGAAGGGGTACTAAGGGTTTGCTGCCATCTGGCTGACCCCAGGGGGCGTGCACTCTGGGAGAGGGGGAAGAGCAGAGAGCTAGCAGATAGTTTTAACGAAGAGAAGCCATAATGGCAACGATCTAAGAAGGAACCATAATTTCCTGAATTTAACTAAATCAAATAAAACGAGAGAGACAAGAGTATCCAAAATGCGAGTCAAACCACAATACTGTGAGGGAAAGAAAGCACGTGCTTTTCTCCGCAGCGAGCTGAGACGGCTAAGCTGGGGCCAGATGGAGAGAAGCAGACACTTGGGCCCTGTCCAAAACTGCACCCCGCTTTCTCTTGCTGCCAGGTCCTCTGGGGGTGCCACCCCCTCCCCTCCTATCAGGATACTCGAAGTGGCCGTAAAAGGCAGTAAATGGAACCTCTTTAACTTCTTCTGGTCCATATGATGTTCTGATGTCGAATACTGACAGCAAAAAATCACAAAACCACAACATTCCACCCCTTATCATAGAATCACCAAGGTTGGAAAAGACCTAAAAGATCATCCAGTCCAACCATTCACCTATCACCAATAGCTCCCACTAAACCATGTCCCTCAACACAACATCCAGCCTTTCCTTGAACACCCCCAGGGTCGGTGACTCCACCACCTCCCTGGGCAGTCCATTCCAGTGCCTGACTTATTCCACATCACCACATCATACTTAACATATATCTGCATACAAGCAAATAATAACTAACATGCATTACATATACGCATATCTGTATACATATATGTACATGGAATCGCTAAGTGTACTTCCCAGGCATCAAATTCTCTTGTGATACACACTGGATGTCCCCATTTTTCTCCATCACCCATCAAGTGGAACCAAGTCCCTGTGCAAAAACAGTTCCACGGAAAGGTTTGCCCTTTCCAGAAGCTGGAAGGACCCAAGCCGCTTTTCCCAACATGCTTTTTACATGTACCACACAGACCTTAACTCCCTCTACAGTATGTAGGGAGCTGGACTGCGTAGGACCATCTTGACTGACTGATCCTCTACTGTTGACCAGCCAGGCGACTTCTGCCAAATTCTTCTCCCAGTGCTTAAATGTTCTGCCACCAATTGCTTTTAACATGGTTTTTAACAACCTGTTACAGAATCACACAGAATCACAGAATCACCCGGGTTGGAAGGGACCTCAAGGATCATGTAGTTCCAACCCCCCTGCCTGGCAGGGCCACCAAACACACACATTCAGATCAGGTTGCCCAGGACCCCGTCCAACCTGGCCTTGAACACGTCCAAGGACGGGGCATCCACAACCTCCCTGGGCAGCCCGTTCCAGGGCCTAACCACTCTCCTTGTATAGAACTTCCCCCTAACATCCAACCTAAATCTTCCCTCCTTCAACTTGGATCCATTTCCCCTAGTCCTGCTGTTGTCAGCCCTTTTGAAGAGTTTACTCCCCTCCTGGGTGTAGGTTCCCTTCAGGTATTGATAGGCTGCAATGAGGTCACCCCGCAGCCTTCTCTTCTCCAGGCTGAACAAGCCCAACTCCCTCAGCCTGTCCTCATAGGGGAGGTGCTCCAGCCCCCTGATCATCTTAGTCGCCCTCCTCTGGACCCTTTCCAAAATCTCAATGTCTTTCTTGTACTGAGGGCTCCACACCTGGACACAGTACTCCAGATGGGGCCTCACAAGAGCCGAGTAGAGAGGGACAATCACCTCCCTGTCCCTGCTGACCACCCCTCTCCTGATGGAGCCCAGGGTCCCATTTGCCTTTCGAGCTGCCAGAGCGCACTGCTGGCTCATGTTCAGAATGCTACCTGTTGTAGCATTCGATCTTATCAGAGGCTGGTGCATGACAGGGGATATGATAAATCCACTAGATGCCCTGTTCTCTGGCCCAAGTATCCACAAGTGAATTTTTGAAATGAGTACCATTATCTGACTCAATTCTTTCTGGGGTGGCATGTCACCACAGGATTTGCCTCTCCAGACCTAATATGGTGCTTTGGATGGTAGCGTGGGGTCCTGCTTATGTTTCAAGCCACCCAGTGGTTGCTTCCACCATCGTAAGCACATAACGCTTACCACTGCGAGATTGTGGCAAGGTGATATAATCAACCTGCCACGCCTCCCCATATTTGTACTTTTGCCATTGCCCTTCCCCCCAGAGAGGTTTCATCCTCTTTGCTTGTTTAATCGTGACGCGTGTTTCGCAATCATGAATAACTCGTACAATAGCATCCATGGTTAAGTCCACTCCTTGGTCTCTAGCCCACTTACACGTTGTGTCTATTCCTTGATGGCTTGAGGTCTCATGGGCCCACCGAACTAGAAATAACTCTTCCATTGTTCTGCCAGTCTAGGTCTATTTGAGCCACCTCAATTCTGGCAGTTCGGTCTACCTGATGGTTATTTTGCTGTTCCTCAGTAGCCTGACTCTTGGGCACATGAGCATCTACATGATGTACTTTTATAACCATATTTTTTGTTCGGGCAGCAATGTCTTTCCACAGTTCAGCACCCCATATAGGTTTACCCTTCTGTTGCCAGCTGTTCTGTTCTCACTGCTGTATCCACCCCGTAAGGCATTTGCCACCATTCGTGAGTCAATATAAAGATGAAGCATTGGCCACCTCTCCCATTCAGCAACATCAAAGGCTAACTGGACAGCCTTTACCTCTGCAAACTGACTTGATTCTCCTTTTCCTTCAATTGCCTCTGCAACTTGTCTTGTGGGGCTCCACACAGCAGATATCCATCCGTGATGCTTCCCCACCATACAAAAAGATCCGTCTGTGAACAAGGCAAATTTCTTCTCATTTTCCGGTAGTTCATTGTATGGTGGGGCCTCTACAGCATGTGACACCTCTTCTGCTGGCAATGTTCCAAACTTCTTGCCTTCAGGCCAGTCCATGGTCACCTCTAGGATTCTTGGTCAACTGAGGTTTCCCATCTGCGCTTGTTGTGTAATCAGCGCAATCCACTTACTCCAAGTGGCATCAGTAGCATGATGGGTGGAGAGAACCTTTCCTTTAAATATCCAGTTCAGCACTGGCAGTCAAGGTGCATTTCAGTGCCGATTACTTCAGAAGCAGCCAAAGGCTCTCATATACTACTAGGATCTCCTTTTCAGTTGGAGTGTAGCATTCTTCCGACCTCCTGCATGCTCTACTCCAAAATCCCAGGGGTCGGCCTTGGGTCTCTCCTGAGGCTTTTTGCCACAGACTCCAAGTGGGACCTTTGTCTCCAGCAGCAGTGTAGAGGATGTTCTTCACATCCTGTCCTATCCATAGTGGCCCTAGGGCCATGGCACTGGCTATCTCTTGTTTAATCTGTTCAAAAGCCTGCTGCTGTTCAGGACCGCACGTGAAATCGTTCTTCTTTTGCATCACCTGATAAAGGGAGCTTACATTGAGGCTGTATTTGGGATGTGCATCCTCCAAAAGCCCACTACACCCAGAAAAGATTGTGTCTCTTTTTTGCTAGTGAGCAAAATGTCTCCTGGGTTGTGACGATGCCCATCTTGCCATTTTACTCCTAGGAACTGAATTTCCTGGGCAGGTCCCTTCACTTCATTTCGCTTAATAGCAAAACCAGCATGCAGAAGAATTTGAATTATTTGTTCTCCTTGAAGACACCCTCTGCTGTATCGCCTCACACAACGTCATTGATGTACTACAGGTGCTTGGGAGCACCGCCCTGTTCCAGTGTGGTTTGGATCAGCCCATCGCAAATAGTTGGTCTGTGTTTCCACCCCTGAGGCAAACGGTTTCAAGTATACTGAATGCCCCTCCAAATAATAGCAAACTGTGGCCTGCATTCTGTGGCCAGTGGAATGGAGAAGAATGAATTGGCAATGTCAGTGGTGGCATACCATTTGGCTGCTCTTGACTCCAGTTTGTACTGGAGTTCTAACATGTCTGGCACAGCAGCTCTCAGTGGAGGTGTGATCTCATTCAGGCTGCGGCAATCTACCTCCAGCCTCCATTCTCCACTGGTGTTACACACTGGCCATATGGGGCTGTTAAAAGGCAAGTGAGTTTTGCTGATCACTTCCTGACTCTCTACCTGACGAATCAGCTTACGAATGGGGAGCAAGGAATCCCTGTTGGTGTGGTACTGTCATCTGTGCACTATTTTTGTAGTGATGGGTACCTGCTGCTCTTTTACCTGTAGTAACCCTACAACAGATGGGTCTTCTGACAGGCCAGACAAGACAGACAGCTGCTTAATGCTGTCTGTATCTACAGCAGCTATTTCAAAAACCCATTGGTATCCCTTGGGATCCTTGAAATACCCCCTTCTAAGATAATCTATACCGAGTATGCATAAAGCCACCTGTCCAGTTACTATAGGATTCTTCTGACAGTTTCTTCCAGTGAGGCTTATTTCCACCTCCAACAAAGAGAATTCCTGAGAGCACCCAGTCACTCCTGAAATATAAATCAGTTCCATTCCATCCCTTTATAACTCGAGGGCATCAGAACACGCTGGGCACCGGTGTCCACCAGTGCTTTATATTCCTGTGGTTCTGATGTGCCAGGCCATGGAATCCACACAGTCCAGTACACTCTGTTATCCCTTTTCTCCCCCTGGCTGAAGGCAGGGCCCCTCTCTTTGTTACCTGCAGTAATGGGAGCAACTTCAGTGGTGGTTGATCTGCTTTGTAATTCTCTCATCTGTGCTCCTAGTGCAAGAATGGATTCATCATGCCACTTCTTCATATCCTCTCCATTCTCATGTAAATACCTCCACAGGGCAGCACAAGACATAAATTTACTGCATTCCTTTGCTCAAGTAGGGGGGCATTTGTCTTTGATAGCTGAGACTTTAATCGGTTTGACCAGCTCCTTCAGCAGGTCCTTTTGATCATCCTGGTCTTCATCGGGTGCTTCTGATACTGCCATGAGTTGATCATGATTGATTACTAGGGTACACAGTTATTTTACTAACTGTGATATCAGAATGCAAGATAACACGATATAATACAATCTAATTTAAATTGAGACTAATAAATTAAATAAGATAGGAGAGAGAGAGAGAGTTCCTGAGACCGAGTCAAACCTGAAAAGCTTGGAACGGCTAGGAAAGCACCCTCCAGCACCCACTGCAAGGCAGTAAGAGATCTCCCCACCTGGAAGGGCCAGATCCCATGACTTCTGTAAATGTATAGGGGAACCGGTACCCAGATTTGGAGCATTAACACTTTAACTCCCTGTGCGCTACATGATGTTATGATATGGAATATTGAAAACAAAAAAACAAAAAAAAAATGACAATTGTCCCAACACCAAAGCAAACAGGCAACAACAGTTTCACTCAGATGTCACGTAAACTCCTTTTTTATGCCTTGGATTTCAGTCATTTTCAGGGATCAACGAATAGTAGTAACAGTGACTCCCTGCTCATAATTCTCCTCTCCATGTGTCTTACTTTTCTCGGTTACCTTTCTAGATGGTGGTGGTTTTGCGGAGGGCCCCTTGCCTGGATCTTCCACTATTTCCTCTGCTTCTTCTTTCCATTCTAGACATGAGAACACCCGTTTCCATTTCTGGCCTTCCACAGGGGCAACTGACATTAATACTGGTGCCTCCTGCAATTGATCAAGATTGACTTTGAGGTTTCCCCTTTTTGTTCAGATCTCGGTTTGGAAACTCTCTCTCCACGACACTCTTATATACAGCTCAGTAAGCACAAACCAAGTCCCAAATAAGCCATTCCTCCTCATATCTTTCTGAGCTGCACCATCCCTTACCCAAATGCTTGCTCAGTTCCTCAGGATGCCACAGGTGTCCAACAGTAAAATCCCATGACATCAGGGGTCCCCATGCTTCTAATCTCTTTGCAAAACCTCTCCATATTCCCTGCCGCTCCGCATTCTCTGGTTCCAGCAAAAGCTTCCTCCACATAAATGTAAAATACCATTGCAGAGAATATATGCAGAGAGACTGACAACATAGTACCCAAGCTGGCACCCTGAACATGCATAAGGAACTGGGAACAGCACCTGGAAACCAGTCCAAACATCATATTGTCTGTTATTGTCTGTAAGCCCGTGACGGGGGCACAGGCCTTGGGAGAAAGGAAAAAAAAAAAAAGAAAAAAAAAGGGTACTAACGGTCTGCCGCGACCCGGCCGGCCGCGTGCGCTCCGGGAGAGGGGGAAGGGCAGAGAACTAGCCGATAATTTTAACGAAAACACAATGGCAGTGATCTGAGGAGGAACGGTAATTTCCTGAATTTAACTAAATGAAATAAAACGAGAGAGACAAGAGTCAAACCACGATAGTGCGAGGGAAAGAAAGCACGTGCTTTTCTCCGCGGCGAGCTGAGACAGCTGAACCGGGACCACAGGGAGAGAGGCAGACGCTTGGGCCCTGTCCAGAGCGTCAACTCACTTCCTCTTCCTGCCTGGTCTTCCGAGGATGCCGCCCCCTCCCCTCCCATCAGGAGGGGATACTCAAACTGCCCATAAAAGGCAGTAAACGGAACCAGAGCATTAACTCGTTAACTCCTGCTGGTCCACATGATGTTCTGATGAAGAATACTGACAACAAAAAATCACAAAATCACTACAAAGATGTAAGGGCACCAGTCCCAAGACCAACCCCTGAGGGACGCCGCTTGTGACTGGCTTCCACCCTGACACAGAACCACTGATCACAACCCTTTAGCTGCGTCCAGCTACCCAATTCCTAATCCATTGTACGGTCCATCCTTCAAATTCACACCTCTCCAATTTAGAGAGAAGGATGTGGTGAGGGACCCTGTCAGAGGCCTCGTAGAAGTCCAGGTAGATTACATCCACCACCCTTCCCTCATCCACCAAAGCTGTCACTCCGTATCATAGAAGGCCACCAGATTGATCAGGCAAGATCTGCCTTTGGTGATGTCATGCTGGCTGTCTCAAATCACCTCTTTATCTCATATGTGCTGTAACTTAGCTTCTAGAAGGATCTGCTCCATGATCTTCCCAGGCACAGAGGTGAGGCTTACCGGTCTCTAGTTCCCAGGGTCTTCCTTTCTTCCTTTCTTAAAAATGGGAGTAACGTTTCCCTTTTTCCAGTCATCGGTGGCTTCACCAGACAACCATGATTTTTCAAATATGATGGAAAGCGGCTCAGCAACTACATCAGCCTCTATTTTAGAACCCTAGGATGGATATCATCTGGCCACATGGACTTACATACATTCAATTTCTTGAGGTCTCAGATCTTTTCCACTGTTACAATGGGACAGAAACCACTCCCCACACCCTCACCTAGGGGCCCATAGTCCTGGCAGATATGGGAAGCCTGACCACCTGTGAAGACCGAGGCAAAGCACTAATTGAGCTTTTTGTGCAGCTTTTTCTATGTCTGAGGAAGCCAGCTCCTCATTAGTTTTCATTGGGGGGAACAAGAGGAACTGCTTAAGAACTGCTTCTGCATTAATCTGTTCCTGTGGCATAGTGTAATCCTTCTGGAATAGACTATACGAGCATGGGTCTCACACAGGGTTGCAGTTGCTGCCAAAAAACCTGGTCCAGTGTGTGCTCCTCTACATGGGCTGTGGTTCTTACCAACAATCTGCTCCTGTATTGGTTCTTCAAGGCTGCAGCTTCCGTCTGTCCACATCCACCTGTCCCAATACGGTTTTTCATGTGCTGCATGCATATGGACTGCTCCACCATAAGCTTCTCTATGGGCTGCAGGGAACTTCTCTGGCACCTGCAGTGCTGGCTGCCCTCCTTCTGAATTGACTTTGATGTCTGCAAGGCTGTTTGTCTCACATTTCTCACTTTTCTCCCTTGGATGTTGTTGCTGTGCTTTTCCCTTAAATCTGCTTTCCCAGAGGCATAGACAGCATCACTCAGGACTCTGCTCTGTCCAGATGCGCCCAGTTGTGTCCCTTTTAGAGCAGTTGAAACCGTCTCTGATCAGAGGCCACCCCTGCAACCCTTCAGTATGAAAACTTTGCCACATAATTTCAGTGCACACAAGAATTGAAGTAGATTTCTGTTCACGCCTTGATTCTTACAGATATTCAGCCATTCAGGCATTGTGAGCAGTACTTGAAAAATGGCATGTAATCCAAAATAATTTTCAAGCTGTAACTTGAAGTGCTTATTTCTGAAGAATGGGGTGTGTTCTAATATGGGTGTAATGATCATACAGATTAGGCAAGACATGTGGAAACCCATATCACTTCAATGATGAGGTAGACTGGAAGGCAGGTAAAGTAACTCCTTCATCACTTGTTGTTGTGTTCAGTTATATCAGAAAGACTTGAGATTTTTTTTGTTCTTCCTTGTGATTTATAGGGTTACTTTTTCTGGATGAAAAAGAAAGTCAAGTTAAGGATGGTTAGTTTAAGCTGAACTAAACAGGGTGCTTTCTTTTCTCTCTGAAAGTAAGGATAAACCTAATGACTGAGGAAAGATACTATGTATTTTCTAGGTTCAAATTAATTTCCTGTTGATTGGCAAATTGCTTATTATGGTTTTGTGATGTGTCTGTTGAATTGCTGTTCTTTTTTTGCAGAATCCCTGTTTCAGCTTCTTCTGGAGATAACTGTCCGTTGTACAGGAATGAGTGACAGTACAGGACAGTCCTTAACAGCACTTTCCTGCGCTTGCCTCTTCAGTTTGGTAGCTGCATGGGGAGAGACAGGAAGAACATTGCAAGCGATCTCTGCTATCCTCACCAATAATGGCAGCCATGCATGTCAAACTATTCAGGTTGTGTAATACAACTTCTTCATATCTGGAAATTTTATGTATATGAATTCTGATATCTAATGTGCAAATTCAGTTTTTTATTTTATTTTATTTTATTTTATTTTATTTTATTTTATTTTAGGTAAAAAGTAGATATTTCTTTCTGCCTCTTGAGTTGGAGATAGAACTGAAAATAGTATGTTTAAAAATAGGCATGGTTTTTCACTATTTCTTTTACTGTTTTTAGGTGCCAACAATTTTAAATTCTCTTCAGCGGAGTGTACAGGCAGTTTTGGTTGGCAAAATACAAATCCAGGACTGGTTCAGTAATGGGATAAAGAAGGCAGCCTTGATGCACAAATGGCCATTGAAAGAAATATCTGTGGATGAAGATGACCAGTGCCTACTTCAGAGTGATGGTTTCTTTCTCTATCTCTTATGTAAAGATGGACTTTACAAGATTGGCTCTGGATATAGCGGGACAGTGAGGGTAATGTTATTTCTTGTATGGTGTATGATAGCTAAAATACAGGTTTTTAAGATGACCCAATTCCACTGAGGATCTTTTGTAGTTTACAGTTCTACAATGTCTGTTTTTTTTTCCTGATGATTTCTGTGAGTTTTACAGTGTTTTGTTATAGTTTACTTTTCTCAATATGTTGCTTAGTTTATAAATGATTATTTATATAATTGTTATTCTGAGATTTGCTTAACAATTTGAATTTTCTGCTTTCCAGGGCCACATATACAATTCTACATCTCGCATCAAAAACAGAAAAGAAAAAAAGTCTTGGTTAGGCTATGCTCAGGTGGGTGAATACTTGAAACGTAACACATAATGTTATAATAAAACTCTCCGCTCTCCACAGAGTAATTTAAGTAAAGTGTGACCTAAAGTAATAAGCTTACACAGAAATTGTGTTGCTCCTTTGTCTTAACTTATTATTTATTTGTTACTGACTTCAAAATCATTGTGGAAGATGACATTCATCTATAAGATATTCATTGAATGGAATAATGGAAAGTGGCATTTATTTACATTGTCATTTCTCACTTGTCACTTCTCAGACATGATTTAACATTTTTTATTTATGAATTGTGCAGTCACACTTCATTATTTAAGAAGCACATGTCGATTAAGTTGGTGGATATAAAACTCCATTGCAACAAAGTACTGTAAAATATGCTTATAATAGCTATTTGCAAAAATGAATTGTTTTTAATACGTTTACAGCAAAATACAGAAGTATTGTTTTGATTGACTGAGGATTGAGGGGTGCATAAACTATAAGGAGACATTGTTGATCTTAACTCCAGGAAATTTTAGCTGTGTTTGGATGCTATGGTTTGTTTAGGATCAGTTTATGAAGAATCAAGAAACTTCTCTTACACTGTTGCAGTTCATTATAGAAATAGTTTTTATATGTATTTTTTGTTTGTTTTGTTTTCAGAATCCTGTTATTAGCAGTGGATGTTTTCAGAAAATAAATATATAGAGAGAACTCTGAGTTTTTAAGTTTTTGAACTAAATTTTTATTGTGTGTTTACTATTAACCAAGTGATCTCATTATCCTTGTGTGAAACTGTATATATCCTTGCCATAACTTCAAAAATTACTGCTATTATCCCAGTTATCATGTATTTCTATGTATTTATATGTATTTATATGAGTGTTGATTTTTTTTTTTTCAGTAGTAAAACAGATGTGTTAGCTAAAGGTACACTAGTGCAGTATAAATGCATGATGATGCATTCATTCAGGATCCTTTTTTTATTACTCTGGAAAGGATTAGGATCCATACCGTTTCTCTGTATACGATTACACATTTGCGCAGTCTGTACATAGCTATAAATACATTACATGTTATTCTTTGCATGATTATACAGCTGTATGCAATCACACAGCAACTGTGCCCAAGCAAAGGCACTGCTAGTTGTTTAAAAGTTAGTCAGGGAGGTTATGTATATGTGCACAAGTTTCGATTACTTCAAATGAGTAAAAGTGTCCCTCAGTCTTATTTCCTTTCAGGTGCTTGCTCAAGTCAGCTTAAGTTCAAGTGATTTTTCTTATTTAATCATGCAAATTATTTTTAACTAAAGCTTTACTAGCTACATTAATGCTGTTCACTTTTTCCTAGTCTGCGTTTTTGTTTTTTTTTTTTTCCCTCAGGTTGATTTATCGAAAAAAATGGAAATAGTTTAGAAGGAAGAAAGAGTGTGAGTTAGAGATATTTGTCTCTGTAAGTTAGGTATTGCAGTTGGAGTCTGAATATGGCAAACAAAGATATTTTGAGGTTAGGCCTTAGAGACTAGGCTGTAAAATGCATCCATTTTTTAGATGTGTATAATCCCCACTTGAGACCAGTCATGCTTCAAGCAAATGTAAGCCATTGTCAAATCTCTTAGTATGATGCTGCCACTATTGGAATCGTCATTTAGTCATTATTCAGATTGGCTTCTGGAAACCTCCAGGTGGATTCTAATTTGCTTGGCCTCACTTGCATTTAATGAACGTATTCATAAGTGCCATTAAGTAATCTTTTTCTTTTCCTATAGCTGCTTTTGTAGCAGAAGTTTTTTCTAGATGTGGTTTCCCCAAGTGTTTCTATCCTGCCTTTAACACCTTTAAAAGGTTCCTAGGCATTGCAAGATCTAAAGAGATGGAACAAAGTTGCCAGATGCCCCTAATATTCAAATGTTTCTTATACTTGTTATACAGAACTGTGGGCTTATGCAAGCTATCTAAAGAAGTGAAATTAAAGTGAAGCAAAACATAGAATCATTAATGATGGAAAAGACCTCTAAGATCATCTAGTCCAACGGTCAACTATCACCGCTGTACCTGCTAAATCATGTGTTTAAATGCCACATGAACAAGTTTCTTCAACACCTCTAGGGATGATGACTCCACTTCCCTGGGCCTCTGAACACTTTCAGAGAAGAAATTTTTCATAACACTCAACCTGAGCCTTTCCTGGTACAACTTGAGGCAATTGTCACTTGTCCTATTACTAGTTACCCAGGAGAAGAGGCTGACCCCAACCTCTCTATGAACTTCTTTCAGGTAGCTGTAGAGAGTGATAAGGACTCCCCTGCATCTCCTTCAGACTAAACAATCTCAGTTCCTCATCAGACTTCTGTTCCAGACCGTTCACCAGCTTCATTGCCTTTCTTTGGACAACTCTAGGGCTTCAATGTCTTTCTTGTAGTGAGAGGCCCAAAACTGAACACAGTATTCAAAGTGTGGCATCACCAGTGCTGAGTACATGAGGATGATCACTTTCCTGGTCTACTGGTTCTGTTGGTTATGCTATTTCTGATACAAGCCATGATGCAATTGGCATACCCAGGCACACTGCTGGCTTATGTTTAGCTGGCATCCACAGATCCATTTCCTCCATATAGCTTTCCATCCACTCTGCCCCAAACTGTAGCGTTGCCTGGGGTAGTTGTGACCAAAATACAAGACCTGGCATTGGTCTTGTTGAACTGTATCCCTCCCACTGATCTTAGCCCTTCAATCCAATTTGTCCAGATCCCTCTGTTGAACCTTCCTATCCTCAGGCAGATCAACACTTCCTCCCACTTGTTGTCATCTGCAAACTTACTGAGGGTGCATGCAGTCTTCTAGAGTTCAGTTCAACAAGATATTAAACAAGATATTAAACAGGACAGTCTGAACCCCTGGAGCTGGTCACCAGCTGGATTTAACTCAATTCACCCTCAGTCTCTGGGCCTGGCCATCCAGCTAGTTTTTTTACCTGTGAAGCATATACCTGTCTACACCATGATAAGCTGACAATTTTTTCCAGGAGAATGATTTGGGAAACAGCATCAAAGGCTTTATTAACATCTAAGGAGACTACATCCACAATGTATTTGACTGTGTTAATATGCTCATTCAAAGTTTTAAGTTAAAAAACAGAAATGTAAGCTTCAGATAGTTAAATCTTCTTTTAGAAGAAGCCAGATGAGCTGGTGACATGAGAAATTTAAAGACAAAAGCAAACAAGAAAGAAAACTAAAAAATCCACATATGAACATAGAGAAGATAATTTGATATAACAAACATTGATGTGGACTGCTGACTAGACAGATAATTTTGAAGAGATGAAGATATTCTACCTGTGGAAAAAATAGAATAGGAGATCATTAGTCCTGAATACATCCCTTCCACTAGGTTTGGTTGGGAGCTGGGAGGTAAACAATATAATAACTCACTGTAGAATTCTCTATTGTGGCTGCTGTCACCAAAATCATCATGTACTTTAAAGAATTTCTTTCATGAAGAGTTTGAAAAGCTCTCTCTAGTGGGAGTCAAGGTTAATTAATGTTTTTGAAAATTTCTCTAGTCTTTTAATACACTTACAGAAGCTGTGTATGAGTTATCAGCATGCTGACTGAAGTTTGCAGAAAGTGTGGAGAGTGCCAAATTTCTGGTTTTTATCCTACAATTTTTCTAGTGAAAAAAAGTTGAATATCAAAACAAAACATTTTTTTTTACAATACTTTTTGATGTATTTGAGCATATTTTCATAGCAATATGTATTCTTACTTTTACTAGGGCTATTTATTATATAGAGATGTGAACAATCACAGTATGACAGCCATAAGAATAAATCCTGAAACTTTGGAGCAGGACGGTGCAGTTGCTTTACCAGGTAAGAACCTCTAGATATGAGAAGATGGTTATACTTTACTGTTTCCATGTATTGTATTTTCAGGTAAGCAGAAGAGAAATCAAGATAGATTTTGAGAATGGAGAGAAACTGCTTTTTTATGCCTTTGATTTTCTGCATTAGACCAGTTTTAGTATTTCATTTAACAATCTTACATTTACTCCAAATGCTTACAGGAAGAATATTGTATCTTTAAATAATGTGTAGTTAGTTTCAAAGAATAGGCTGGGTTGAAAAGGACCATGATGATCATCTAGGTTCAACCCCTCTGCTATGTGCAAGGTTGAACTCTTCAACACCTGTAAAGTCTACACCTCAAAGCTGTCAGCTTCCTTTTGCAAATCATGGTGTAAACTAGTGTCATTCAATAAGAAAGCGTGTTTATGCTTCAGAAAGACACAAATGAAACAAAATATATTAATCTTTCAGTGCAAAATAAATCTTAAAACTGTGGGAACACCCATTCAAAAATACCTCAAAAATTGTTACACAATTGTATTTTGTGTGGTTTGTGTTAGTGTTGAAGTGAATGCTAGATTTTGTAACTGCTAGCCTTTGTACTTCAGCCCTTGAACTTTATTTTCTTGCTTCTGCACTTATGTACAGTTACCTCACACTTATGAACAGGTATGGCCTTCTTCTGGCTAGAGCAAATGTAAAGGGCTCCACTTCTGGTTATTTCTGTTTGCACCCAGTAGGAAAGTAACAGAGGTGTGTGAAGTATGTAATCTGTTCTGAGGAAACCTGAGTATATACATAACTATAAATATTTATTACTATCTCACTCAAACCATATTAATCACTTGTAGCATGTTTTATAGCTTTGAAAAATCACACAAGATAGAACTAGAGGGCATTTACCCTGCTAACAGCTGAATGCTGATAGGAATCCAAGTATTTCCTCCAAGTTGGTACATTATTCAGATGTAGTTCCATCTGGAGTTAATCTCTTTCAAATACCTTGACCAGACATAATACATTTAAATAAGGTATTCACAATTATTTGTAAAGAAATGTGTAGAAGATTAGGAAATGCGATTAGGAGTCGATTGTAGCTAGAAGTCATGTGGCCTTAAAAAATTCTGTTAACTATGAAACATGATCTTCTATTTTCTCAGATGGTAGGATCCACAAGTTTCTTGAAACTATGGGCTCTTTTAAAGGGTAGTGTTTCCATTCTAACGGATGACGTAGCAAATCTAGCAATATATCTGGAACTGCTAGACTGTGTGTCAGCATTCTTACATCTGATAAATACTTTTGCCAAATTTTGTATGCTTTCCATGAGCTAGTAATCTGTCTTACCAGTAGAAATACTATACAAGAATCCCCAAATTCTGAGATTTGCTAGGTTATAAGACTTGAATTTACAGAGGAGGATTTCATCTTGACTGTTTCATCAGCAACACTTACTACATACTTCAGAGAAAGGTTGCTGTGTTCAGCTGAAGAAGAAGTTATACATTATATGTTTTCATTGTTAAAATTGCACAGCAAAATCTTGGAGCTAAGAATAATAGAATGGCCTGATTGAAAAGGGCCACAATGATCATCTAGTTTCAACTCCCCTGCAATGTGCAAGGTCACCAACCACTACACCAGGCCCAGAGCCACATCCAGCCTGGCCTTGAATGCCTCCAGGGATGGGGCATCCACAACCACCTTGGGCAACCTGTTCCAACGCATCACCACCCTGTGTGTGAAAAATTTCCTCCTAATATTTAACCTAAAGCTACCCTGTATCACTTCAAAACAATTCCCTCTTGTCCTATCACTATCCACCCTTGTAAACAGCCTCTCCCCCTCCTGTTTATATGCTCCTTTCAAGTATTGGAAGACCACAATGGGGTCTCCCCGAAGCCTTCTCTTCTTCAGGCTAAACAAGCCCAGTTCCCTCAACCTTTCCTCATAGAAGAGGTGCTCCATCCCTCTGATTATCTTAGTGGCCCTCCTCTGGAGCCGCACCAAAAGCTCCATGTCCTTCATGTACTGGGGGCCCCAAGCATGGACACAGTACTCTAGATGGGGCCTCACAGAAGCCGAGCAGATGGGGACAGTCACCTCCCTCCCCCTACTGGCCACCCATTTTTTAATGCAGTCTAGAACACAGATAAAGATGTTAAAGAGCACCAGTCCCAAGACAGACCCCTGGGGGATGCTGCTTGTTACCAGCCTCCACCTGGACATAGAGCCATTGATGACCACCCTCTGTCTGCAGCCTTTCAACCAATTTCTTATCCATCGAGTGGTCCACCCATCAAATCCACATCCTTCCAATTTGGAGATAAGGATGTGGTGGGGGACCATGTCAAAGGCCTTGTCAAGTCCAGCTAAATGAAATCAGTCACCTTCCCCTTGTCCACCAATGCCGTCACTCCATCATAGAAGGCCACCAGATTGGTTAAGCATGATCTTCCCTTGGTGAAGCCATGCTGGCTGTCTTGGATCACATGCTCATTCCTCATGTAATCAAGCATGTCATCCAGGAGGATCTGTTCCACGATCTTCCCAGGCACAGAGGTGAGACTCATTGGCCTGTAGTTCCTGGGGTCCTCCTTGCTCCCTTTCTTGTAAATGGGAGTGACGTGAGCCTTTGTCCAATCATCTGGGATGTGACAGCCACGACTTTTCAAATATGGTGGAGAGCGGCTCAGCAACCACCTCAGCCAGCTCCTTCAGAACCCTGGGATGTATGCCATCTGACCCTATAGACTTGTACGCATTTAGTCTCATGAGGCAGTCTCGGACCTGCTCTGCCCTCACAGTGGGGGAGGATTTAACCGCCCCAGTCTCCACCTAGGGATTTTAGGGATGCAGGGCTCAGGGACGTGAGAAGTACTGGAATCCTGGCAGTCAGTGAAGACCGAGGCAAAGAATTCATTCAGTGCCTCAGCCTTCTCTTCATCCGTTGAAGCCAGTTCTCCTTTTACATTTACCAAAAGAGGTACACTTGCTTTGACCTGTTTCTTCTGGCCAGTGTACCTGTAGAATGTCTTTCTATTATTTTTCACATCCCCTGCCAAGTTCAGTTCTGCCTGCGCCTTGGCTTTCCTGATTCCATGTCAGCAAGTCTGGACGGCTTCCCTGTATTCTTCCCAGGTGACACGCCTTTGTTTCCATGGCTCTTACGCACTCTTCTTTGTTTTTAAAGACAGCATCCCAGGGGATCTTGGCCAACAGTCCATTGAACAGCTTTATGTTCGCTCTTCCAAAGTTCAGGGTCCTGACACCACTCTTTGCCAGGCCCACATCCCTCGAGATCATGAATTCGACCAGGGCATTGCTACTGCAGCCCAGGCTGTCTCCAACCTTAGTGTCTCCAACCTTAGAATGATCTTCTTCACATTGGTGAGTAGCAGGTCCAGCAGTGCTTCACTTCTGGTTGGTCTGTTCAATACCTGGACCAGAAAGTTATCATCAATGGATTCCAGGAGCCTCCTGGACCTCTTGCAGCTTGCCGTGTGGTCTTTCCAACAGATATCTGGATGGTTGAAGTCTTCCATCAGGATGAGAGCCCATGAGCACAATGCTTCCCCCATCTGAAGCAAGAAATCCTCATCAACAGTCTCCCCTTGATCAGGTGGCTTGTAGTATACTCCTATCACCAGCTGGCCTCTGTTAGACTCATCCCTAATTTTAACCCACAGGCTCTCAACCTGTTCATGTCTGTTTCTCAGAGGGAGGTCCTCACAGTCTATCCACTCTTTGACATAGAGGGCAACTCCCCCAGCCTTCCTATCTCTCCTATCCCTTCTAAAGAGCCAATATCCCTCAATGGTGGTATAAAATAGCTGTTAAAAGGTGTTTTTGGAAGAGGCCTCTTTTCTGTGTGTAATCAGTGTAGGAAACACCTTACAAATCCTGCAGTCACACTATCCTTGTTAGTAGCTCCATCAGCAGAACAGGATGAGAAGAAGAGATGGTATGAGGATATACTTTTAAACCTGTAGGGAAAGTGAACTTTTTGTTTTTTTACCTTTTAGTATGGACAGAATTCTTCCCTTAACTTTTTTTTCCTTGAAAGTGGCTGAACTGTTTTCAATAAATATATGAAAGTATACATGTTACAGTTTTTCAAAAAGCACTAGATTTTCTGCTGAGTTTGGCAAAAGCTACAAGCAATAGAAAAATGAGATTAATGGTGAGAAGCTTGATTCTCTCTATTTCATTTCTTTCAGTAAGTTCCATATGTTGGTCTGAGTAAACTTTTCTTAAAGATAATGATCCATACTTAAAAAAAAAGTCTTTGGGGCATGGGAATGACTAATGAAAGACTAACGCTCAGCAAGACGGAAATGTAGCTCTGTTATAAAAATTTAGCTTATTCCTTAAATGTAAAATTAAGATCTTCTGAAGTTAAATATTAGGGACACCCTCACATTTCACACAATGGAAAGAACTTCAGTAACTTGTAAAGAGACAAAAGAGTAACATATTTAATATACGTGTTAGAGAGTGGAGATTTTGTATAAAATAAAACCTTGTCTGAGCAGTATGATTTCTCTCTGTACAAACTGAAATTCTTGTAGTCAAGTTATAGCGAGAGTGAATTAGAAGGAGAGAACAGCGTCTGTAAGTTAATACTAACTAATGCAATATACTTCATCTTTCACAGATTGTCATACTGAAGGGCAGAATATTCTCTTCACTGATGGAGAATATGTTAATCAAATAGCAGCATCTAGAGATGTAAGTGTTACATACAATGGGCAAACGATTTTTACTTCTCACATTATTCCTTTATTTTATAAAATGTACACAATTTCCTTTTTGTTTAATATTTGACTTTTTCTTGGCTAACTCAACTAAGGAATAAATCTATGTAGCTAGAAGTCACGAGAAGCTGCCATTTATGTCTTTTATATTTGCACAGTTTTGATTTGAGATGGAAAATAGGTTTTAAGAACAACTTAATTGCTGTTTTTGGAAAAAAAAAAAAAAACAAACCTATTCTATTGGGGCATTCTAGCCAGTTTTCCTGTTAAAACAGCTTGTTTTTAACATGACCAGTTTAACTATTTCTTTTGTACTTGTTTTCTGTTGTTGTTGTTTTACAAAAAACTCACTTTATCTAAAACTTATTTTAGATACTATTTGAAAAAGTAAGTAGTCTCCCTTAAAACTGCAATTATAAATTTGAGTTGTAAATCACGAGAAGCTGAGGGCTTAAAAAATGTGTGAATATATACGTGCATAGTTGTAAAAGCAAAATTTCTGTGATAAGGTTCAGAGCTAATTATTTCTGTAACAAATCACTATTTTCATAATAAATTCAAATATTTTATTGTGTCAGATACTTCTCTTCAGCTCATGCTGTTTGCCTTTCCTTCTTTTTTCCCTCTATACTTGATATTACTTTATCTGTGTATCTTCTGATAATTAAATCTGATATAGTTTTATACTGATGGTGTTAGGCTCTGAAAAGTAAATCACCGTATTTATTATTCAATGTAAAGTGGATATTTTATTTATTGCAGGATGGCTTTGTAGTGCGAATATTTGCAACAAGTACTGAGCCAGTGCTGCAACAAGAACTGCAGCTTAAGCTTGCAAGAAAATGCTTACATGCCTGTGGCATCTCACTGTTTGATCTTGAGAAAGACTTGCACATTATCAGTAAGTTCTTTTCTTTGAACGTTAATTATGAGCTAATAATTAAAATAAGAAGATTGAAACCCTGCCTGTTCCCTTTGTTTGTCTTCATTATGTGAAAGAAAATATAACTCCGTTATAACTCCATCATGAGGAAAAGCATAAATTTTTGAAGCAGCTTAAACACTCATTTTGAACCACAGTCTTTTTGTCTGCAGTGCTATCTGAAATTCTCCATTATTTCCCTTTAGTTTATAATAAGTATAACACTATTTTAAGCTTAGACTCAATCATAGGGCTCATATAACATGTAGTTAAGCTGCAGAACTCCTTGCTCTGGGTCAAAGTTTACAGAAGTTATAAGGACTGCAGTCTGGATTCATTGGAACAAATGCAAAGATACTAACATATCTGGAAACCAAATCACTATCAGAATTTTTGAGATGCAGAGCTCCTGGTGTCTAAGAAGGTAGTTCAGAGAAATTACTTGACATTTGCTTACCTCTTTTGCTAATTCAGCTGTCAAAAGAATATTTGGCCATAAGAACCTTTTGTCTGACCACGTGCAGTTGCTCTTATGTTAGTGGTTTTTCCTCTTTGGACAGTCCATTACATCTAGGCTAGTAAGCCTTGTTGTGGCGGCAAAAGTTTGTTTCTCTTTGTGACTTTGTTTAGAACCTTTGCTTTGACAAATGCTTCCTGTTGGATTTAGGTTCATAGACTAGTCTGTGAAACTGCTTGGTAAAACTAATAGTTCCTTCCTTGCACAGGTACAGGGTTTGATGAGGAATCAGCTGTCCTTGGTGCTGGAAGAGAGTTTGCACTTATGAAAACTGCTAGTGGAAAGGTACTGAAAATGTATTTCCTGGTTTTCATCTATTTAATTTGGCTGTTTAAGCATGATCTGATCTAACAATAAGACCTAATAAAAGATGCCTGTAAGTGTTCTCATAGGCTAACACACTCATTCCAGTTGTGGCATAATTCTAGGGGAAGCTTTTTTTTTGTTCATATCACTGGTTTTATATTTGTTCAAGTGAAATAGTGTGTTATATTACTGCTCATGTACTCACTTTGTTGAAAATAAGTTTTAAAAAGACATATTAAGCATTTTCTTTTTCTGTACCTAAATGATCAAATCAAACGAATATGAAAAATAACTACAGTACAGTAGATAGCACACTTCAAAGGAAGTAAAATCTGATCAGAATGCTTCCTCCATTAAATAAAATTTCATAGGTCTAGAATATCAGGATAAGTTCTGTACATTTTGAAATGTCAGTCTTTTAAAACAGTGCAGCTCTAAAAATGATGTACAGTGAAGTATTGTGGCATAACTGAAAATGATATACCATTTTTTCCTAGATTTATTATACTGGTAAATATCAGAGCCTTGGAATCAAACAAGGTGGTCCTTCAGCAGGAAAATGGGTTGAACTACCCATCACAAAATCTCCAAAGATTACTCAGTTCTCTGTTGGACACGATGGTTCACATGCCTTACTTGTTGCGGATGATGGAAGTATATTCTTCACAGGTTCTGCTAGTAAAGGAGAGGATGGCGAATCAAGTATGTGCAATGTTTTCTTGATTAGTAGATGATAAAAGCCTACTAACCACTTTTTCATTTTATAGGGATGTTGTTGATACTTTTCAAGAACATGGAAGCATGCTGTTGGTGGGAGTTATCTTATGTAATAGATAAATGGTTAATATACCATTCAAAAAAGTGTCCGTATCAGCATAATTATGACATATTAAAAAGATCAAAGGTGTGAGCACAAAAGCTGATTTTGTGAATCACAGAACCATTTGAGTTGGAAGAGTCCCTTAATCTAGTCCAACTAGTCAACTAGTACAACACAGCACAGAAGAAGCAGTCTAAGAGGTCTCTGAAGTGTATGGAGGATAACTTTCTGATGCGGCTGGTGAGAGCCAACGAGAGGAGCTGCCCTGCTATACCTGCTGTTTGCAAACAGAGAAGGTCTGGTGGGAGATGTGGAGGTCGGAGGCTGTCTTGGACAGAGTGACCATGAAATGATAGAGTTCTCGATTCTTGGTGGAGCCAGGAAAGGGAACAGCAAAACTGCTACCTTGGACTTCTGGAGGGTAGACTTTGAATTATTCAGAAGGCTAGTAGGGGGAATCCCCTGGGTTTCACTCTTAGAGAGTGTGTCCAAGAATGGCTTAAAGAGGTCCAAAATGGACCTTAAAGAGGTCCAAGATGGCTGGTCATTCTTCAAGAAGGAAGTCTTAAAGCCGCAGGAGCTGGCTGTCCCCCTGAGCTACAAAATGAGTTGGCGGGGAAGAAGACCGTCATGGATGAATAGGGAGCTATCCTTGAGGCTCTGGGAGAAAAAGAGAATCTACTTCCTGTGGAAGAAGGGACAGGCAACTCAGAGTGAGTACAAAAAAGTTGTTAAGATGTATAGAGAGAAAATCAGAAAGGCGAAAGCCCAGCTTGAACTCAACCTGGCCTCTGGGGTAAAAAGGAACAAGAAAACTCTTACGCAAATACATCAACGGTAAGAGGAGGACTAAAGAGAATCTCCATTCTTTGCTGGATGAGGCTGGAAATGTGACCACTGAGGATAAGGAAAACACAGAGGTTCTGAATGCCTTCTTTACTTACGTCTGTCTTTAAAGGTCAGACCAGTTATCCTCGGGGTACTCCACTCTCTGACCTTGTAGTTTTGATTGGGGTGCAGACAGAACCCTCTGCAATTTGGGAGGACGCAGTCAGAGACCTACTACTCTAGCTGGACTGACATAAGTCCATGGGACCAGATGGGATTCACTCGAGAGTGCTGAGGGAACTAGCAGAGGTGATAGCCGAGTCACTTAACATTATCTATCAGCCCTCCTTGTTGACTGGTGAGGTCCCAGAGAAGACTAGAGGCTTGCCACTGTGACTCCCATCTACAAGAAGGGTTGTAAGGAGGATCCGGGGAACTGCAGGCCTGTTAGCCTGACCTCGGTGCCAGGGAAGGTTATGGATTTGATTGTCTTGAGGGAGATCACACAGCATGTGTGGAACAACCAGGGGATCAGGCCTAGCCAGCATGGGTTCATGAAGGGCAGGTCCTGCTTGACCAACCTGATCTCCTTCTATGATCTAGTGACCCATCTGGTAGACGAGGGAAAGGCTGTTGATGTAGTCTACCTAGACTTCTGCAAGGCTTTTGACACTGTCTCCTACAATATTCTCCTGCAGAAGCTGGCAGCTCATGGCCTAGACAGATAGACTCTTGATCGGATAAGGAACTGGCTGGAAGGCTGGGCCCAGAGAGTGGTAATGAATGGAGCTAAATCCAGCTGGTGACCTGTCACGAGTGGTGTTCCCCAGGTGTCGGTGCTGAGGCGTGTCCTCTTTAATATCTCTATTGGTGACCTGGATGAGGGCACCCTCAGTAAATTTGTGGATGACACCAAGTTGGCTGGAAGTGTCGATCTGCCTGGGGGTAGCGAGGCCCTACAGAGGGATCTGGACAGGCTGGATAGCTAGGCTGAAGCCAATGGGATGAGTTTCAATAAGGCCAAATGCCAGGTCCTGCACTTTGGCCACAACAAACCCCACACAATGCTATAGGCTTGGGGCGGAGTGGGTGGAGGACTGCATAGAGGAAATGGACCTGGGGGTATTGATTGATGCTCAGCTGAACATGAGCCAGCAGTGTGCCCAGGTGGCCAAGAAGGCCAATTGCATCTTGGCTTGGATCAGGAACGATGTTGCCAACAGGAACAGGGAAGTGATTTTTCCCCCTGTACTCAGCACTGGTGAGGCCGCACCTTGAGTACTGTGTCCAGTTTTGGTCCCATCACTGCAAGAAATGCATTGAGGCCCTGGAGCGGGTTCAAAGAAGGGCGGCAAAGCTGGTGAGGGGTCTGGAACACAGGGCTTATGAGGAGCGGCTGAAGGAGCTGGGATTGTTCAGTCTGGAGAAGAGAGGCTTAGGGAGACCTTACTGCTCTCTATAACTACGTGAAGGGAGGTTGTAGTGAGCTGGGGGTCGGCCTCTTTTCTAGTGTAACTGGTGATAGAACTAGAGGGAAATGGCTTTAAGCTGTGCCAGGGTAGATTTAAGCTGGATGTTCGGAAATACTAGTTCTCTGAAAGAGCGGTCGGGCACTGGAATGGGCTGCCTGAGGAGGGGGTGGAGTCACCCTGCAGGTGTTCAAGGAACGTTTGGATGTTGTGTTGAGGGACATGATTTAGTTAGTACTATTGGTGTATTGGTGATAGGTGTATGGTTGGACTGGATGATCTTGGAAGGTCTTTACCAACCTTGGTGATTCTGTGATTCTGTGATTCCTCTGCAGTGAACAGGGGCATCCAGCACTAGATCAGGTTGCTCAAAGTCCCATCCAGCCTGACCTTGAATGTCTTCTAGGATGGAGCTTCCACCATATCTCTGGGCAACCTGTTCCAATACCTTACCACCATTATTGCAAAGAAACCTTTTTGCTTATATCTAACGTAAATCTATCATCTTTAAGCTTTAAACAATTTCCTCTCATTCTGTGACAACAGACCATTGTTTCCTGTAGCTCCCTTTTATATACTGAAAGGCTGCTATCAGGTCACTTTGAGCCTTCCCTTCTCCAGGCTGAACAACCCCAGCTCTCTCAGCCTGTCCTTGTAGGAGAGGTGTTCAATCCCTTGGATCATTTTTGTGGCTCTCCTCTGGATGTGCTCTAAGAGGCTTATATCTCTCCTGCACTGAGGAGTCCTTTTACACTTTCAAGCAATAATTGGATATTGTGTTTCAATAATGCTTTCCAATTACCTTAAACGTTGTTGAGTTTGAAATTCATCCCATTAATGTGCTCAGAGTACAGGATGTTAGTTGTATTGCTCTTGTAAGAAAGTCTATGGATGTCAAACTTACTATAATCCGTGGTAAACTTGAAGAGTCTTAAATGCAGACCTGCTGAAAAAAGTGCAGGACAAAATCATACTACTTCAATAAAGTAAGAGTAAATTTAAGAGATCTAATCATCTTAGGCAAGAAGATTTTAGAAAAAAAAATGTACAAGCAGAAATTTCAAGATTTCTTTGAGCAGTTATTTGGAACTTATCTGTAATATAATTTAATTATATCTTTTTCTTATATATTAAATTAATATTTCAGATGAAACAGTAGTTAAGTACTTTGGAGTAAATTGCTGATGCTGTTTTTCTTTACATTAAGGAAGTTGAAATGAGTCTTAGCATTAGATCTTCATTCTAGAGCATAAGATCAGGATCTTGATCAAGGTCTCTCTCAATTCTTTTAAAAGTTCTACTCTGTTTGTACTAATCTGATTCTCTTTCACCCTCTAAGTTGGATTAAAATGAAGTGCACAAATTATAATTTTTTCTAATTTCTTTTAAAGCTGGGCAAGGTGATTGTGTTTCTGTCTGCAGTCTATGTGCCTATTTTCTGTAGATAGTTGGTAACTCAGCATTTAAAGGTTACAGTTGTCTGATTTGGATGCAGATTGATGGTCAGTAATAGCTGTTAGTTGTTTATTATGTTCTTTAGCTGTGTTTTAAAGATAGAGTGCAAGCAATCAATGCCTTTTTTTTTTTTTAGTTAATAGTTATAAAGCAAATGCTACTGTGTCCTTAGACTTTTTTTTAATGTGGAATGTAGAATAACTTGGAATAACGTGATTTATTTATTTAAAGCAAAAAGCAGACGACAGTCAAAACCGTATAAGCCTAAAAAAATCATCAAAATGGAAGGAAAGATTGTGATATCTACAGCTTGCAATAATGGAAGCAGTTCTGTAATTTCAAAAGATGGAGAACTCTACATGTTTGGAAAAGATGCCATTTACTCTGATAGTACAAGTAAGCTAATATTTGTTTTAAGTGATTTCTGAAATAGAATAATTTAAGTTAGTCTGAAAGGCTTCAGCCTGTGGAAATTATGTTTGTATTTCTTACTCTCCTAATACTTTTCTGAATTTCAACCAGATATGACAGAAGGATAGAAAGACAAGACAGTTTTCTTAAGTTACATAAAAATATGGAGCACTGGAGAATGCTTGCACAAAGCGAAAAAAAATACATTAGTTGTATACTTAAAGTATCAGTTGTATATGTATATTAGTTGCATGTTAGACAGCCACATAGGAATGTCAGAAATGAGACATACTATGAACAAAGCATGCAGGAAACCAGGCCTTACAAGTTTCTTTACTCACAACTCTGCAGAGAAATTGCTTGTGATCCAGCACATATAAATTTAAATAATTTTCTAAAGAAATAAAGTCCAGTGTGATTGTTACAACTCTTTTGGAATTGTTTTCATGAGTTGTTTTTGACTTTTTTTCTTTTTGCAGGACATGCGATCTAGGGCTAATTCTCTTTTCACTTCTTACCCTAGCACTTGTTTTCTCTGCCAGTTATTCTTCTACCTTACCATTAATTTAAAAATTGTCAGTGTTAGCAATTATGTTACATTATGAAAGTTTTCATCTCAGGTAGAAAGTGCAATCTACTACTCAACTGATCTATGTCATATAGGTTTAGTAACAGATTTGAAAGGCCATTTTGTGACTCAAGTAGCCATGGGGAAAGCTCACACCTGTGTGCTAATGAAGAATGGAGAAGTTTGGACATTTGGTGTAAATAATAAGGGACAGTGTGGACGAGACACAGGCTCCATGAGCCAGGGAGGAAAAGGTAAGGAACCTAGGATTTTCCTTTTGTTTTATGCGCTGAAAAATATTACAAGCAAAAACGTAAAGTATTTTATCTAAATGTAGTTCTGAATCTTTAGTTTAATACAGTATGCTTTCAAAAAAAACCAAAAACACACCAAAAAACCCAACAACAACAACAAAAAAGCATGCATGAATGTTTTTACTTCATCTCTTGGGCATTTGGCATTTTGCATGTATTAGTAAACTTAGCTGTGTAAAATAATTACTTCAGTTCTACTGGTGAAAAAGCTTTTCTTTAAAACAAATTAATAAAACAAGACCTTACGACTCTTTGTCTTATTATGTGCGTTTGTCCTAGTAACCAAAAAAAGTTCAACCATCGTTCTCATTTCATCTAGTGTCTGCTTTGTTTGCATAAACAGTGCGTAGATTCAAGTCTACTTCTTTCTGCATACATCTGAATGTATCTCTTACTCCAAAATGCAGATATGAAAAATTTGTCCTTCACCTTTGCAGAATTGGAATATTTTATAAATTACAAGTAAACAATCTGTTACTTGTACACAGAATAAAAATATTTCATTTCCCTTTTAGTTGTGAAGCCTAGATATCAGCTCCAGCTCAAGTTTGGATAGATTTCGGAAACTTAGTTGTGCCAAATAAGAATTTGAATCGGGCATTGCTAATCATTCCTTTTAAAATCTGATTTGTGTGTTTTCTTCAAATTTTCTTCATTAGCCACTACTAAGCTCAGAAAACAGTTCTTTCTTGTTTCACTGTCTTCGTCAGGCTTTGGAGTTGAGAACATGGCAACAGCGATGGATGAAGATCTAGAAGAGGAACTGGATGAAAAAGATGAGAAATCCATGATGTGCCCACCAGGCATGCATAAATGGAAGCTGGAGCAGTGCATGGTGTGCACTGTTTGTGGAGACTGCACAGGCTATGGAGCTAGCTGTGTTAGTAGTGGTCGTCCTGACAGAGTTCCTGGAGGGTAAGCAAATATATGCAAATATACTTGCTATAGATGGTTGAACAGGCAAAACGTATTGAATTCAAACTAATCTGATGTATTCTTAAATTTAAATCTAAGATAATGTTATATCTGAAGATGGGTATGTGCGTTCAAAATCAGAAAGCACAAATACAAATTTACAAAGCTTAATTTGTAAATAGCTTGTAGTGATTACATGTTATTTTATTCTAAATGCATTTTTTGCATTCTGCAGGATATATTTTGTTGTACTAAAAGGTGTTGAATATGGGCAATAACATTGTCTGACTTGTGACAGACATGTCTCTTCAACGGCATTTATAGAACAGAGCTATTATCAGGCACAGTCAGTGTGAATTCATGAAGGGAAAGTCCTGTCTTAGTAATTTGATCTTCTATGATAACGTCAGTGGCTTAGTGATTGAAGGGTACCTTCAATTGAACCTTTCTAGATTTTGATAACAGTCCCTTGTAGCATCTTTTTGGATAGCTGGAGTTTAATAGGTTCATGTTACACTTAGTGGTGAACAGGCTGAATTCCAGAGCTCAGAGGTTTTTAGTGAATGAAGCTGCATCTGGTTTGGTTGCATCCCTAGCATGTTTGCTGATGATACAAAACTGGAAAGTTCTGTTGATTAACTCTGTAACTCTGGAGGAGTTAGAAAGACCTACATAGAGTGGAGCATTGGAAAATCAACAATGATATGAAATTCAACAAAGGTAATTTCTGGATACTGCACCTGGGACAGGATAATGCCAGACACAGATGCAGACTGGGAGAAGAGTGGTTAGAGAGCAGTCTTGCAGAAAGTCCTTGGGGTACTGACTGCAGGCCCAGTATGAGCCAGCTGTGTGCCTGGGCATCCAAGAAGGCAAACCTCGTATCCAGGTGGTCAGAAGAGATACTTCTCCTGTTGTACTTAGCATTATTGTGGCCAAAGTTTGAATATTGTGTACAGATTTGGGCATAGTATAAAAAGGATGTTAAGATATTTGAGTGTGTCAAGAGGAGAGCAACAAACTCATAAAAGGTCTGGACAGCGTGTCATGTGGGGAGAGGCTGAGAATACTTGGATTGTCCATTTTGGAGAAGATGAGGCCAAGAGGAGATCTCACTACTCTCTACAACTCCCCGAGCAGAGAGCCAAGCTCTTCTCCATGGTAACCAATGATAGAATGTGAGAGAACAAAGCTGCACCGGAGGGCATTCAGGCTGAACATTAGAGAAAATTCTTTACTATGTGAGTGGTCAAACAGTGAAACAGGCTTCCTACAAGGTGGTTGATGCTTCACACCTGTTAGTGTTCAAGAGACATTTAGGCAACACTCTTAATAAGCTCTTCTGGTTAGCCCTGGAGTGATCAGGCATTGGACTTGATGATCGTTATAGGTCCCTTCCAACTCAACACATTCTATTCTGTTGACAGGGCTTTGGGATGACCTTTTTGTCCTACAGTAGAAGTTTTTATCTTTTCTGTTTGCTTTTATCTGTTACTAAAGAGTTGAGCTGCATCAAGAGCCACTGCTTTGCACTGCATGTGTTTGCCATTTTCTTGTATGTATTTTTCCATAGCGTGCATTTAATTAATTGAAAAAAAGTTAATGCTGAGAAGTCAGTTTGGATGTGTATTGTCAATGTACGCTTCCAGGCACAATGCAACAGCATCTAGAATTTAAAGTAACTATACTATTTGTTAATCATGGGAAGAATTATGTCATAGGTTTGTTCTGTCTGTGGGCATGTATGTTTTAATTACCAAGGCATTAGTGATGCATGAAAATAAAAGGTATTGACAGAGCAACTCTGTTTGATGCAGAATCTGTGGCTGTGGCTCAGGTGAGTCGGGCTGCGCTGTATGTGGCTGCTGCAAGGCATGTGCTAGAGAACTGGATGGCCAGGAGGCAAGGCAAAGAGGAATCCTTGATGCTGTAAAAGAGATGATACCTTTAGATCTCTTATTAGGTAAGTGATACAAAATTATTAAGATGACTTTTAATTTTCTCACTTATTACACTTTTATTTCCAGTTGAGGTATTTTTATTTTTTTTTATTATTATTTTTGTGCTTTTTTTCTTTTGATACTTCTGTTTGAAATCTTTAAATAAAAGCAATCTAGCTACAGTCTTCTGAAACTTGCGTTGAAGTAACAGGCGAATATAAAAATAGGTCTGTTCTTTCAGTTAAGACTTGTTTTGCATTTTCATTTTTCTGTGTTCTGTGATGAAACTTTGTATCTCAACTAATGCTGTTCCTTCCTTGGAAGCAAATTATGGAACTTCTGGACTTACATGATAGTTCTAATATGTTAGTGTTAAAATATATAAATATAGCTGATCAAGCAGATTTATTTATTTATTGGTAATGTGGAAAAGTGGGATTGTTTTGGTAAGTAAGAAACATTTTAAACTTTGTATTACTGAAGGCATGAGTGTGCCATTTTGACCTGTGTGGTTAGGATGCTGTTTCACTTGCCTGTTTTTGATAGCCTGACAGTATTTCAATGTTTTTGCAGACACAGAGAAGTTATTTCAGTGTTTTTGCTGACACTGTTTCTTGAGAATTTTTTTTCTTCTATCAGAAATGTTTGGATAAAATATATTGCCAGGATTATGGAGTTCACTTCAGACCTGCACACAAAGACACATGAATCATAGAATCCTTAGAGTTGGAAGGGACCCATAAAGGTCATCTGGTTCAACTCTCTTGCCATGAATAGGCATCTCTACAGCTACATTGGGTGGCTTGACTAGGTGAGCCTAGTCAAGACTGGCCTTGAATGTCTCCAGGGATGGGGCTTCCACTGTATCTCTGGGCAACCTGTTGAACACCAGCTTGAGTCTTACCTTTTTCTGAAATTCTCTGAAATCAGAGAATTGCATTCTGTGTACTTAGAGCTGGATAGTTAGAGGATTGGAGAGACTTTATTAGGTCCAACAAAGGCCCTTCCTTTTTTTTTTTTTTTTTTTTTATAGTTAAATTTATGTGCAGATCATAATGCTTCATGAAATTAGTATCTGATATAGAAAAGGACCATAAAGCAAGCAATCACATGGTTGAGTTAAAATATTTGTTCATCTCAACTATTATTTTTTTTCTTTTCCTCTGAAAACTAGGCATAGAAAATCCTACACTACACTTTGAACGTGGGATTTTTTTTTCGTGTAAAAGCTAAATAGGAACTGGAAGTGATTCTTGTGATGAGTTTTTCTAATTCTAAGGACCCCCTGAGGTTACAGAAGTAGGTTTATGCTGCATTGCACTGACAGTGAATGTGACAGCAGCAGCGCTGCTTACTAGCTCTATTCTCATGCATGGCCTAGGAGTGTTCCATGCAATATGTGGAACAGCCACAGGACCCATAGTAGGAGCAAGCACAGGGCACATTGCAAGGGTAGGAGTGATGTCAGGGTCTGTCGCAATTCTCAGAACAGCTGCAGAGCCCGTTGCAGAAATTGGGGCTGCTGCAAAGTTTCTCAGGAGTGGGAGAGTCTATTGCATTGTCATCAGATCCATAAGTATTCTTCTCCCCTTGAGGACGCTGAATAGTTTTGAATGGAGCTTGATAGGCATATGCCAGGCCCTGGCATGCTGCAGTGATTTGTCTCTTTAGGATTGCCAAATATTCTACTCGTTTTTCAGTATTCTTTAATTGTTCAGAGGTGCAGTTGCAAATTACTGGGGGTGCCCACTGCTCTAGGCACCTGCCCATCCCATCCCATCCTGTCTTAGGGCACATGTCTGGGTGACATTCTTAAATAATTATTTAATCTTAAACATAATCTGAAACACATTCATAACATTGTAATAGGGGCACACTGGTTTGAACATCCTATGGATATTCAGAATTCTCAAGAGCTATTGTAATTAGCTCTTGAACTCTACAGAAAGAAGGAAAAATGAAAGGGAGGTTGAGGAAAAGGAAATTGAAAGGGAGGTTGCTGGAAAGCATCCTCCCTTATCTCTTCCATAGCTGGGCTCCCTGAAGAGACAAAGCAAAGAGTGTAATTTCTAATAGTATCAACATTCTGGCTCCCAAAACCCGAAGCGTTAGTTTCTTTGCTGCCAGTTTTATCATGAGATAAGCCAAGACCACACAGCCTAGCAAAATAAAAACCTTAATCCAACTCCCAGAGATGACAAATGACACAGCAGGAGAAATAAGCAGAAAGTGAAGTGCTTCAAAATATAGTTCCATGAGAAGTCTCTTGTAGAGCTCCATAAGTAGGAAAAAAATCAACATTGTAACCAGCAATTATCAAACTACCACAACACGCTGATTTAACATGCTCTGGCTTGACCTGGTGTTATCTCAACCCTTTGAGCCCCATGTTGGGCGCCAAATTGACTGTTGTGGTTTAACCTAGCTGGTGGCTCAGCACCGCACAGTTGTTTGCTCACTCCAGTCCCTTTCCAGTGGGGTGTGGGGAGAGAATCAAGAAAAGCAATGTAGAACTCGTGAGTTGAGATATAGCTATTTATTAAGCTAGAGAAAAGGAAAATAGTTGTGACTATGTATATATGTATATATCTATCTATATATCTATATAAATGTGTGTGTGTGTATAAGTGTGTGTATATATATATATATACAAATGTATGTAACAAGTGATGCATGAGCAATTGCTCACTGCCCCCCCGGCCAATGACCTGCTAGTTCCCTTGAACAGCAGAAGGCAGAGAGATGAACTCCCACTCCCTTCAAAACTCCTTTTGCATAGTGTCATATGGTATGGAAGATACCTTTAGCCAGTTTAGGTCAACTGTCCTAATTCTGTTCCTTCGCAGCTCCTTGGGCTGTTTGCTGCAAATGGCCTTAACTCTATACAACACTGCATAACAGCAACCTTAAATATCAGTGTGTTATCAACATTGTTTTTCTCCTGGACATAAAAATGTAGCATCATACCAGACACTCTAAGGAAAGCAATTCAATCCCAGCTGAAACTAAGCCAAGGAGTTAAGTTTTTTGTACTTTCTTCTGCTTTGCTAACTCCTTTCTTAGCAGGATAGACACCCCTTGGCCCTATGTTGTGCCTGCCATAGTTTGAGGGGAGGACATTGAATTGATTGAGCCATATTTCCTTGGGGAAAAGCAAGAGTGCTTCAAGGTGCAGTTTTGTATTTGGTATCAGGAGCAGGATACACCTGGTCGGATAAATGTTAGAATTTATGTAAAGGTGTATGCGTATATTAAACTAATTGAATGTTTTTTTATTAAGCATGTAGCATATGATGGTGAAGTATTTAAGTATGTATTTAAAATGTTTTTAATATGTAACTTGGTTATATTTTAAAATATAGTTTACATTATATATATATTTGTATTTATGATTTATTAATAATTCTTTCTGAAGCTTTCTGGGGAAAAATTGAGATCCATGCTAATCTGCAGTATTTATAGAGAGAAAGTACTAATTGCTATTCAGTGAAGTTGGAACTGTGGCAGATTTGTGGAAATCAGGAAATTCTACAGTAAGGCTTAAAACTCTTGATAAAATTTGCTCATCTTTGCTGTCCTTCTCTAAATATTGTGCAAGAACTATATAAAGGACTAGTAGTAAGTAGGCTTTGGTTTCCATTTACTATAACTCTGTTAAGGTTTATTGCTCTCATAACAATTTTTAAAACTTTTTAAAGTGTATTGTTTTCTTAACCAATGTAGCTGTCCCAGTTCCAGGAGTTAATATTGAAGAACACCTACAGTTACGGCAAGAAGAAAAGCGGCAGCGTGTAAATAGGAGACACAGACTGGAAGAAGGAAGGGGTAAGTGACTTGATGAGAGGCTTGAACTGTCTAAGGAAACTTAGCCTATGTTCTAAGAATGGGAATTAACTGACTTTGCTTAAGTAGATGAGTGCATTAACGAAACAAAAATCAGAACCTAAAAAACTAGTTTGTTTTTATATAGCCTGATTTTGAAAAATTGTGAAAATCCATATGTTTGTCTAAGTGGAGAAAAGCAGTGTTTTATATGAATCGTAGAATCACAGATTTGTAGGGGTTGGAAGGTACCTCAAGATACCAAGTCCAACCCCCCTGCTAAAGCACGCTCCCTACAATAGGTCGCATGGGTAGGTGTTTAGGTGGGTCTTGAATATTTCCATAGAGGGAGACTATACAACCTCTCTGGGAAACCTGTTCCAGTGTTTTTAAATTACTTTACTATTGTCAATTTAAATTTTTTGCTGATTTGCAATTAAATAGTAGCTTTTATTTTTAATGTAAATGCTTAAACTGACTTAATATAGAAAGTTTAAAAGCCTGCAAGATCGTACATTGCTCATTATCTATAGCATGAATTATTTATTATAAATTACTATAATTCATCAATGAATTTCTACAGTATAATAGTAAACAAAATTTCTTGTTTTGCAAAATGAAATTTTTTTATACTTAAGTAGCCCAAAGCAATCCAGTATGTTGACTAAATTAAAACAGATGCAAAACACCGGAGCATTTCAAAATTTGCTTGTTTTGTGTATTATCTACATCAGGAATTATTGTTGGAATTTTATACAGACTGTTTCTAACAAGCCTTTGATACTGCTCTTGTTTTAAATATTTCAGAGTTTTAATCTGGTAAATAAATAAAATTGAGAGACTTTAGACTGATAGAGCTGATATTTTAATGAAGTGTGCTGATGTGGTTGGTGACATTCTTGTGTGTTGAGAGGAGGAGGCAGCAGTGCTGAAATTTTGTGCTGTATAAGCTTCTGCTGTTTTTGGCAAATACCATTTTGATTATGTCACTAATGTCTGATTTAAATTTTTAAAAATAATGCATTTTCAGAATTTGCTACTGTTTTATTTATTTATTTATTTATTTTTATTGCTGAGATATCAAGTGTGCATTCTGATTGAACCTGTTTTCTAGAGTCCAAGCCACCAAACTCTGTGGGGCAACTTTTGATTTTATTTCATCTGCCTTCAAGAAATTACTAGCTTTATCATAAGTAAGGAGCAATGGAGAAGAGAGAAACTATGGATTTAGAGAAGGGCAGAATATTTATTTTATTTGAATGTTTGCAACTGATTTTAGCTTTGAGGAGTAGGATGCTTTTATTCTTCTGTCTGTGTACTGCTATATTAATACTTGGGACAGCTAAAAATGCTGAAGTATCTTAGAAAGATGTTGATGACAGAGCTGGGAATAAAATTTTCACTTGTAGGGGGAAGATTGGAACAAAAAAACAGAGAACAACATTTCATTGTGTTTCCATTTCTGTGGTTGGAAATAGAACCAGCACAGCTTGTCCACTTTGTAAACTGTCTCTTAAACAAAGATATTCTGGATCTAACTATGTTTCAGATATTCCATGTATTTTTACTGTCAGTTTGATAGGGTGTAGAGGGACTGTACTTAAGGTGATATTGCTGGCCAGCCTGTTGCATACACCTGTATTATCTGTGTGAAAGAGAATTGTAATTCTGTATCTTTGTAGATATTGGAGTTGGTCTGGGTATGTCTGGCTGAAAGTGTGCAGATTAATCTCCTTTTCAGAATGGTTTATGCTCTAAAGCTGAGAACATTTTATCACAAATACTTAGGAGAAATCCTGATTTATACAGTCAGGTATTGCCAGATGAAAAAATCTGGAGTTCTGTTAATTCTTCATCTAGATGCTGTAGTTTTCCATGAGTTGGGGGAGAGAGTAGTGGTGTTCCTGAGAACTCTTACTCTTTCTTGAGAGACACTGGGAACATTTAAATGTTTATCACATATTGATTTAGATATGCAAAGGTTTTGCAACATGAAAAACCATAGATGATCACTGTTAAGATGCAAATTTTGTGTGTAATTAACCAAGGTTTTAGCTTTTGATGCCAATGCAGAAAGGAAAAAATATTTTCTTTCAATCTTCTTCTTCTTGGAATAATAATAATAAAAAAAATAATATTCATTAATTTTAGTTAAAGCTGTTGAGTATTGATACAATATTAATTGAGGCTGCCTGCATTTGAACTATTTTAGATTATCCCAAAGTGTAGATAATTCAGTTATTTCAGTAATTAGATTTATTTTGGTAGATCAAGTATTTAAATGCTATTATTTAAAATGCATTCATCAGCAATGGCATTGTTTATTCATTGCCAAACACACACTTAAATATGAGTAAGACAGCTCTGTTCAATATGCAGTGTTTTTCATTTAAAATTAGTGGAGCTTCTTTCTATAATTTCAATTAATTATGCTGATGCTTTCAAGACCTGGAAGTTATATTTGTTTCTAAGTTTCTTAAAAACTTTTCACTTAAAGTTATATCAAACTCATTGATGACTTTGTTTTTAAGAAAGCTTTCAAGAGGAAGTTGTGTATGTTTGTCCTCAATTAACAGAAAACACGAAATTTACATATGAAAATTACATTAGTATACTTGAGTTGGTGACTTCTATCTGAAAGGGATGTTGAATACTAATAAAGACAAAATATAAATATTTCTACTTTATAAATACAGTTTTAGAACTCAGATTTGCTTCAGACTTTATTAGAACATTGTTTCATGTCCAGTGTTTTAGTTTAACTTATGTGTATATATATAGAAATGCATCTTTCATGTTTGTTTAACAATATGTAAATGATGAAGTGTTCAGAAGAGAGAAAGTGCCTAAATTAATATTATTAATACAATTTCTGTTTAAGCTTTACCACTTGTCAAATTGTCCTGTGCACTCATATTGGCTTGTCTGCGTATCTTTTTCCCTTCAAAAAGTTCTAATGATTTTTCTTTCCTATCAGTTTTATTTATAAATTATCAGTAGAGAAGTTCTTTAAGAACACAGGGAGAAAAATGTAATCTGATATTACTTTCAGTGTTTTGAACAAAAGAAGCAAGCTTAGCAGTGGGCAGTAAAACAAAAATTAACCTTAGTGTCTGCATCATGGTGTCATTGTACATGACTATTTCTGCAGGGAGGTGCTACTTATCTGAAAAAAAATGTAAAAGAAACGTTCACCTTAATCAGTTATCCCTGCCTTGTTAGGAATATTAAAGTGTCATGTTTGTTTTTTTGTTTAGTTGGTGTTTTTGTTTTTGTTTTTGTTTTGTTTTGTTTTGTTTTGTTTTGTTTTGTTTTGTTTTTTAACCATAAAGCATGTAGTCTGTTTTGGTTTTTGATCACCTTTTAAGTTTGCCTACTGTTGAGCTGTTTTTTTTCTATATTAAGAATTTGTCTCCATATATTTTTTAATTATCTGTTTGGTTTCTTTTCTTACAAGAATTCAAGCAGCCAAAAATAGAGTTTTACAGTGGAAAGTACCCTCATTTACTAACTATGCACAGAAGAGCTACTGTGTTTGAAAGAACATAAACTTTAAAATCAAACACTGATGAGTTAGGGAACAGTAGAATAGAGATTGCTTGCACAGCCTTAATTTTTACTGCTTGTATAAAGCAGTACTTTCTGATGTAACTTCTGATCACATAATTTTGTATTGTGTTTTCAGGTAACCTGCTACATTCAGTGCATTGATCTTCATCATTTGGCCATTTGAAATCATTGATTTCAGTCTTTTTTAACCACAGCCAGCCAAAGAGTAGTTGTGCAGGGAGAGATACTAAAATAAATCAAATATGCTTAAGACAGAATTCAAACAGAAAACTCTGTGGAAGTTCTGCCTAAGTGCTAAGATGGACTAGAATGCAGAAGCACATATGCATATGTATGAACTTAATTTACTGCCAGACAAAGATCATCTTGAAAGGCCTGGAATCCTGTAGAACACATGGTTGGGGGAAAAAAAAAAAAAAAAAGAGTTAATCTTGATGTTTCTAGTTCGGGATGTTTGATTTGACAGCTGTAGAAAAACTTTATATAAAAACTAAAAGGAGAAAGTGAATATTATTTACATCATAAAGCAACTGATTTAAAATAGCAGCACTGCGGTCTGCTAGTGACTCCTCTTATGTTTGTAACCTAAGCTACTAAAAATAACTGACTAATAGGTTATTTCTCTTGTAGATCTACATTAGAGACTTCTAGAAGAATTTTTCAGTACTGTTCTTTTAAAAAAATAAAGGAAGCATCTGATATATGGCTGCACTGTTACACCAGAGTAGTTAATAACACCTAAACTTTGCTCTCTTTATACAGATAACCTTGTTTGTAAGTAGAGAGCAGATAGGATCTTTGTAAATAGTTCTTGTGGTTTGTTTCCTATAATAGTTTGGAGGGGATGTCCTTCACAGTACATGACTGAACATGCAGGCTTCATAATGTAATCAATATGTAGGTGTTTCCTATATTCTCATTCACAGGTCACAGATCTAACATTTTCTTACGTGGGTTTGATACAAATTATTAAGAAATGAAGAAATACTGCATTTAACTTTATTTTAAACTTGAGTTCTTCAACTAACTGATTGGAATTGTAGGATATAGAAATATCCAGAAGCAAAGATAAATTCTGCTTTGGTCAGAAGATCAGGCACTGTTACAGAGCCATATTGACTAGGGGATCATGGTTTGGCAACTGTAAGCAGCAGTGTGGTAGCTGTATGCTGGAGTTGCCATTATTTAATGCATCCCCAATATTTTCTGTCTCCCAAATTTCCTATAATTCCTTTACTCACCCTAGCATACTTCACTTCCTTCTGACCTGCTATAATTCTCTCTTTTTATGCCGTATTTGCTCTTAACACCACAGTGCCAAAGATTGCCTTCAGGGCTGCATCTTATCCCCTGGGCTATACAGGTGTTTTCTGGTACTGTGGAATTTTTCACCTAGATTAACTGGAGATCACATTGTCTGTTTGATTTTCCACAGAGATCTTAGACATAAATGCTTCAGCTTGCCCTCTTTCCATTTCTTGAATATATATGTATATATATATATATATTTTTTTTTTTTCACAAATGTTTTCTAATCTGAGTTTCACTTTTATTATCCTATTAGATCCATTCTCTATTTCATTAGCTTTTCATTTCATTGGAAACTGAGTAGTAAGCAACTCCCAGTCTTCCATTGCCATCATTTTAAAACTCCAGTCTAGTTTCTCCTGCTATTCATCAAGTTCAGCTGTATATCTTTTGTCCTCCAAACTTTCCTAGCTTTCATAACCCACCTGTCATTTCTTTTTCCCCTTCATTGACTTTTTTCCACATCTACATTTCCCCTCCAACTTGGAAAGAAGAAAAATAACATTTTTGTGTGAACCTAAGCACTAGGAAGTGAGATGCTAAGCACAGCAAGTGACCTAGCAGATGGTAATCTTTACAAAAAATGTTAACCGATAATATGGGGTAGTATTATGCATCTGTTAAGCAGAAGCTCTGACTGAGAGGAGACTGTGAAAAACAGTAAGAAAAAGCAAGACAATTAGAGGAAGAATCTGCTTGATGATGATAAATCAAATGATGATCCTTGGTCATCAGATGTTAGTTCTTAATTAACAAGTGAACCTATTGTGGTTGAACTAGAATGAAGAGACTCCAGGTAAGCATGGTAGAATTTAAACAAAAATCTATGCTGTATGTAAAAACATACACAACTACTGAGATTTTTGGCCATTATGTTAACTAGCACTTGTAGGAAACTTAAAGCTAGGAGGAAAGGCAGTAGTTGATTTTTAAGACACTTATAGATCTGATGGATTAAAGTGAACAGCAGGAAACATGAGATAATGAGCATTAATGGAAAGTTAGCCTAAATTAATTTGTCAATAAAGATTAGCTCAGAAAATAGAGTATTGATGATCTTGGGGAAGAAGAAAGTGCATTAATTTTTTGGAGTTTCACATGAGCCATTCAAAACGTGCCACAAAGCATGATTTGGGATTTGGGTTTTTGTTTTGTTTTGTTTTTCTTTTAAAAGTCTTTTTAAGGACTGGGTTTGGAGTCTTGTGGAATAGTGGCAGGTGTATTAGTTGCTCATGATTCATCATTTCCACTGACTGTCAGATTACAAGAAGTAGGAGATGCTTCCAAAGAAATTCCTGATGGCAGATTAATTTAACCTTTTAATTATACCAGAAAATACAAATTGAAGCAACAGATTGCTTTTCTGTGATGCACACAGAATCATCTTCAGCAGTACTTACATCTAGATTTTTAAATTTGAGGAAATATTAAATAAATACATTACTGCTTTCTTCAAATGTGAATCTTCTCTTGAAGGTGAGACCTTTATATAGACGAGAAACTTTCGAAGAATAAATTAAATGGATTACAAAATAGATAAAAGATTAGAAAAAATCGTATGATTTGAATTATTTTGTTCATATAACACTTATTTTTGGATTGCAATTTCCTTTGTGATAATAACTGAAATGTAAGCATGATAATGATGAATATTTATATGGTTATGCTGTTTATTTTAAATTTAGCATTGATATGGTGTTATTATTCTAAATTAGCAGTTTTAACAGTAATATTTTAGAATGTAAGTCATGATAATTAATCTTCTAACTTATTAAAGACAGCAGTGTGTATTTATTATCAAAATGAGTCTGCCTTTCCATTACTTGGAGTACATTTGCATACTTACAAATTCCGGTTAAGCTGTCACTGTGGGATATTCATTGTTTCTTTCAATAATATCCTGATTTTATTGTCAAGAAATAATCACTTCCTTCTGAATTTAGATAAACAAATTTATTATATATTTTTTTTCTATTGATTTTAATTTGAGTTTTGTTTAACACACTGTTTTCATTTTGTGAGCTTTCCTATGCATGTGCAAAATGTTTCTCCTCAGGCCCCCTTGTATTTCCTGGTCCTATTTTTATGAACCATCGAGAACAGGCTCTAGCCAGAATCAGACCCCATCCAGCACAGCTAAAGCCTAAGCGGGACAAGCATAAAGGTATTTGGTCTTCCTTATTGGCGAGGGTGGAAAAAGCTGATACTCCCACCTTACCTCTTCCATGCACTCAATCTCTCTTCTCAAAGAAATGCAAAATATGGCTTCTGCCTTTCTTCTTGTTAGTATTTTGTTACCTGAGGAGAAAGAGAACACATTTGTATGTTGACTTTTTTTTAAAAATTGTAAATGTTTGGTAGTCTGCATCATCTTTGTTTTCCTTTGCTTTTTCTATTTTTTTACTGAAAAATGTGTTGTTTTTCTGGGTCTTCTCTCATTTCTGAAGCTATCTCATTCCTAAAGTTCTTGAAGTTTACTGTAGGAAACTTTAACACCTTCCTGTGCCTCAACTGTCACATTTGCACTGTGGTTGGTGTTTTTTCTTTTTGTTTTTGAACTTGTGCGATATAACTGGGGTGATTCCTGTAACCTATCAACTTGAGTTTTGAATTCTAGCCTAAAGTTTTTCATTGTTAAGCCATCTATTAACAAGACTTTTTTTAACGAAACAAGGTATTTGAAATTGCACTTTTTTCAGAATTTAAGTAAGGAGATGTTTTTGGCATTAATGGCACTTCCATTTGTCTGGAAGGCCAACTCATTAAAAATAATTTTGGAACATGGACTGTATTCAAGTGTCTGCATGTATCTGTATCTATATGTAAATGCATGTGTATTTATAGACAAAGAATATATACTTAAAGTCTAGATTACAGATGCGATCTTAAACAGGAAGTTCTAAAATGGTGGGGGTCTAGAATGTGTCAATTTTTTTTTTTTTTTAAAGAATAGCTAAATTGTTAGAATGACTTTTCAGTTGAGTTAATGGAAAGTAGTTGTTTGCACATATGCAAGTAATTTGTATGACAGTTTGAAGCCTTTCTGGATATGACTTAGTGCGTGAATGTGGTCTATCTAATTACGAAGGTACCAGTTCAGGAAATTATCTCAAGTCTATTTTAGGGAAATGAAAGCAGAATTTGATCCTTTGTTTTTGCATATCTTTTCAGTCTACTATATACAATCTGAACATCAATTACTTTACCCTAATTTAAAAATACCAATCTTAATCCCGCTGGTAGAAATTTCATGCTGAAAGACAAAACACACAGAACCTGCTATCAGTGACAGTTATGTAATAACCACTTTTCTTGAAGTAGGTACTTCTACTAGTTGTACTGCTTGCAAAACCTTGACTCTACAGGATAGTCCATAGCAGAGTATATTTGTTCTACCAATGTCTGTTCTTTTATGGTATATTTTATTAGTTGGAGCTCCCTTTAGCTCTGGGTATATATCTCACATATATCCTTATTAGAGGTTTGTGCATTAGTCTCAATTTGAGGTTGGCATTATTTCTTGGGAGCTTGCTAGCACAGTGCAAAGGCCTGTATTGTAATGAAACCTTCTGACAGGCATGCTCCATAGAATTGACCACTTAGTTCTTTCTACTTCATGCTAAACAGGTAAGGGAGATTTGTCTCATGTAATGTCTTTACAAGTAAACATTGAGAGCTTTCGGAAGATGGCTCCCCTAAAGAAGACCATAAATTCCACTATAAACTAGAAATCTCCCCTGACTTCTAGAGGACCTTTCAAGGGAAAATGAAAAATTTGTGAAGTTGCTATCAAAATAATGGAATCACTAAAAGCAGAAGAGACATACCACATCTTAAAAGACATTCCTCATTTGCTTCTCTTAGTATACACAAGATAAAATCAGTAATCTCAAGCAATCTGAGCCAGAGATATTAATTTTAGGAAAAGGACATTATGACATTGAAATCAGTATGTTCTTTCATCTTACTTTTGAATGTGATATTTTCCAAGCCAGCATTTTAATTTCAGACATGTCTTTTAAAGTGGTCTTGCTACAATTCACTTCAACCAGACCTTAAAGATTTTCTGACTGAGAAAAATCATTTCAACTGATGGTACTGAAGAGCACAGTACTAAAATTGCCTATTCCTGCTTCCCAGTCTGCAGCTGTAGAACTTTTCCTTAATGATATTTATTTAAAATTGAACGTGAACAGCTGCTTCAGGGCTGACAATTGTGGCCTAATTTGGATCTTGTACATTGGTATATTACCAAATTTAAATGGCTTTTCTTTGGGGAACTCTTTTGAAATGCTCTCTTAACAATTTATATAGTTTCATTGTCCTGTGGAGAAGTACCTGTGGGCCCTGGTGGGTGAAAAACTGAACATGAACCAGCAGTGTGCTCTTGCAGCTTGGAAGGCCAAATGATATCCTGGGCTCCATTAGAAGACAGATGGCCAGCAGGAGCAGGGAGGTGATTGTCCCTCTCTACTCTGCCCTCGTGAGGCCCCATCTGGAGTACTGTGTCCAAGTCTGGAGCCCCCAGTACACAAAAGATGTAGAGTTGTTGGAGAGAGTCTAGAGGAGGGCCATGAGGATGATCAGAGATTTGGAGCACTTCCCCACAAAGACAGGCTGATGGAGCTGGGCTTGTTCAGCCCTGAGAAGAGAAGGACTGTGAGACCTCATTCCAGCTTTCCAGTATTTAAAAGGAGATTATAAAAAGGAGAGAAATCAACTTTTTACTCAGGTAGATAGTGATAAGACCAGTAGGAATGATTTTAAGATGAAGGAGTGAAGGTTTAGATTGGATGTCAGGAGGAAGTTATTCAGCGAGAGTGGTGAGGTACTGGGAAGGGCTGCCATGAGAGGCTGTGGATGCCCCATCTCTGGAGGTATTCAAGGTTGGATGGGACCCTAGACAGCCTGATTTAGTACTAGATCTGGAGGTTGGTGGCCCTGCCTGTGGCAGGGGTGTTTGAACTTGATGATCCTTGAGGTCCCTTCCAATTCAAGCCATTCTATGATTCTGTGATTCATCATGAATTCACTTATTTTATGGAAAACTTGCCATTGCCATCTACTCATTTCACGTTTTTAGAGTATTTGTATCAAAATTTTTCTTATTACCAAAACTGTATATTAAGCATCATCATAAACTTTCTGATCTATTTCTGCATCTCCATCACTAATTCAGCTGGAAGGAGTAGATACCGTATTCTTTGGTAATCATGGAATACTTTGAAACTAAGAATCTGCTTGTCTTTCATTCTCATTTTTCAACAAGGTAGTGACTTCTTGTCCTTGTTTCAGCTGAAACAGTACTGATAGCTCACTGATGTTTAGTTATTGCTGAGTGATGGGTGCACTGAGCCAGGCTGGGCCAGTTGGCAGGGAAGGGCTGCTGCTGTGATGGCACAGGGCAGGGGATGGGGTGGAGCCAGGACAGGTGGATGAGTTAGTCCAAGGGTTGTTCCATACCACTGACACCATGTGAAAGGCTGTAAAGATGTGTGCTGTTGGCCTGAGCTGTCTGCTGCTCGAGGATTAACTGGATGTCAGTAAACAGGGGGTGAGATGGTGCGTTGCTGGCAGAGCATCTGGTGGCAGGCAGTTCCTTCTTCCTCTTCTGCCATAGTAAATAGTTTTTATCTCAACCCACAAGTTCTGTTTTGTTTTCAGTTCTTTCCCTTATCCCTTTCCGGTAGGGAGGGGGTGAGCAAATCATTGTGTGGCTCCGAGTGCTGTGGTTAAACCACAATACTTCCCACTCTGTCTCTCCGGACTCTTGAGACTTCATCTTTGGGAATCTTAAGTAACAAAGATAAATTATAGTTTTCAGAAGTCTGTATGTTGAGTGGAAGTTGAAGTGAGTTTCTCGAGTCAGTTGAGGTTTGTAGCAAATTCTCCTTTTTTTCCCTGTATTTGGGAGCAGTGATACTTAAATAAATAAAAATATTTAGAAATTTGAATGTATATACATATGCACAATTCTAAAGACATATGAAAACAAAAACAAATACTGTCAAAAGGGTAGAGCTAGAAGGAGCTGAACTTCTATGGATGGAAAAAGTTATGTATAAATGATTTTGTAAACGCTGATACAAAATTGTTGAAGAAAATTTCACTGTAATTTATTTTTTAACAGTTTAGGGATAAGGATGTAGTAGTTTGAACACTTACTGGAGAAAAACACCTAACAAAATTCGTGCCAGTAGTGGTGCAAAAATTCAGAATGGAATTTTTATTTAATTTGTAATTAGAGTGCAAGTTTATTAACACAGTTTCAGAAATGTCATGCACTTGAGATTCTACATACTAGTTTTCACTCAACCTCTGTAGCTACCAATCAGGAATTCAGTGGACTTGATTATTATTTTTTTACCCTTCTGAGAGGGATGACTTTTCTTAATTCCCGAAATATACTGGGAGGTTATGCTTTTTTTTTTTTTTTTTTTTTTTTTTTTTTTGTTTTATTTTTATTATTTCCCAAAAAAAATTGGTTATTTTTTTTTTTTTTTTTTTTTTTTTTTTTTTTTTTTGGTAATAGTAATATTAGCCAAGAGAACTTCTGAGTAAGTTTCATAGTGGAGAAGATTCTCCTTTGGAACTCAAAAATGCCTACTCAGTGTATCTTTATCCTTTAAAATAAATGTATTTCTTTGATAAGGAGATACAAAATATGTTATTTTCTCTAAATCTTGCACAACAGTATTTAATACTACCATGTTATAGGAAACATGCAGTATGTCTAGCTAGTTTCATTTAATGAAGCACATGCTGTCCCATCACATGCTTATTGGCTGTGTGCATTCCTGGCAAATGACTGTTCAAGTGCATTTGCACAGGAGCTTACAGTTATTATTGTCATCAGTGATAGCAGGAGGAGAGAGAAGGTGCCACAGATAAAATCCAAGAACTTTTCACTTTGCACTGTTCCTGTTTGAAAATGTGGTGTGAAACGAGGAGGCAGTAAGTAGGATGCTTACTGAACACATTTTTCTGGTGGCAGTATTAGCCCTTAGAATCGTCCCTGGATTTATAGGCGTATAGCATTTAATACAAAAATAGGCATAAAAAGTTACTACTGCTCTATGAGAGCTAGTTCCTTAAAAGTATTACTTAATACCTGTGTGTGCAGTTTCTTTGCAGATGCAATATATGTGGAACTTCTGTGCACAGTCATGACTTCTTTTTCTTTTTAAGAATAGTAGGATTCGTTAAAACTTTTAATATGCTGAAATTACTTTGGATGAATCATTGGCAATATATATATAAACTGGGTTATATTTTAAGTAAAATATGGCAAGTTTTTAAGTAGTGTAGTGCTCATTGTTAGCATTTCCACTAATAATTCTTTAGGAAACAGCTTGGGAATTACAAATTAACTGCATCTTGAATGCTTTTAGCAGCAGTTGTTTCCCTATATCAGAATTTTTAATGAAGCAGAAGCTGGTCAGAATTTACCACAGAATCAATAGTAAAATCTCTTGGCTGTAGTTATTATACATGTTCATCCATTTTTCTCCTCTTTCTAGAGAAACTTTTTTAATTTAAAAGGATTTTGCAAAAAAATAGTAGTTACAGGTGTTTACTAGCTCATTTGGGTAATGTGTGCATGTATACTGTAGTCATATGGTATTTTTCAATATGAAAATGCACTTTCTTTAGAGTTTTTATTGCCAGCTTTTTTTGCAGATATTGATGTTTTAATGGTGATGAACGTGCTTTCTGTCATGTTGGTTTTTTTCTGCTAGTACTATGAAACCAGTTTCCTTTGTGACCCTGTGTCTAATTGTTAGCAGACTTGTATATGGTTTTCTGAAGGAGAGTGGCTTTCAAGATGCTCGTAAACAAACCAATTATTTGTCACTTCTGTACTTTTATCTGATGCAAGACTGTTTGACTATAGGAACCAATAGCACACTTCATTCTTTATGAAAGAAACCGCAGTATGTCTAGAAATGCATCAGACATAGTAATAGCGGGTATGTCAGTGTTGTTAGGCATACTCATCACATAGTATCAGAGAGTTAGTTATGTAAACAAGGGCTATATGGCCAGGTTGGAGTTAAGTAAAATTGTTAACAAATACTGAATAAATGAGACCAGGCTATACTTACCATGGTCAGTTACAGTGCTTTCTGTGTAATTGATAATATTATTTCCTTGAATAACAAAAGTGATGGTTATTAAGCAAAAATTCTGAAGTTATTTCAGTGTCCTGTTTTGCTCATTGTTCTTGTCTGCTCTTCGGAAGTTTTTGCTTTAGAGGATGTATTATTTTCCTTTTATGTGTGTAACTTTGATGCAGCAGATTGTTTAGGAGTAGAGTTTCTGTAATCTTTCACATCTACTTTGATCCTTTGTCTTGAGCTGTTTCTTTCAATATTCTGTGAGTTCCTCTCATATCTTACAAATGGCGGGGGTGGTTGCTTACTATTCTCATTCTTTCTTCTAACATAACGTTTTTAGAAGACACAGGATATAATTACAAGTTTTGTTTATAGACGGAAGTGGAGAAAGAGGTGAGAAGGATGCAAGCAAAATTACAACCTATCCACCAGGGGCTGTTCGCTTTGACTGTGAGCTGCGAGCTGTACAAGTCAGTTGTGGATTTCACCATTCAGGTAAAAATAAATAAATTTATGGGGTTTTGTGGTGGTGGTTTTTTTTTTTTTTTTTTTTTTTAACGTTCTGATACATGTTTTCACTACTTTCTATTTAATGTTCAATGAGGATATACATGGAGGTGTTGAAAAAGGTTGCAGTATTATTTTCTAGCCGAATACGCTGTCCTCCGACAGTGCAAGAGACTAGGAATATCGTACATAGAATTTTATATAAGCTTTTAAGGAATATAGAAATTTTTAAGCCATTTTATAACATCTGCATGGCACATCTGCATACCTCTGTAGTGATACTAGCTGTGGTGGATTGTGGAAGATCCTGTTTAGTAGGGATTGTTAACTGTGCTGCTCAGAAAGACTAACTGGCATTGATGCATGTTAGCGTGGATATCTCTGAAAAATACTGGTGTTTTTGTTTGTTTGTTTTCAGTGATTTTGATGGAGAATGGTGATGTTTACACATTTGGATATGGACAGCATGGGCAACTTGGACATGGTGATGTTAATTCCAGGTAAGCTGATGATTACAAGACAAGATTGCATATTGCTGTGCTACTGTTTAAAGAGTGGCTAAATTTTTCTGTTACTCTCTAGCTAGGAAGTGGGAAAACTCATATATTGTCCAAATCAGGTTTATAAACTCTCATTTTGCATTTATTCTCCATAAACTTTCTGGGTAGATAGACTGTTAGTAGTAACCATACTGTTGTTCTGTGCAGGTAATTTGTTTAATACATGACAACTTGTATGCGTAGCTTTGATAATTGGGTTTAAAATGCTTCTTTCTGTTTGAATCTCTGTGCATACAAGAGAGAATTACATTGAAATATCTTTAAGGTTTCATTATGTCTGGAAAATATTGTAAACTTAGATTAATATGCTTCTCTTACTTTACTAGCAGTAATTCACTTATTATTTTTTTTGTTACTCCTTTTTGTTTATAATTAGTCTTCAAAAGTAAGTCTGTATGTATGAGTTTCAGTTGCATTTTGTATATGCTTATAGCACGAAAGTGACTTGTGGGTTTTTGTGGTCAGTGGAAATGAAAGAAGTCAACAGAGTCTGAGCACTATTTGACTAACCAGATGCTGCTTATCTACTTCAGATATGCTCAGTAACTGTAAAATATATTGACTTGATCTCCATTGACTACAGCGACAGCACAGACAACTACATACAGGTGGCTATAATGGAAAGCTGAATTCTCACCCTTAATATCTCATCTGCTCACACAAGTTGACAATCAGTTTACTACTGTAAAAAGAAATTCAGAAGTGTTGTTCTTTGCGTGCATGCATTCTGTAGATGAGATTTTGAATAGCAGGAATCACTGAGGATTTGTTTCTGTTCAGTAATGCCTAGTATCCTTATGAAAAAGGCATATAGAGTGCAGCATCCATGATCTGTCTTCAGTTCTCTTGTTTCTCTTGTAGTAGTGAGATGAAATTGCTTGTACATCTGTCCTCCTAATCTCTTTTGAGACTTCCTAATCATTTCTTTTGTCAAGCTTCTGGATAAATCATCTTCATCTTAAAATTGTAATTGTATTCACTAAACAAAGGTAGAGAGGGAAGGAAGGATGAAAGTTTACTGGAAACATTACTTTGCATTGGTTGCTGTGCCTATTGGTATTCTTTAAACTGTTACCCTTACTCAGTCTGCACTGGATTGGTGAATGCAGTCTATGTTTCTGACTATGATAGAGCCATATCACAAATAAATACTCCTTTTAGTTCCTGAAAATTCATGCATACTTGAGGCTACAGCTACTTTTGTACGCACTTCAAGTCATTACTAGAATAAGGTTAGATGCGCTTTTAAAGATAAAGAGATATAATAATAAGCGGCATTTCTACTGATTATTATGTCCCATTTCTGACTGATGAAGTCACTTGGATTTTTTTGAGGATATCAGGACTATCTGCCCTATTTGTTAGAATTCCATGCAGTAAACATCACATTTGCTGCTTATTTAGACAGAAACTAGGTGGAAACTGGATGTTTTTCTAGATGAAATCCTAGAAGAGAATGTGAAACATCCTATGTCAGAGGATAGTACCTGACCTTTTTTAGAAGCTGAGAAGGTACAAGCAGCTTGGCACTGAGCTTTGTATCATTCTACAGGATATCCCAGACAGTGTCTGAAAAAAGCCTTGAAGAAACTGGGCGTATGTCCTATGCATGAGAACTGGCTATAAGTACTATATTGCTGTCTAGCACCATCATTCAGATGATGATTTCCTCATTGATGTACTTCTTTTTCCAGCTTTTAAGTAGAGATCACTCCTCTGTCCTCACAGTAAGGGATTCAGAAAAGGAAACAGGGAATCCTTATGCAGAGTTCCACCTCAGTTGGGACGCACTGGTGCTCAGATGGCCAGCTCCAGCCAGGTCAGTGTTATGTCAGTCATGCAGTGTGTCACATTGCCTGTATTGACCTCAGGAAGACCATCGTCTTCTGAATCAAAGAACTGATCATCTACTGTGTTTCCAGGAGAGGGAAAAAAAGGGAAAAAAAAATGAGGACATACAATATAGATAGCTTAGCTAATATATGGCTCCCCCAGAAACAAGAACTGACAGGACACTTGCAGCAGTTGTCATTTTCATCTGAGTCAGCCATCTTCATTACCAGATAATGTAATGATGTAAGTTTCTGGGCAGCAACTGATGACGTATCCTTTCAGAAACTTCTGATTTGTAGCATAAAGATTAAGTAGTGAATCTTGTAAATGTTAAACTGTTTTGAATTCTGCACACGTGTCCAGACATATCTTTCTCTTTATTAAGATGATTCTGAACTCCTGCTTTAGGCTGTGGTAAACACTACAAATTCTTCTTGCCACTTCAGTAAGAATGAGGCATATTACATGCCCTAGAAAGATTTCAGACAATTTTGTATGTTCACAAGCCAACAAAACAAGCAGATGAGCAGCATGACATGGTTCTCAATAAACTTATTACTACAACTGAATTACTGAACTATTACTAGAAATAGTATGGAGGAGTAAGCAGCATGCACAAGGTAGTGTTAGTTTTTTTTCTCCAACTAAAACTTGCGTCATTCACAGATGGATCACTTACAGATGCAAATGATCTGGTTCCTGGGAGACCATTTTTTCCATATCAGCATACTAGGGTTATTAAACTAATTTGAGTAGACTTTCTGTTGTAAAGATCTGAGCAGTAGGTGTTGATGAGATATTCACTCCATGAAGAATTTAATAGCCTCTTCTTATTCCCTCTTCGAAGTAGTTACTAAGTGGGTGAATAGAAGCTCAATGGAAGCAAGAAACACTTTGCGATATCTACTCTTGGTGAAACAATAGTACATCTTGTATTTGGGAAAGCAGAGGGGTTGTTTCTTGTTTCTGCTTCTTTCAAGAAGCACTGACTTAAAGCTTACTGTTCAAACTTTGCCTGCGTTTCTTATTCCAGCTGTTGATTTCAGCACTACTTTAACAAGCACATGACATGGAAGTAAAATTCCAGTAATAAGACCACTGAAGTAGGACAGTACTCGTATATCTTTGTTTCCAAAGGGTCAATAATAAAAAGGCAGAATTAATTGAGCATACCTTCCATGGACTGCCGTCTATGTTCTGTTTATAGACGAAGTGTAAAGGTTATGCCCTATTAATATTTTCAGAACATGTTGCATAAGGCTCTATTTCTAAGTGCCTTGTCTGATTAATTTGCTTCAGTGGTAGCATGCAGGTCTTATTTACATATTTCCACTAACATTCAGTTATGTCTAAAATCTAAAAATCTCCACCTTCTTACCCCTGCACTGTCCAACTCTGCCTGTAATTGAGTTTTTCTGTTTTCCTTTGACACACTGCACAGTAACAGCCCACGGAGAACCTGAATTTACAGCACCACGGTCAGCAACCCCAAGTGAAACTCTATTGCACTTCACAGCCAGCTCTGGCTGGGCAAGTACCGTGGACAGCAATCGTTCAAACAGCTACTGTGGGATGTATTTTCAGAACCAAATCTGCTGCCAGAAATGCTTACCCTTCAGGACAGAGGAGGGTTTCTGTGTGGGTAGCTAGAATTGTATTTGGGTGTTCTGTGAAATCTTGAGTTACCTGAGGTATGGGTATCTGCTGTTTTTTCACTCAGCAATCTGATGTTACCCCAAGAGATATCTCTCAGGTTGCAGTGTATATAGTTGAGTTTGCCTGTGTCATTGCCTGTATTGTATCCAGAACCACATTTTTCATCACCATCTGAGAAGAATAATTCTCAAATGTAGAAAGCCTACTTGTCAAAACTCTTGACAAAGGTCTCCCACACTCCTAATTGTCTACATGCAGATGTTCTCTGTTGAGTTTCCATGGGATAGGAAAATACTCAGTTGTATCACAGATTCTAAACTCTGTGTAAGTGACTTAAGTCTAGTTACTGTATTTTACCAGGTATTTCCTCCTTCTATGAAGAGAAAATTATTAATGTTCTGCAGTTTTACTGTATTTTTGATGTAGTTAATTGCCTTAGAATTTTCCTGATCATTTACATTGTAGATCCATCATTTCAAAAGCTGAGCTGTCTTAATAGAAGGGCTATATAAAAATAACATGCTAAATGTGCCTATGTTAATAGCTTCTTCACTTTTGCTCTGCTGCAACTAAGCAAATTATTGGATTTAATTATTGGAAAAAATATGATATTGTGAAATTAGAAGGCCAAAAACCTTTCTGGCCATCTGTACAATAGGATTTACAGAAACATGCACTTGGAGTGAGAAGCAACTCTTATTCCTTGAAATTTTTCATGTCTCTCATACAGTCTACCCATAACCCTCTGAGAGTCTTAAAGTCATCATGGGGTTTGTACTGCAAGAAAGCTGAAGGAAGCTTGTAGCTTCTGGCTCTTGAATCTTTTATGTTCACATTTATGGTTATATACCTACAGCTTTTACAATGATAAGGGGAGAAAAAAATGCATTCACATTTTTGAAAGTTTTAAAAAATCTTCCATGGGAATTTCCTTCTAACAAGAATGCTTTTATATTTGTTTTTAATTAGATTATTTTTTTTCTGGTTTGGTGTCTTTTTGAGCTTTCTCAAAGATTTTAAAATGTTTTGTCATTACTGCTGCTAAACTTAGCTCCCTGTATTTGTGTATTGTATTATTGGCATCTAAACTCTCGTGGTTTTAGGCCAACAAAGTCTTCTGAGTTTATAAATGTTGTGTTGTGCATCCTCTAACAAATTCTATGCTGCTTTTCATTTTCTTAATCTCTATTCAATGCAAGCGATGTTTTCCACAAAGGAATTAATTATTTCTAGGTACATTCTCTCTCTTTCAGGTCATTATGCATTCTTCACACACTTTCTGCATTTCCATGTGTCTACATTTTCCTTTCTCTTAGAATTCAGTTTCTCTCCTTTCTCCTCCTTTCTTTACTTTGGTTTTGCCTGCATCTTAGCCAAAAGAAAAGCACACAGATAACCCATCTTCTTGCACAACAGCTGCTAAACAGTTCCTAGGCTGATGATTTTTTATTCCAGAACAGGACAACCTGTTCTTATTTTAGCTAAACTAGCTTTGGAAAATGTGTGCTTAGAAGTAAGTTACTACAGTACTGCTGCTCTCTAGGGCCAAGATTCCCAAACAGGGAGTTGTTCCAGAGTCACTTGTTTGTTAAATTCACATTCATTCTAAGTCTAAAGTACTTTTGATGTCTACTGTAGATAGACATTCATTATAGGTCTCAGATTTTAATACAGTTCTTCCAGGCTCCTTTGAATCCATTTTATTGTAGCTTAGATAAAAATTGTAGTTGTATCTCACAATTCATTCTTTTGTCTTCTTCTATTTCTATTCTGATTAATCACTGCTATTTTTCTTTCTTGCTTCTTGCTTGTACTACTGATTTTTTTTTTCCCCTTCATTTTATTGAAATGGGAAATTGATTTTCTTATACCTGTCCATATTTGAGAGGCATAAATAGTAGACTTGTCCAGATCTTTCTTCTGCAAAACAGTTTGGAGAGGATTGTTCTTTCTCAAGTCTATGAATTTGATGAAGAGCAGTTTTTTAATGACTTAGTCTCCATTAAAAAGTTGCTGGAGGTGGGTAGACTTTCTCTTTGCTTTGTAATTCTCTACCTCAGGAGAGCCATATTAGTGCTGCTTCTGATAACTGTACTAGAGTACCAGCCACATGTGGCTTTGATTGCTTCATAAATCAGTTTTGTTAAGTGCTTAACCAATATCATCTCCTCACTACAGAATTTGCTTAATGCTACAATTCATTGCTGTATATTTTATATGTCTGTATGCGCATATTACTGTAACCACAGTAGCATTAATGTAATCCTACAATAATATAGATTAACTATTTTTATTCCTATGTTTAATTGAAAAGGCTACCTGATCTGATTCCTTGTATCAAGAGGGCATAGACTCAAATATCTGATATATTTTTTGAGATCCTGTTCATTTAGTAAGTAATTTATTGCTTGATATTGGTACCATATGGTGTGTAAACACAGTGAATATATTTTAGTTAGTGAAATCCTAGTAATACTAATATACTAAATGTTGAGTAATTATGTATTGAAACAAGATCAATTTATTTTGATATAGGGGATGTCCTACTTTGGTGCAAGCATTACCAGGTCCTAGTACACAAGTTACTGCTGGAAGCAACCATACAGCTATTCTCTTAATGGATGGCCAGGTTTTCACATTTGGAAGTTTCTCAGTAAGGAAATAATAATGTTTACTTTTGGAAATAAGCTTATGATCAATGTATTGTTCAAAGACCTTTCAAAATTGTTTGCTTATAATGCAAACACAGAACAACTCATGGATGCTGCATGTTTTTTAATTTACGTCTCATACTTGAAAATGGGACATCTAATGTTGATGTGATTTGAAGAGCATGGTGCAAGTTATTACTGATATTTTAATATTCTATAGACTGTTGGCATTTAAAATTCAGTTGCTTCATAAGATGGACAAGTTTTCTCAAGCTTTGATGCCATATTTAGACTACTTTTTCTATGTCTGCTCTTTCTGCTGCAGTGCTTGAAAGTTCACTGAAAGCCTTATAAAGTCAGAAAAGCTCAAGCCCATTACTTGTAAATATCTTCACTAATTTTGCTTCTGTGTAGTTTGATGTATTCTCTTATAGCACACAGTGCCTGTTTCAAGTGAAAAATTGATAAACAATTTCTAAATAGGCAAAAATTGAGAGAAATGAAAGCAAAATATAATTTTTTTCAATACTGAGATTTTCAAGAAATGGTTTTGAAAATAATTCTGTTTCAATGTTTTATTTATTAATTTGGTTTTAGTTATGACTGAAGGTAAGCATCAGTAGAAATAAGACATGTACAGATGAAAAAGTTGGGCTTTACAAGTACAGCTACTTAGAAGGATCAACAATAGTATCAGTACATTCATTTTATTATAGAAATACTTACTGAAAATGAACATAGTATTTAAGACTGTATTCATTTGACATGCAAATAAGCAGAAAAAAGAGCATGAGTAATATGTGTCAAAGTATATATATTCATTAGAAAGTGTTGAGGTGCTGGAACAGTTGCTCAGAGGAGCTGTGGGTGCCCCATCCCTCACTCAAGGCCAGAATGAATGGGGCCCTGGGCAGCCTGATCTAGTTTGTGGCATCCTTGCCTACAGCAGGAAGATTCGAGCTGGATGATCTTTATCATTCCAACCCAAGCCATTCTATGACTACAAGCTGCATTACATACATTTAGCATAACAGAAGTTATTTTTCATTCTCTGTTTGACTTTGATAAATTTCTGATGTTTCTTAGGTAAATAGTACATTCTCTTCAAAAATAACACGTAATTTTAAAAAAATGGACAAAACTTCTGGTCTTAATTGATTATGTTCTCATTAAATAATTGAAAAACCTAACTGAAAAGGGAGGAAAGCATTTGTCAAAAACTTCTGTTTAAATATATAGAGGTTTTCTTAGAGTAGGCATCATTTTCTGAAGGTACTTTTTCAGTAAACTCTCTCTTCCAAATGACTTACAGTTTTTGTGCTGAAGCTGTCTAACTTGTTCATCTTTGAGACTCACTATTAAGTACTAATTTTTGCATTCTCTCTATAGAAAGGTCAGCTTGGTAGACCAATTCTGGATATGCCCTACTGGAATGCGAAACCAGCACCTATGCCTAATATTGGTTCTAAATATGGACGCAAAGCAACATGGATTGGAGCAAGTGGAGACCAGACTTTCCTCCGGATTGATGAAGCTCTCATTAATTCTCATGTGCTTGCTACATCAGAGATATTTGCAAGCAGGCATATAATAGGCAAGAACTCTCCTAGAATATTTTATTACAATTACAGAATTTTTGGAGAAAGATCATATTCAGTCATGCAAACAATAGAGAAGTAACAAGCTGAAAAAGTGAATTAAGGGAATTAAAATATTTTTACCTTCTACATATAATGCAAATGGTAATGCTAGCTCCTTTAGGTAATTAATTTTATTAGAAAAAAGAGCACAAAAATCTGTGGATTTTTTTTGTACTTCATGGATTTTCTTGCAATCTTACTGTGGTTTAATTTTTTTGCTGTTAGAAGTGTTTCTTCTTCACTACTATGTATGTTAATGCTTTGTGCACAGAAAATGACATGCAATTAGTAGAGTCTTTTTTTCTTTTTTTTCCTTTTGCTCCCTGATCCAGGTTTGGTACCAGCTTCAATATCAGAACCTCCTCCTTTTAAGTGTCTTCTGATAAACAAAGTAGATGGCAGTTGCAAAACATTCAATGATTCTGAGCAGGAAGACCTTCAAGGTTCTGGTGTGTGTCTGGATCCTGTCTATGATGTTATTTGGAGGCAAGTGTGGATTATAGCTCTAAAAGTCTTTAAAAAGTGCTTTAAAAAGTGTTTTGGAAGGTTGGAAATTTGATGATATTCATTTACTTAGTAAACAAAAAGCAATTTTTACTCTTTCATGCATCTTATTTAACTTTTTTTTGGATTATATGTTCAAAAAAGCCCAAAAGAAATTATTATTTTAATTTTTCAATTTCTGTTCTTTTTTGAATCATTTTCATTCAAGTATCACTGGAAAACTTGGGCAAGACAGAATAGTCTCTTAAAGTTGGAGGAAAGCAAGGAACAAACTAGTCTGCACTATCTGGAGAAGATATTGTCATGTAGATTTATGTCTTTAAAAGATCTTTAAATTGTGTCTGTAGGTTACCTGCATTCTACTTTGGATGTCTTTATCCAAGATCAAGACATGATAATTTCATTGCCACTTAACACTGAAGCATGCATATTTGCTAGGCATAATTCTTCAGTACCTGTGAAGTTTCCCAAATGACTATAGTCTTGTATTGTGCACATTCCCAGAAGTGTCTGAGATTCATGATCTATGCACCCATTCTTACTTAAATTATGCTCAGATTTGAAATAAGGAAGAGTAGCACTCATTTCCCGTAACGACTCTTGGTCATGGAATGAAAGATTGGTTTGTGAATGCTGGAGTTATTCCTTGCCATGGGAAAGACAGGATGTTTCAGGGAAGAAAAAGGCACGTGATACCACTCAGCTTTATGTAAAATTATATTGGATGAAGCTCAAATTTACATTTCACACTATAAGAAAGTAACTTAAAGATGAAATTATGGGTAAATGTGGATTGAGGTGTTGTTCTCAATCCTTGTGGATTGAGATCTTGCAAAAATTTGGGGACTTCAGAATTGAATCTAAGACTTAGGGACTTAACTGAAGTGAAGAATAGACTCTTGAAGTCTCTAGTTAGTCTGCAGACTTATTTCTGTGTTAGATTCCATGCTTGTTTAACAGAGAATACTAAAGCAATCAAAAGAGGGGACATTAATAAGTATATTCATTAGTGATAAAATATTTGATATATTTACCATTACTACTAGCCATTTTTTTCATGCTGATTTAAATTAAGGGGACACTTTCTCTGTACAGAGACAGCATTCTTGACTGCATAAATTTTAAAGATTTTCTTCACAGTTCTGTATTTTTTTTAAGTTAATATTGTGATTGAAAAGAGTAAATCATTTCATGGCTTTATATGCATCTGTATATGTCTATAAAGTTACATATTGCTTAATTATTTAAATCCTGAATAATCATAGAATCCTTTGAGTTGGAAGAGACCTCTGAAGGCCATCTGGTTTAACCCCCCTGCAGTGAGGAAGGACACCACAGCTAGATTAGGCTGCTCAGGGCCTGATTCAGCCTTGCCTTTAAAATCTCCAGGGACAGGGCATCAACCACATCACTAGGTAACCCGTTCCAGTGCCTCACCACCCCCACTTTAAAAGATTTTTTTCCTTACATCTACCCTAGGTCTACCCTGTTTGAGCTTGAAACCATTTACACTTGCTCAGTCACCACAGACACTGCTAAAGAGTCTGTCCCCTTCTTTCCTCTAGTTTCCCTTTACATACTGAAAGGCCATTATCAGGTCACCTCACAGCCTTCTCTTCTCCAGGCTGAACAGCCCCAGCTCTTTCAGCCTGTCATCACTGGAGAAGTGTTCCATTCCATGGATCCTTTTTGTGGCTTTCCTTTGGACATGTTCCAACAGGTCTATGTCTCTCATGTACATAGGACTCTATACCTGGACACAGTACTCCAGGTGAGGCCTCACCAGCACAGAGTAGAGGAGCAGGATCCCCTCCCTCAACCTGCTGGCCACGCTTCTTTTGATACAGCCCCAGATACAGATGACTTTCTGGGCTGTGAGGGCACAGAGCTGGTTCATGCCTTGCTTCCCATCCCCCAGTAGCCTCAGGTCTTTTTTGGCAGGGTTGCACTCAATCCTTTCATCCCTCAGTTTGCATCGGTAGTGGGGGTTGCCTCGACCCAGGTGCAAGAATACATGGTATCCTCTGACATCTTTATGACTTTTTCCTTCTCTGTTGCTTATACCGTCTTAGTTCTTTTTGCATTTTAGGTGCAACGTAACAAGTGAAAATGTATTTTCCTCTCATACATCAGCCATGTCTTCTGCTTTTTCCTTTTACATACTGATATCAGAGATGTCATTTTTTGCATGTTAATCTGTAGTATGAAAAGTCTTTGTATTCTCTTGTTTATGCTGCCATTTTCAATAATCCTGTATAAACTTGGAGTGTGATGTTATCCATTTAAAAAGTCCAAAATATTTTGTATTTCTCAAGATCTTTTAAAACTTACTTAAAGAGAGTACCTTTGTAGTTGTTACCTTTATCATTCTTGGGCACATCTGCCACAATGTCTAAAGTTCTTTGCTAATAATTCATGCTGCTTGATAGACTATACCATTTTAATATTTATGAGGATTGAAAAATGTCTATATTTTGATATCTGTAAACCCATAATATGATTGTTTGTCTTAAAGTACAGTAAGAATTTTAGGTCTCTCCATTTGCTGGTGTGTTAAGCTAGTAAAGTTTATATGTATTTGATGTAATGATGTTCACTTTTAGGAGTTCATGCAAATAGATCTACATTTCACGTTAAATAGGTTATAAAATTCAATTATCAGTTAGTTTTTAAGTAGATTTTACTGTTTTGTCTTACTCCAGGTTTCGACCAAATGCTAGGGAACTGTGGAGCTACAATGCCGTAGTTGCGGATTCCAGACTTCCCTCGGCTCCAGACATGCAATCCCGGTGTAGTATTTTGAGTCCAGAACTTGCTCTGCCAACATGTTCCAAAGCTCTAACCACCAGATCTCATGCAGCTTTGCACATTCTAGGTACACATTTATAGTTGATAAGTCAAAAGCTTAGATAAAAGGGACACATTACTTAATGTGTTAATGAATTGTAATCCAGCAGCTTTTTTACTTCGATAGGGTCAATTCTTCTTTTTTTTTTTTTTTAATCTTTCATCATTGCTCTTAACACTTATCATCAGCCTAACATTTATTAATTTTAATGAAAAGAATTATTTTTTGCCATCTTAATGGTGTTAGATGATTTTGTAGTTCTGATGGAAATCACTACTAGAAGTAAGGAGAACAAAATTAGAAAGCTTCCTATGTAAATACTGGGATGTTACAGTATAAAGTCAATATTGTTTGGTTAATTTGCAGTCTTCAAAATATAGGAAAAAATGCACCCTTAAATATGCAGTTATTAAATAAATTGAATATTTGTTATTAGAATTTACTTTTTGCAGGTTTGTACAGCAAGATACTAAGAGTAATGTAAATTCTTTTTGTACTCTAAAAAAGCCTACCAAAATGAAAAATAATCCTGCAGTGGTCATGTATAAGTCGACCACCTGCAGCATATGTAATGCTTCAAAGCATAGCTTTGAAAATGATTTTACATTTCTTGATCAGTGGTTGTAGTGAATTGTGTTAGGACAGCATTATTTGTGTTTGAGTCAGAATAAGGTCTCTTAGGTAGCCAGGTGTAAAATAAGCTTTTTATGAGGGCTCTCAAATCTTCCCATTTTATGTTACTACATCAACTCTTCCTGGGTAATATGGGAAGTAAAAGTAAAACAAGTAATTAAAAAATGAGAGTGCTGTTGGCAGTTTACTTACAACTACATTCATGTTTCTTGATTATTCTAAAAAAAGAATATGAAAAAACTGAATAAAGTCAATCTTATACAATATTTTTAGATTTGATAGCACTGACTCCTAACCTAATCGAAGTGAAAACAATATGCAGTAGTACCTCTGTGTGGTTTAGGGACAAAGAAGTTAGGTTGCTTTAATCTTTTTAACTAGTATTAATTTCCATTTCACTGATTGCAATCAGCAGTAATAAGTTTTGAGCATTTCTTCGTTTTGCTTTCTTGTAGGTTGTCTTGATACTTTGGCTGCTATGCAGGACTTAAAAATGGGCATAGCAAATACAGAAGAAGAGACTCAAGCAGTAATGAAAGTTTATTCTAAAGAAGACTATAGTGTTGTTAACAGATTTGAAAGTATGTACACAATAACATTTTATAGCATAAATTAATCAAGCTTGTGAAATAAAAAATTATGACAGGCTAACTATATGTTTATTTATTTATTTATTTATTTATTTCTTCAGGTCATGGAGGTGGCTGGGGTTATTCAGCCCACTCAGTAGAAGCTATCCGTTTCTGTGCTGATACAGATATTTTGTTAGGTGGTCTTGGTCTTTTTGGAGGAAGGGGTGAATACACTGCTAAAATAAAGGTAAGGTTTGGAGGTTTTTTTAAACAATTTTTTTGTCTCATAACTTTAGAAATCCCACCTGAAAACATCACTCATTTTATTTCTTAATGAATTAGTGCTTTACTGTATATTAAAAGCATTATTTATACAACTGGAACCAGGCTTCTTAATGAGAAGGAATGAAATTTAAGCAAGTCAGGTGGATGAGGTAGAGAACTCTGAATTACTATTTTTAATTGTCAAGATCTGGCTTGTTCTTACCTTCACTAAATGCTATGCCATCTTATTGGTACCAGGAGCTGATACGGCTGTAGGTAGAATGGTTCTGCGATCTATGCGCACAAAATTTGCAGAAATTTTGTGTTGTCTGACTAGAAACTCATCCTGTGTCAGGATGCTGCCTCTCAGAATCAAAATAATGCTTTTTTAGTAGCTGGATTTCCTTCGGCACCAGCTGAACTGTTGCTTCTCTCCATTTCTTTGCCATTTCCTTCTCAGACTGATCTCAGCTGGGATTTTTCAGTTGAGAGGAGGTTGAAGTCGCATGCTTAGTTTGTGTTTATTTGTGACATACAAAGATGGTTAGGGCTTGAGCATGTGTACTGATTTAAATAACTAAATAAATCTGTCCTTGAATAAAGAAATTCATGTAAAGATAGTGTGATAAGTGGAGAGATCTTATTTCTGATAAATACTGCTGCATTTGATAGGAATTTCAGAAATGCCTTGAAAAATGTTTTAAAGACAAGAGATAATAGCTGTATGAGATTTATGTAAAGTCCGTATATAAGAAACATCTTAGTGTTATCATTTGTTTGTCATTTAGCAGATTATTGAGTTTTCTGTTTTCAGATGATAGGGCTGCGGTTTGTTTTAGGAAAATTATTTGTTGGTGTGTGGTTAGCAGTAATATGCATAAGACAACTGGAGGTCTGAAATAAATAATTGTAATTTATTCTAATCTGTGTTTACTCTAATGCAATCACTGAGAATTGCAAATGACTAAGGAAAGCAAAGAAAGTTGGTTACTATACTAATGTTTAAATACTAAAGGTAGTAACCCTGTCAGACCAGTCTTGTATTATTTGTTCAGTTTTTTTCTTGTTGTCTAGGATTAGCTTATGGCCAAGATAAGATCCAGTCCTAAAACAGTTAATTGCATTTTAAAAATAGGGGCTTAAAGGAGAAGTCAGGCATGTACTGTGAGAATTTCTCAAGCTATTCAAGTTGTAGAAGTGATTTTCGACTGAATAAGAAGCCCGTGTTCTTTTGTAAAAGGTTGTTGTTTTTTTTTTTTGTTTTTTTTTTTTGTCATACCCATGGGCAGTTTATGGGATTATTGACTTAATAATAGCCAATTTTCCCCTTTCCAGAGGAGCTGTATGTATCTCCGGTACATGTCACGCTAAAAAGCTTACACCTTTTTTTTTTTTTTTCGCCTTTTTTAGATGCAGTGTATTCAGCCTGTCTACAAGATTTAGGGATTTTCTACACCTTATATCAGAAAATATATATAGGAAGACAGTGTAAATTGCTGTTTTTTTATAGTTCATGTCATTACAAAATCATGAGTTCTAGTTGCGAATTTGCTTATCAGTGATAGAAACTAGCAATTGCTTTTGGGAGGGGAAAAAGGTAGTAGTACGCAGTTTGCAGAATGACAAGAAGTAAGTGGCATATTATTAGCTTTTTAACAGCTGAGACATATATTTATTTATATATATATATATATATTTTTTTTTTCTTGTTACTCTACTGTTACTCCAGTTGTTTGAATTGGGTCCAGATGGGGGAGACCATGAGACTGATGGTGACCTTCTTGCTGAAACAGATGTCTTAGCATATGACTGTGCTGCTAGGTAAGATGTTTCTTTACTTACTTTTACCTATTTGATTATTCATTTTTCCCTCAAACACTTAAAAATCATTTAAATGTTGGCTGAGATGATCAATTTTATTAACACTTATAAACTAAAACTTTAACCAACACACTTTTTTTGCTTAATTATAAGTAGCAAAATGCCAAATACCTCACTGAAATAAAAAGTTGCAACAGCTTTTTTACATACTCATATTAGAAGGATGCAAATGGGTATTTGTATTTAACAACTTATCATTATACTTTCTGCAGTATAAAATTATTATAACTGAGCGAGAGGGGTTGGGGTGCTTCAGCTTATTTGGAAAGAAGAAGTTATTGCTTTAAAGTTTTTATGCTTATGGAATGGGTTGACTTTTGTTTAGCCTGCATTTACATTCCCAGATATGAAAGAATTTACCACTGAAATAATCCATAACTAATTTACTATCTGTAAATAATCCCTAATCCAAGATCCCCTAAATAGACGTCTTAATACTTTCTTAAATGTTCACAAGCAGTATCTGAGAATCTGTGCCTAAATTCTTGCCATTTAACAAAAAATTTACATGTAATTTTCTGAAAATGAATTTTAAATTTATAATGAATATGTTACTTATAGTATTATGTAATAAATTTAATTAGGTTATTGTACATTTTAAATTAACCTTATCTTTCAAACTGAATTGTAAATTTAATAACTGATTGTGTAAAAATGTGAGACTATGCAGACTATGCTAGACTTAAGAATTTGCAATTCCTTCTGAAATTAAAACAAACAAAAAATAAAATTTACTATGTTTTTCAACAAAATACTGTTAAATGTCAAATGTAAGTAGATACCTAAGATTAAAAACTTCTTGATTTTTCTCTTATAAATAGAACATAATTTGTTAAAGATTAATCTATAAACTAATTCAGATACATCTTTTCTTTAAATTTACTTCTTAGAGAGAAATATGCAATGATGTTTGATGAACCAGTACTACTACAAGCTGGCTGGTGGTATGTAGCCTGGGCAAGAGTGTCAGGACCTAGCAGTGACTGTGGATCTCATGGACAGGCCTCTATTACTACAGATGATGGGTATTTTTTTTTCTGTATTTCTTAATTCTGAAGAGAGATCTCATGTTACTTGAATGATTGTTTTCTCTGTTTTTTCCTCTTTCAGTGTTGTCTTTCAATTTAAAAGTTCCAAGAAATCAAATAATGGTACAGATGTTAATGCAGGGCAGATCCCACAGTTACTGTACAGGTAATGTTTTGACCTCTATTTAGAACAATTTATCAACATGTTTTGTGAACAGTTGCCTTGTTAAGCATGTTTCATCACATTATTATTGTGTAAAGTTAAGAGGATAAGTACCTCAAAATTTAGGGGAAACAGTTTCAAAGAAAAGTAGTAAGTCCATTACTATAGCAACATCTGTTCATAGCTTTTCTTTAATTTCTATTTTTTAATATATTTTTTTAATTTTTATATATTGTGTTCTGAGACTTTGATTAGGAAACAAATGGCTTTAATGAAATCTCGTAGTTCTTTAGAGCCTCATTTCATCTAACATTCCTTTTTTTTTTTTTTTTTTCTAATTGGAAAGTATTTCACTTAGTAGGATTAATTTTAGAGTGGAATACTGTTAAAAAGTTGTCACAGAGTTGACCAGATCAATCTATGCCCGTGACAGGGGCAACAGGCCTCTGCCCTCCCCCCCCACCCCAGTCCCACAAAAATGGGAAAGAAGGAAGGGATGAAAAGAACAGCGGCAACAATCTATGGAGGAAAACTTATTTTACTATAATATCGGAATACAAGATAACACAATATATATACAATTTAATTGAAATTGGGATTAATAAATCAGACAAGATGAGAGAGAGAGAGTTCCCGGGACCGATTCAAACCTGAAAAGCTTGGAACGGCTAGGAAAGCACCTCCAGCACCCACTGCCAGGCAGCAAGAGAGCACCCCCCTACCCGGAAGGGCCAGATCCCGTGACTTCTGTAATGTACAGGGATAGGTACCTGGGATTGGGGCATTAACACTTTAATACCCCGTGAACTACATGATGTTTTGATGTGGAATACTGAAACCCAAAATAAAAACAAACAAAAAAAACCCATAGAACCATGACAACAGTTTTTCACATGCACTACTTCCATGAAACAGAAAAGCAAAAATTAGCAATGCTTTACTCTCAGTTTCCATAAATTTATTCTTCTGGTGATGAGTATTATATAAGCTGGATTTAAAATGCAAGAACTCTTTCACTGTATTAAGTTATCTTTCAGATTTCCTCAAATATGATGTGATACAAATATAAATGTATATATCCTTATACATTTAAAGTCATAGGACCATAAACATATACAGTTCTCTTGCTGTGTCTTTTTTCACTGTGTCCTTTTCAAGGCTCCCTATCAGAGCAGTTCACTTTTCCAAATGAATGCTCTATATCAGTCAGTGCCTCTCTTTCCAAAGGAATGTTTCTTTTTGACTAATGCACATAAAGCCCTTGCACAAACTATTAATCAGTTGGCTAATTTCTATGAGAGACAGCTATAACCAAAGACAGGCAAATGTTGAGCCCTCTGAGGGAAGGCCATGGCTGAAGAGTTACAAGTGGCATGAGAGGATTGGTGCTGCATTAACATGTGTTGCCTTTATTGTTTTAGTGATTCCAAACAAGATCCTGTATACTTCAGAATTAAAATTAAATTCAATTCAGGGATGCTATAATATCCAGAGAGAAAAAACTTTCTTATTAAAAATGACAGTTTTTTAGATGTTTGTACTTCTTTGCTGCCTCTTTGTTCTTTGGTTTTGAAGAATCTAAGAGCAGCTTGTGTTAAAATGAACCTCAAAGATATCTCTAGTTCCAACATTCATGTTGTGGGCAGGATTGCCAGTCACTAAATCATGCACTAGATTAGACTGCCCAGGGCCCCATTCAATGTGGCTTTGAATATCTTCAGGGAAGGAGCATCCACAACTTCTCTGGGCAGCCTGTGCCAGTGCCTCACCACACTCTCAGTGAAAAATTTCCCTGACACCTAATTTAAATCTTCCCTCTTTTAGTTTAGAATCACACTGCATTGTGCTATTACTATCTACTCACATAAAAAGTTGATTTCCCTCCTGAAGAAAAAAGTGTATTTCATTCCCTCCCTATGGTACATAAAGTCTTTCTAGATTGCAGTTTGAGCTAAGTTGGAGGGATAAAATATGCAAAAATTTCCATCTGCCTTCAGGAGATGTGAACTGATATTTTGCTCCACAAATACTCGTAGACAAAGTTTTGAGTTTAATTCTTAGTGCCTGTTATGCATAGATGTCTCAACATAAAAATGAATATGCAGCCTACACATACTAAAACCTAGCATTCTGTGAGAAATGGCATTTCTGGTTCTAAAAATGTTGTCTGAAGAAGTACAGTATATAATTTCATACATTTCACATGGGTCTTCAACTTGATTCTCAGTTGTCACAGTTTTCCTAGTTGAACCGATAGTTGATTTTTTTGTTCTAAAAGGGTGAAGGTCTAGAGGAGATTACAATGAAATTGAACATTTGTAGATAATTCTTTTAAACTTCTCTTCCATTATTATTCTACTTCATAAATACAAAGAACAAAGCTTGGTGCAGAATTCAGGTCAATTTGCAAATTGTTCTTCCAGGCTACCAACAAGCGATGGCAGTGCATCCAAAGGAAAACAGCAAACCAGTGAACCTGTTCATATTTTAAAAAGATCTTTTGCCAGAACTGTTTCAGTGGTGAGTATTATCAAAAATCCTCTGTTTCCTGCATTTCAACTCATACTTAACAAAACTGAAAGTGTACATGTGGAAGTAATTTATGATTTTTTTTCTGTTTACTTATCATGACAGATATGGATACAGAAATATAAAGAACTTCAGTGTTTTATTTTTGTTCAATTGTTGATTTGCTTTTACTTTTTCTGAAGATTTCACACTGAAAGTTAAGCCTAAGCTAAGATAGGCATTGACTGATCTTCAATGATTCAGTGCAGATTAAACAAGTAAAATTTAATTCAGAGCAAGAGAACAAGAGGAAATGGCTTTAAACTGGAAGAGGGTATATTTAGACTAGATATTAGAAAGAAATTCTTCACTGTGAGGGTGATGAGACACTGGAACAGGTTGCTCAGTGAGGCTGCGAATGCCCCATCCCTGTGGAAGCATTCAAGGCTGGGCTAGATGGAACTTTGAGCAACCTGGTCTAGAGGGAGGTGTCCCTATCTCTAGCAGAAGGGTTGGAACTAGACGATCTCAAAGGTCCTTTCCAACCCAAACCATTCTATGATTACGAAGCTATGATTATGAAGTATTCTCTGCTTCCTCTGGCTTCTTGTTCTCAAGTAGATTTTATGTCTTGTATGGTAGATGTTTGTAGTCACAAACCTGGATAAAGATAATTTTTGCTTTTCGTCTTATTATCGTAGAATCATAGAATCACAAGGTTGGAAAGGACCTGTAAGATCACCTAGTCCAACCGTCTTCTCATTACCACTGCTACCACAAACTAAACCATATCTCATAGCTCCTCATTGAACAGCTGCCTCTTGAACACTGCCAGTGCCGGGGACGGCGACTCTAACACCTGCCTGGGCAGGCCATTCCAGTGCCCAACACTCTCTGAGAGAAAAAGTCTTTTCTTATGTCTAATCTTAAACTCTTCTGGTACGCTTGCGGCCATTTCCTCGGGTCCTGTTTGTTCTCCGGGAGAAGAGGCCAAATCCCTCCTCATCACAGCCTCCCTTCAGGAAGTTGTAAGAGTGCAATGAGGTCTCCCCTGAGCCTCCTCTTCTCCAGACTAAACATTCCAAGCTCCCTCAGCCACTCCTCATAAGATCTGCGCTCCAGACCCCTCACCAGTTTCGTTGCCCTTCTCGGGACACGTTCCAGGACCTCAATGTCTTTTTTGTAGTGACGGATCCAAAACTGAACACAGTAGTTGAGGTGCAGCCTCACCAGAGCTGAGTACAGGGGGATGATCACCTCCCTGCTCCTGCTGGCCACACTATTTCTAATGCAGGCCAGGATGCCATTAGCCCTCTTGGCTGCCTGGACACACTGTTGGCTTATGTTCAGCATAATGTCAGCTCATGTTCATTGTGCTGCAGAAAGTTCACTTCTTGTTGTTTTCTTTTCTTTTTAATACAAAACCTGTCTTCCTTCCATATCCTTTAAAATAGGAATGCTTTGAGTCTTTATTGAGCATTCTTCACTGGAGCTGGACAACGCTGGTGCTAGGAGTTGAAGAACTTCGTGGACTGAAAGGATTCCAATATACTGCTACTCTTTTGGATCTAGAAAGGTTGCGTTTTGTGGGTACTTGCTGTCTGAGGTTACTGAGGGTCTATACCTGTGAAATATATCCAATATCAGGTATTCTTCTTAGTTCACTTGTTTCTTATTTATTAGCAAACAATAATGCGTGGGGCACTGAAAAATTGATCAAAGTATTCTTGTAGAGTGTGCTGTAGGATGAAATTGCTTGTACAGATATCTTTATTGGAGCAATTAAGAGGTTTGCAGTCAGAAATGGGGTATTTGCAATTAACTGCTTAACAATTGTCCATCACCGTATGTTTGCATTGAAACTCATGTGTATTTCCATTTTTGGTTACAAGTGATAGGATCTTTTAGTCTATTTTGTTTCTTATTTTTTTTGCATTTCTCTGCATAGTAGCTGCTTTGGTAATGAATAGAATTTAAATTTTAAATGTTTTTCATGCCTGTAGTTTAGCAGTACATATGTTTAAATGCAGCATGTATTATGAAAAACTGGAAAATTGGAAGTTTCTGATGTTCCAATTTCTTTGATATACCTTAACACCCTTTGCTGTTTTGCTTTGTGAAATTAACTTCTCTAAATATAGATTGATCAGTGTTGCTAATTTCTAGCTATATTACTTGCTTGTACAATATGCATTTTATATGAAACTGGTTCATTTGCTGTACATTAATGCTCTTCTTTTTGTAACCTAGCAACAGCTAAGGCGGTTGTAGAAGAAACAAGTAAACTGGCAGATTGCATTGGAAAAACTAGGACTTTGCTGAGAAAAATTCTATCTGAAGGAGTTGATCATTGCATGGTCAAGTTGGACAATGATCCTCAAGGATATCTCAGTCAGCCCTTGAGTCTTTTAGAAGCTGTTCTTCAAGAATGCCATAATACTTTTACAGCTTGCTTTCATTCATTTTATCCAACGCCATCTCTCCAGTGGGCATGTCTTTGTGACTTGCTGAATTGTTTGGACCAGGTATTTTAAAATGTCACAAGTGAATATTACAACTTAGATTGCTCTTACGCTCAAAGAATCTAAGCACTATTCAAATTCATTATTCATTTTGTGTGTTTATCCTGAATTGCAGTTTGAATTCTGCTATGGTTAAAAAAAAAAAGAAAAAAAAAGAAAAAAAAGAAGATGATTACAGATTTAGCAAATAGAAACTTATGTCTCCTTTACAAAAAGATTTTTTCTCTGGGACGGTGAAGAAAATCTACTGTAGCTATTAGCAGCTGCTTTTTCAGTGTGTAGTCCACACTTACTGTATGATTTCTGTTGCTGCACATTGCTTAAAAGCATATTTATGATATTTTTATACAATTTTATCAGTAATAATTGAATAATTTCTTAAATAATTTTTCATTATTAAATTTTGCAACTGTGCTTTCATCCAGCATAGTGGATGAGATACTAGCAGCATTATCCTATGTGCAGGGTTTTCTGACTGTCTTGCTAATTACAAACAATCATCCTATGTCTAAGCATTCTAGTTGTTTGTTTGCATAGATTGCAATGATATCTAAATAGTTTGTTTCTTGGCTTGAAAATCCATTTATTGTATTAAAATTCAAGAGGGAAGAACCAGTTCTTTAACATATTAGTCTAATTAGGTTTTGATTCATTATAAGAAGACTTTGAGGGGTCTCTTAATTTCAGAAGTAGTTTTCATGGGTTTATTATTTTAATACATGGTAGACAATGAATTTTAATTATTCCAATATGAAAGATCTAAATGAAAGTTCATTAGGAGAAGTTAATATAAAATTTGCAGGATAGCTATAAGTAAATAAAATAGTTTATTTAAATAATTTTATAACTATTATAAAACTGAAAAATTCCTTTCAGAAGTTCTTTTTCCTCACTAACTTTGAATACAGCAGTACCTTTCTCATTACTTCTTTTTATGCTTTTAGGATATCCAGGAAGCAAATTTCAAAACCTCCAGTAGTCGGCTTCTTGCTGCTGTTATGTCTGCTCTCTGCCACACGTCAGTAAAACTGACCTCTATCTTTCCAATTGCTTACGATGGAGAAGCATTGCTGCGATCAGTGGTCAAACAAGTCAGCACTGAGAATGACTCTGCTCTGGCCCATCGTTTCCCCCTTTTAGTTTCACATATGGAAAAACTGAGTCAGGTCAGGATATACTTTAAAAATCTCAAAATGTGTTTACTTTGCAACAAAGAAAAGTTATGTATATTCAAATTTTGACTAAATAAGGATGAAACTGTATTTGCCTAAGTGCTTCCTTTTTAAAAAAAATTGTTTTCAAGAGTTCTCAGTATTCTAGTGAATTTTTATCTTTTGATCTGAAATACTTCATACAATTCTTTCTTATTTCAGAAAAAGATGTTTCTTGTTTATTTTTGAATGTTACTCTAGGGGAAATATAGTTCAGAATTGTCTTCTATTGGACAGTCTATCCTGCAACAGTTTCTCAGCTTTTGCACATGGTCACAGGAGTGAGTATGCAGATAGATTCAGTGCTCTGAGGAAGAATAAGAGGACACATCTTTGATAAGAAAAAGTCATGTCTCAAAAACTGTAATCTTCAAATGAGTCAGTGAGCAGTTCAGACAAGGAAAGTCCAGTTCATATAGTTTTCAACATTATCCTGATAAAAAGATATTGAACACTGTTTTTTTGCAGTTCTAGTATCTTCTATTTCAGAAAAGATATACAGGAATATAATGGGTAAAGATGAAAAAGATCTGGGACTGCTTGATAATAATATTCTATTTAGAAGACAAGAACGATTGAGGTCTTAGAAAACTGTGACTAATACATGAAAGGTAAATAAAAGTTGAGTTTCCTAATAACAAAACTGTGGAGCAAATAAAGACTTTAGCTAAATGTAAGTTCAAAACAGAGCTGTTTTTCTGAGACCATGTTTCTCACATGTAACATCTCTCTGCAGACCATTTTTGTGCTTAGTATTTTCATGGACATAGACAGCAGCTGCATAAGTTAATGAAAAAAATATCTATCCCAAACTGTTAAATGCTAAGATAGTATTTTCATCTCAGATACAAATCTTTCTTAACATCTAAAGATCAAGCGTTCTGTGTGGCTATCACGATGTGCTTGTTGACTTCCCTGTGCATACAGTGTTGAGTATTCATGGGAGATAAAACAGTGAGAAAGACAAACCTTTGTTTTCAATCAGTAGAGCTAGCTTTATTTTTCCTTATTGGGAATGACTTTCATGGTAAACAGTTCTGAAAAAAAGTGGATATCACTGTTAGGTAGAAGAGATAGTAGGTACGTAAGCTTAGATTTATTTTACATTACTAGTTCAGGACGGAAAACCAGTTTTTATTAGCTTCTTGTCCTTGGCTTTGTCTTTGTTTGCACAGAAATTCTCTTCACTAACAACAAAGCCGAAAACCTTCTGAGTTTCTTTTTAGACAGTGGAGAAATGATGGTGTGAAGACCTCAGTAGGTAGCTGTAATCTATTTAATGCTTAAACTCCATATGTCAGAGAGGGCTGTAAGAAATACTACCTCCTGATAGGACACCTAGGTATTTTTTCCTAGATAGTAAACAGTGTGAATGCCAGTTCATTCTGGAAATTAAGAATATCTAGTTGTTTTGTTTTGTTTTTTTTTTTAAAAGAGTACATGCTGTGATAGCCTTGAGAATATTTAGATTTTTTTTTTTACCCACAAGACATTTGTTTTTCTTAATGTTACTGAATCTTCAATTACCTAATGTTTGTAATATACAAAAAGCAAATTTTAAAAGAATAAACAATATTTTTGTCTTCATCGTGCAGAGTGAAGAAAATGTTTCAGGGATGACAAGCTTTCGGGAAGTGCTGGAAAAGATGTTGGTCATTGTTGTTTTACCAGTCCGGAACACCCTTAGGCGAGAAAATGAACTTTTCTCTTCACATCTGGTTTCTAATACTTGTGGGTTGCTTGCTAGTATTGTGAGTGAGCTTACAGCATCAGCATTAGGATCTGAGGTAAAGTTTCTTAAGTTCATTCCTAGAAGTCGTCGAACAGATGTATTATGAAAGTCGTACAGACTGTGACAGTGGTTCTATCAATGTACATATCTTTCAGAGATATTGGAGTTGTTCTCAGTAGCTTTCAGACATCAAAGTTTTTTGAAAGCATATATATTCACTGTTAGTTGAATACTGTTGAAAAGTAGCTACTTCATTATGGCTGAAGAGTACTGTAATTTTTTTAATTTTTTTTTTTTTACAAAGTGAGTATTTTTCTTTTTTGCATGCACACCAATGCAAGCACACACTCAAAAGATATTGTTTTAGAGCTCATTGGAGGCAGTGCCACATCTCAGAGTGTTTTTCTACCTCTCATTTTTTCATAGGGTCTTCTATGTGCACTGCCTGCTTTTGACTGCAGGTCAGAATTTGCTTTTTGGGTTGTGTAACTTTCTCTTGTATACACTTGATCCTCTTTAATATTATTGTCCTTTACATATTCAATATTAAATAATAATTTTTTCAAATTCCTGCATGTGTGTGTTCTTTCACTAGACTGTCTCCAGCTAATTTGTTTTGTATTGGAAAATTGAGAATGGTAATGAGTCTAAATTTTAAAATCCAGAGATGCTTATGTATGAAGCTATCATATTGTCAAATGATAGGAATTTATTCAGTTTTGTTAAACTCACATACCAGTTTATGTACTATCAGCAATTTTTTTTTTCCACAGAATGTACATAATTTTGATAGCATTGATTAAATATGTTTTTATTATTATGTAAGATTTGTTTATTTACTCTCTTGGTCTTGACCATATCTAAGGCAGAAATATGCAACTGTTCTTCTTGGAGCATGGCTAAATTTTTATGTTTTTTGATGATTCATATTATATATGTTAAAATATGTGAAAAATTTAGAAATAAGATTTCTAGTTCTCTCTCGCTATTTCATAATTACCAGAAAATGTATTACTTTTTGAGATAATATTAAAAAGAAGCTGATATGTGGCATCTTTTATGTCTTTATGTCTGAGTTGGTTTGAAATTTACCCAGTTGAAAATCTGAAATTTTAATTCACTTTTTTTTTTCTTAAGTTGTCTTGTATTTAGCAGTTAACTTTTCCTGCTTTTATTTAATTTTCTATAGGTTGATGGACTGAACTCTCTTCATTCTGTCAAATCCACTCCAAACAGATTCACTAAAACAAGTCAGGGAAGAAGCTGGAATACTGGGAATGGATCTCCTGATGCAATATGTTTCTCAGTGGACAAAGCTGGTGTCGTTGTAGTAGGATTTTCTGTTTACGGTGGAGGGGGAATTCATGAATATGAGCTGGAAGTATTAGTTGATGATGTAAGTACTGCATTTGAAAAAAAAATTGGAGAAAATATTTTTCCGTAATGTATTACACAATGAAATATTGTAACATGCTAATGCAGTCTAAGCTACCAGTGCATCTGTAAGGTTTTTTGCTTAGGTTGTGGTAGTGATTTTTGTGGTGTTTCAAGCTACATACAACATCCAGTAGGTTCCTTAAGTCAATTATGACCTTGAAATCTTAATTACAGATAATGTTTGTATTAGGCTTTTCACTTCTAAATGTAAGTTAGAAACAGGTATCTCTCCATGTACTGCTAAAGAAAATAAGAAAAAAAAGTACTCCAATAATTAGAAAAATAAAATAATAGTCTGCCAGTGTAGTCAGACTGGAGACATCTGTTGTGCTTTTAAAATACCCACCTATAACATACATACTTTGTATTCTTGTGGTGAAGACACACTTCTGTTCTTTTAAACTCAGTTGTCCATTTTAAGTGACTGTTCTAATCTCTTTCGAAGGACAAGCATAGGTTACTATGAAAGATTTTCTGTCTGCTCAGTAATTTCCTTGTTAACTGAAAAGCTTCACAATTGACTCTAAACAATTATTTTTTTTAATTTATAATCATTTGTGTAACAAATTTTGCAAGAAAGCATTTTATATTTGCATAGTTGAAGACACATATTTGCATATGTGCTATGTATTTATAATGTAAACATACTAAAATGACATTATTTCTTTGATTCAGAGTGATCATACTGGAGATTCAACTCATTCTCATAGATGGACATCATTAGAGTTGGTTAAAGGAACTTACACCACAGACGATTCTCCCAGTGACATAGCTGAAATTAGACTTGACAAAGTTGTGCCACTGAAGGTAAATAAAAGAAGTACATGTTTGTAGGTTTCTTGTAAAACAACTCTCATGACTTGCAGAAAACAAAAACTAGAATGTTCAGTGTAATTTTTTTTTTTTACACATTTGCAATTGATCTTGATATCTTTGCTTTATGAATTGTCAGTTTTGCACTGAAAAGTGCAAATCGTAAAAGCAAGAAGAAATTAGAACTTAACTTTTAAAATGGTATAAACCAGTTTGTAATTCCTGAGCAATTACACATCTTGAATATACAGCTTTCTTGTGTGCAGTTTGGTACCTTGACACTTGAAGGAATCATAGAATAGTTTGGGTTGGAAGATCATCTAATTCTGACTCCTCTTTCACGAGCAGCAATACCTTCCACTAGAATAGATTAGTCAAAGCCCCAACTAACCTTGCCTTTGAACACCTCCAGGGATGAGGCATTCACAGCTTCTCTGGGGTACCTGTTCCAGAGCCTCACAACCTTCACAGTAAAGAATTTCTTCTTTAGAGGGTAGATTTAGATTAGATCTTTAAGTTTAAAGCCATTACCCCTGTCATTACATTCCTTCACAGAGTTCTTCTCCATCTTTCCTGGAGGTCACCTTTAGGTACTGGAAAGCTGCTGTAAGGTCTTCCTAGAGCCTTCTTTTCTCCAGGCTGAACAACTTCAACTCCATCAGCCTGTCTTCATAAGGGGGTCCTCTGGACTAGCTCCAATGGATCCAACAGATCCATCCTTCTTTGTTGGTGTGGCTTCAGACCTGGGCACTCCAGGTGGGGCCTCATGAATGCGAAGCAGAGGGGGAGAATGACTTGGGTTGGAATCATCTCCCTCAACTTGCTGGCCTCATTTCTTTTGTTGCAGCCTAAGAATTGATTGGCTTTCTGGGCTGCAAGCACACAGTGCTGGCTCATATTGTTTTACATTAACCAGCACCCCAAAGTCCTTTTCCTCTGCACTGCTCTCAATCCATTCTCTGCCCAGCCTGTATTTGTGCTTGGGGTTACCCTGACCCATTTGCAGGACCTTGCACCTGGACTTGTTGAACTTCATCTGGGTCACAGGTGGCAAAGTCTCAAGCCTGTCTAGGTCCCTCTGTTGGGCATACCATCCTTCCGGTGTGTTGACAGCATTATGCAGCTTGGTATTGCTCACAGCCTTGCTGAGAGTGCACTCAATCCTATTGCCTACATCACTAACAAAGATGTTAAGTAGTCCTGGTCCTAGTACCAAAGTAATACTTTACTGAGTTTTATTCCGTAGCTTGGGAGCATGAAGCACCTTTGACTTCTGTGTTTTTTTTTTGGTCAGTTACTAATGAAAAATAATAACTATACCAGAATCACAGAATCATAGAATGGCCTGGGTTGGAAATGACCACAATGATCATCAAGTTTCAACCCCCCTGCTATGTGCAGGGTTGCCAATCACTAGACCAGGCTGCCCACAGCCACACCCAGCCTGGCCTTGAATGAGTCTTGGGATGGGGCACCCACAACCTCTTTGGGCAACCTGTTCCAGTGCGTCACCATCCTCTTGAGTGGAAAAACTTCCTCCTAATATCTAACCTAAACCTCCCCTGACTCAGTTTAAAACCTTTCCCCCTTGTCCTATCACAATCCACTCTCATAAACAGCCGTTCCCCCTCCTGCAGAGCATATAAACGCTTCCTTCAAGTACTGGAAGGCCACAATGAGGTCTCCCCGAACCTTCTCTTCTCCAAGCTAAACAAGCCCAGTTCCCTCAACCACTTCTCATAGGAGAGGTCTCCAGGCCCCTGATCTTTAGTGACCCTCCTGTGGACCCGCTCCAAGAGCTCCATGTCCCTCCTGTAGTGGGGGCCCCAGGCCTGGATGCAGTACTCCAGATGGGGCCTCACAAGAGCTGAGCAGAGGGGGACAATCACCTCCTTCTCCCTGCTGGCCACCCCTTTTTTAATGCAACCCAGAACACTGTTGGCCTTCTGAACTACAAGCTCACAGTGCTGGCGCATGTCCAGCTTCTCGCCCACCTGGACTCCCAAGTCCTTCTCCACAGGGCTGCTCTCAAGGAGATCTTCCCCCAGTTTGTATAAATATCTGGGATTGCCCCAACCCAATTGCAGCACCCTGCACTTGGCCTTATTGAACCTCATTATGTTTTCATGGGCCGTTTTCTCCAGCCTGTTCAGGTCCCATGGGGCTGGATGATATCCTTCCTAGGGTTCTGAAAGAGATAGCTGATGTGGTTGCCAAGCTAATTCCCATCATATTTGAAAACTCATGGCTGCTGAAGTCCCCGGTGACTGGAAAATGGGAAACATTACTCCAATTTTAAGAAAGGGAGAAAGGAAGACCCGGAGAACTACAGGATAATAAAACACTCATAAAACTGTGAAGCCTAACTTATGTACTTGTTTTATATTGTTTATTATTTTTGCCTCTTCTTTTTAAGGAAAATGTGAAATATGCAGTTCGTTTAAGGAATTACGGAAGCCGAACTGCCAATGGAGATGGAGGAATGACCACAGTTCAGTGTCCTGATGGTGTAACATTTACTTTTAGTACGTGTAGTCTGAGCAGTAATGGCACAAACCAAACACGGGGACAAATACCACAGATTCTGTATTACAGGTTTGTGTGTTACCATGATCTATTTCTAAGAAAAGTTAATGAGAACAGTCATGCTGCTATACAGTTGTGTTTTTTTTAAAGAGATATAACAGAAATAAACGCATCTGGACTGTGTGTGTTAATTCTTTAGCAGAATTAACATGTTCTTTCAGTGTAAATCTTTGGATTTAACATGTTTCTTATTAGGACAGAAGTGTGTTGGAAGGATTCATTGGAAATATTCAGTTGCATCCAGTGTCAGTGACTAATAAATATAAATTAAAAAGCTGTGAGACTGACAGCAAAATTACAGTTCTAGGAGGCAGTGAAAAAAACCCACCTTTCTGTAGGAGTGTTTTCTTGAAGTCATAGAGAAGTTTCTGTGCTGTGTTTCATTTGGTTTTACTTTGAACTATTCCATGTAAAGTCAAGTCATTGAGCATGCAGAGCTGTTAGTTCTGGAATCTTAATGTTCTGTATTACTGTTCGGGAGATCAAAACTTTCTAAACATAAGAAATCCAGTAGAATGGGAAATTGACCTCTTGACAGAGTGATTTCAGTTGTCTACACAAAAACTGAATCACTGTCATCTTAAAGACTTGAATTGGTTTGTAGTCATGATTGGGGTGCTTTGAAAGTGTAAATCAAAATAGACATTTTTAATGTCTTAGGAAAATTATACTTCATTAGAAGAAGCTAGTTTGACAGAGTAGATTTTAAAGAGAAAACTATTTGTTGAGGATAAGCCTTACACTGCATTTCAAAAGCAAAATTAATCTTTAGAATGGGGAGTGAGAATCTTTTTCACAGTTAAAGCACATAAATATTAATTGAAAGAGTTTTACTAGTTCCTATGAAGTGTTTAGGAATACATTTCTAAGATTTGAAAGACATACAGTCAAAGCAGACATTTAAGAAACATGGAAACATGCTTTTATTTACTGTCAGATAAAAATAAAACTGTAGCAAAGGGCAAATACTGTGGTGTTGTTTCCAAGGTATCCTTGGTGGTTGACTTGTGTTGTTTCTTTTATTTTTTTATCATAAATTAATTGTTTTGATTATTCTGTTCCAAAAATAAGCCAGATGTCTTTGAGGTAATTTTCTATTTTATGAACTTACTTTTAATCTGCCATCCAGGAGTGAGTATGACGGAGATCTGCAATCACAGCTTTTGAATAAAGCTAATGAAGAAGACAAAAATTGTAGCAGGGCTCTTTCTGTTGTGAGTGCTGTTGTACGAGCAGCCAAAGACCTGTTGCACAGGGCTCTTGCTGTGGATGGTAAGATTTTTGATAATTGACTTCTAAAACTGACTTTTCAAATCTTCTTTCTTTGTTAGAGGGATTTGGGAGTAGAAAATTGGTGACAAAGCAATTGTGATATGTCTCTTCTGTCTTCAGAGACTATTTTTCTAAAATGTCACAGCTATACATATTGAACTGGGGATAATGAACTGGAAGTAAATTTCTAAGTCTTTGAGTTGCACTTGAGCTGTCATAGGCATATACTTCATATAAACTTGTTCATCACTTTAGCAAACATATTAAAGCTAGTAAGATTGTGCATTGGGTCACTTCCAAATTTTATTGCATGTTTTGCACACTGATAGTAGCAGGAAAACTGATAAATGTAATGCATTTATAAGCCTAAATATCTGTTTTTGAGAAATTGAGGTATTAGTCTTAAAATTTAATGCTTTTAAGCTGTATCAAAGGAATCCATAGTATTTAAGTACTGTTACAGAAATTGATTTTGAGTGCTGGGAGGGACATGTTTCACTAGGTTTTATAGCATAGAAACACAGTTATACAAAATGGCAAAGAATCAATAAAATTGTGTTATAAAACAAGGAAATTTTTTAATACAGAACTGTATGTAATGACATGCTTATCTCAGGTGAACTCTGCACATTTGTAATTTGATTTTGAATTATGGTGCCTAATGAAAGTATGTAGAAGCTAGAAGATTAATAAGAAGCAAACAAGAAAAATAAGATGTGCTTTCAACCATGATACAGTTATTATTATAAAGAATATTGCTTGTGTTGTAATTATCTTTCTTTAGCTGAAGACATTCCAGAACTACTCAGCTCTTCCAGTCTGTTCTCAATGCTGCTTCCCCTCATAATAGCTTACATAGGACCAGTTGCAGCAGCAATCCCCAAGGTATGCTTCTCAAAAGAAATTACAGAGAAAAAAGTTAAGAATGTTATGTAAGAAAAAGGTTTACTCTGAAAAATCTTTACATGATTTTTTTTTTATGATTTTATGAATTAGTGTTTTATGTTTGGCCACTTGACTCATCAGGAAATTTTCAAGAGACAGGAATTTATGTTGAAGTCATCATAAAAGAACAACAACAACAAAAACCAAAAAACACAAACCTTAAGGAAGTAAATTAAAAAATACAGCTTTGACAGTAGGAAAAGACAAAGTTAGAAGGATCTAGATTTATTACTTATTGTTGAATATTGATGGAGTAAACTTTTTAAATATTATATAAATTCAGATTTTACAATGAATAGCCAAAGCAGTGGTAGCTATTTATTAAACAAAGTTTGTTTATATCAAATTTACAGATGGGAAGACGTAACCTATGAATAAAAATACTTTTCATGCTTTCAAGCAAAGCATGATTAAATGTGTCTGAAAATTTTGAAAATTATCATTGAATTTACAAATGTCACTAATTCCTAGCTATTAGACAGTATTATCTTGTATGTATATTAAAAATGTTTAATATTGGAAAAATAACAGTTTTCTTGGAAAATAAATTATGACAGGAGCATGACTTTTAGACAGTGTTTCTTTTCTGTCAACTAATAATTGTTCATTCATGTTACAACTGTTTTAATGTACATATCTCACAGCTGCAAATACAGATTCTTATTCTGTTTTTTTATAAGTCTCTTATTTGAGATGAACTGAGTCTGCTTTTTCTGCAAGGATTATGTAGATGCAAAGTTGGAAAATGTGACAGAATGAATTGTGATAGTGATTTATTGAGAATATCCAAAACAGTCATTCTACAATGGTTGCAAGAAATGCACGTTTGTGGTTTTTTTTTCACCCAGTCATAAGTAATAATTTAGTGTATTTGGCATTATGTTACAGGTTGCTGTAGAGGTCTTTGGTCTAGTACAACAATTACTTCCTTCTGTGGCAGTTCTGAATCAGAAATATGCTCCTCCAGCTTTTAACCCCAATCAGTCTACAGACAGCACTACAGGAAACCAGCCAGAGCAAGGGCTTTCAGCTTGTACTACCTCTAATCACTATGCTGTTGTGGAAAGTGAACATCCCTATAAACCTGCCTGTGTTACACACTACAAGGTAAACACTAGATCTTAAATTTAAATTTTTTATTTCTTAAATTTTTTTTACATCATTTTCATTTTATCAGAATGCTGGATGAGAATTCATATTGTCTAATATAGGAAACTGTTTTGTATGTATTATGAATGTACTGTTTTCTGAAGAACGTTCTGTTTCTTTACTAAGTATAAAGGGACCATGTAAATTTAACCTTCGATTCAGGTTTCTGACTGAAAGCACCTAAATTTGCTCATTCTTAGATTTTCCTTCTGTCATACACAGTTTATTTGCTCTAGTTGTATAGACTGCAGAATTTGGAATTCTTTATCTAACAGATATTATCTAATCATGTCTCAGACATTCTTATCTAACACCGAAGCTATGCTTTGTGAAAACGGTTAGCATCAGTTCTTGTTAAATTCATATATATCTGTAACATAGGGATCCTTACATTGCTATTTTGGTCTGCCATTTCACTTGAATTATGGTTTCTCTTGGTCTCTGATGTTCTCTTGTGTTGAGTCACTATAAGTGGAATTCAGTGTACCTTACATAAGTAACTTGATTAAACTAGATTTTCAGAATGTCAGTTGAGAGGGAATGATTTTATTTGTCTGAGTAAAGGGCAGAGACATAAATTACCTGTCTGAAAAATAAATCCTGTGTTTTGTTTCCAGAACTAGTGAGTTCTGTAGTGACATTGATTTCAAAACAGTAAATCCAGGAATCCAAGATAACTAGTTATCTGACACTCCTGAAGTGATGATTCTTATTTATGATGATTCTTATTCTTTTAAGTTTATGGAGCCTATCTGAAGCTGGTAGTAACTAGCTATTACTACTTCTAAAATACTGTAACTGTATGCTGTCGTAACGCAGACTATATTCATAAAATGCTTCAGCTGCTGTTTGCAGGTTTGGGCAAAGCAGACATTGAATGTGTCTTTTAAGGTTTGCATTTTAAAAGGTATTTGAGAAGGTTCTTCAACACAGAAAAAAACATAAATGGTATCCTAAGCATAAATACTTAATCTGGATGTAAGTTAAAACATAGTTTAGTGTAAAGCATTTCAGGCGTATCTGAATTTCAAAAATAAATTATGTTAATGTAAAGCGTGCTAAAACTATGCAAAATAACACAACTGAATCATTTTCATAGCCTGAAACGTTAAAAATGGAAGGCAAAAGAAATCCCAAAACTTAATAGTAGTGTTTTGTTTTGCTTTTCTTTAAAGGTATAACAAAAATGTCCCACAACACATGCATGTAATTAGGTTTTTCTCTACTATTTTGTTTTAGGTAACCTTTCCTGAATGTGTCAGATGGATAACAATAGAATTTGACACTCAGTGTGGCACTGCTCAATCAGAGGATGTTCTTCGTTTACTAATTCCTGTCAGAATTGCACAGAGTCTGGGATTTGGACCAAAACATGCTTCTGTTCATGAAAATCTTAATTCATGGATAGAACTCAAAAAATTCTCAGGATCTTCAGGATGGCCTACAATGGTATTAGTATTGCCAGGTAATCAATATAATTTACAAAAATTTTTATTAATGTTCATTCTCAGTGAGGTTGTGGATGCCCCCTCTCTGGAAGCATTCAAGGCTGGGCTGGATGGGGCTTTGAACAACCTGGTCTAAGGGAGGTGTCCCTGCCTATTGCAGGGAGGTTGCAAGTAGATGATCTTAAAGGTCCCTTCCAATCCAAAACATTCTATGATTGGTAAAATAATTAACTATAAGTTTGACTTTTCAGCAAAATCGTTCTAGAAAAAAAAGTTGATGAAGTGTCTCCATCCAAGATGGCAAGAGACTGTTATGAGCCATCAACTGTGTATCTGTGGACTATGTTTACATTAAGTTTATTTTTTGAAGTGTTCTTCTGCATGTTATTTTATTTCACGTATTACTTACAAAGTCTGTATTTCACTTATGTTCATGTAACAGATATATTCCAAAAGAGGAGAAATATTACAAGTTCCTTTTAATTTATTTTTTGTGTTATTTTACTTCCTATAAGGAAATGAAGCTCTATTTTCTCTGGAGACTGCATCAGACTATGTGAAAGATGAAAAAGCTTGTTTTTATGGTTTCAAATGTTATGCAATTGGATATGAATTTAGCCCAGGATCTGATGAGGTAAGAAAAAAGTGGGCTTCAAACAACAAACCTATTAATTCACTCTTATGTGGCCAGAAGGTTTTTTGGTAAAACTAACTGATCTGCACTTCTGACTAAACAGTACTGCAAAATATATTTCAATTGTTTGCATATAATTTTTAAATTTGTGTCGCTGTAATTCTTTAATTTGAATGTGTTGACATGGCTTTTTTTGTGTGTGGGATTTTTAATAACTGTGACTTTCTTCAAAAACATAGCATTATGATTTTGTACATTACATCAATAAGAAATTTTGTAAAATTCTGAATCTTCTTTGTCTAGATGAGTCACTAAATACAATATGGACATCATAGGAGTTATCTACCTGAAGTAATAGTGTTCACATCACAAGCTTTCTTGTACAACAGTTAAGACTGCAAATACATTCTATAACAGAAAAGCAAATTTTACAGTTTTTAAGCTCCCCTGCGTCTCAGGACTGAAGCGTCCAGAAAAGTTGTATGACAGCAATGTCTGTTCTTGCCACTTAATTTTAGAGCTTGGTCTTTGTTTACCTTACAGGTGTCTCGCTGCAATTTATAGGAGGGAGATGAGGTTCGTTTAATATCTGTATACTCAGCGTGAGACTAAGAAAAAACGGTTCATATGTTAGTCCATCCAGTTTATTACAAATCCTAATCAGGGAGATGGGGAAGGGAAGGAGGGTGATAGAAAAGATAGGAAAGAAGCAAGAATTGTGTAAAGCGGGGATACTCACCACCAGGATCCAGCAGCGGTCCCATTGCATGACGTTTCGAAGGTCCGAGGCAGAAGCATTGGGGGGAGCAGCAGCGTGGCCGTTCTTGGGCAGCAAGCAGGTAGCAGGAGGCAGCCGCAGAGCCAATCCAGGAGGAAGCAACAGCGCTCAGGTAGCAGGCCCAGGAGAGTTTGTCAGCATGCAGGAATTCCATAGTAAGGAATCTGAAGTCAGACACCTGTCCTCATGGTTTTCGATTCCTCTTTTATCCTACTTGTTCTCCTGCCTACCTGACATCCCTGGGCGCTTGAGCAAGAGTCATGTGAGTTCCCCCTGAGGTTGGCCATCATCCTGAGATAAGTCCACAAAAGACTGCTTCACAGCTATTTAGCTGCAGTCATCTCTCCTTGCCCCTGGCCTTCTCCATCTGTGTCCCCCAGACAAAGGATCTCACAGCCTTTGCCCAGGACTTGCCTGGACTTGTTCATCTGTGTCCTTCAGACAAAGGATTTTGCAACCCTTGCCCTGGACTTGTCCATCAAAGTTCTCCAGGAAAACGATTTCTCAACCCCTGCCCAGGGCTTGCCTGGACTTGAACAAGTCCATCTGTGTCCCCAGCAAGCTTTGAGACACTGGTGTTTTACAGAATAATACCTTACAACAGGTTCTATGTAATCTGTGAGTATGATAAAAAGAGTTTATCTTCATAAAAAAGAGTGATGCACCCAATGTAAATTTCTGCTCCTTTGAGAGCTTTCTGATTACAACTTTCTGAGACATTACCAGCAGTAGAAAAGTGTGTATTGTGGCGACTGGTATGTTTTTTGTAGTTTAAAAGAGCAAGGTATCCATAAAGTGCGGTTCGAGTCAGAGGGATACATTTTGTCTCATCAATTCTGTCTTTCCAAAGAACAGGCTATAGCCATTATATCATATATTAAAAGTTATTCCTCATTAGTGAAGTCACTAGAAAAATTGAAAGACGCCATTGAATGTCATTGTCAAGGAAACGGGTTTATTTAGAATTATTAAACTTTGTTTAAACCTAGGATTTTGCAAAAAATGTCTTAGGTTTGTGCATTGGTGGTTAGAAAGAAAGTTTTTTTTTTCTGTTCATTTATTAAATCTACCAAAGCTACACCTGCATTCTGCTTATAGGTCAATGGTTTTAGAAATACTGTTAGTGTTTTGGTAGGGAACTCTTGGATAGATAGACCCAAATTTCGCATATTTACTTGGTTATTACTTGAAAACAATTTGAGACTTAAATATGCAGTTTATTAAGGGTTCAGTTTTAAATGCATTTTGAAGATTTTTCAGTCTTCTTGCAAGATCTGGGATTACTGACTTTGGAGGCTCCTTTGAAAAGGTTTTTGACCTGTTTTATATATTGACAGTTTCTCATAAGTCTACCTAGAAAATCCATCAGATGGAGATTGTCCATCTTTGTTGTTTGGTTGGTTTGGTTTGTTTGTTTTTCTCCTTCATGGAAGGAATTTGTCACAGGTTTCTTGAAAGTAATGGACTCTATCTACAGATGTAAATCTGTAAGGAAAAATGTGAAAACATTTTTCTAATGCAACTAGAAAGAGGGAAGACGAAAATGTATGTCTCGCTCCAATTTATAGGAGGGAGATGAGGTTCTTTTAATATCTGTATACCTGGCATGAGATTAAGAAACAACGGTTCATATGTTGTTCCATCCAGTTTATTACCAAACCTAATCACAGAGATGGGGAAGGGAAGGAGGGTGATAGGAAAGATGGAAAAGAAGCAGGAGTTGCGTAAAGCGGGGATAGTCACCAGCAGGATCCAGCAGCGGTCCCATTGCATGGCGTTTGAAGGGGGGAAGGGGGCAGGGAATCGAAAGTTTCATACAGTTATTACAAGAGATTCATCAGGGTTGTTTACTAGTGTTGCCCTGATCTGCTTGACTTCCCCATCCGCAGAGGAAGTTACAAAGTACATAGAGGTTACAATACATTTTATAAAACACGGAACCATACAATTAACAAACATAAGAGTTGCAACAGCACACAATATCAATTTGCCACAGACACCACTCGGTGATACCTCGGGAGTGGTGACACGAATGTTACATGATGAATAAAAAGTAGAAAGTGAAGAGACAACCATATATTTGGCAATAACCAATAACAAATAAATATAACAAATAGAGGTACAACATTACCACCCACAACAGCACAAGACATAGTAGTTTTGCAACCAAAATACAAAATGTAATCAAGAGGTATATTCAGTATTCTAACATGATCAAATTTTCAATATTTTTGTCATAAAACATTAGAGTCCTTCCTGTGTTCAGTCATGGTCCATAGGAGTATTCTGAAAAAATAAAATGAGACACCAACTTGCCCT
>NW_024885532.1:9137523-9235174 GCF_019232065.1 Centrocercus urophasianus
CCCCCACCCCGCTCACTTGGGAGGGACGGAGACATCAGTTTTCTAATGGCTTGAATAGCTGTTCAGGTTCCCTGAGAGAGGCCCTAGGACCTGGGGTTTTGCTTTCCTCAAGATTCTCGAGCTTTTGTTCTGGCCACCAGTTAACTAATTTCTCTAACCTATCTGTTGTCAATCCATCCATCAAATTTCGTGGAATACCCTTTTTCCAACCCAGAGTCCAAAGTCCATTATGTTTATGAAAGATATTCTGCCTACCGGTCTTTACTGGCAATAAGGCCCTTCCAGACCCACTGAGCTTTGGGCTAGGTGGCCTGGGGGCAAGACTGGCTGTTGCAAGCCTTGCACTTCTTGGCTCGGATTTACTGGGAAAAGAAATCACCATCCCATATTTTCTTCCATAGTTAATTAACTCTTGGGCTACCTCCCCCCACGTCCATACTTTGCATCCTGACTGCAGATGGTTGGGGGTTACAGTTTTTTCTAACACTGCCCGTGTTCTTTCTCCCTGTGACATAGCTTGTATCCTAGCTTGTAATTGTATGCCTATGGGTTTCAGTGATTCCGGAAGCCCTCTAATAAAAGGGGTCATTCTCTCAGGATCAACGGGCATCATCATGGGCAGCTCATGATGCGGCTGCAGCTTTCTATCATACATCAGTTGGAGACAAGCAGCCCTTTGAACGCTCTCTACTAATTGGTCAGTAGTTCCAGTAATGGCAAGAGGGTCTCTCCGTTCTAAAGGGTTGAGACCACCTGCCCAATAGGCAGCCCTTTGCATTAATGACCAGGGAGCACGATTGTTATCAGTAGTTAAAAATACTCCTGGTCCCCAGTAACCTTCTGCTTCCTTTTCTGTTAACCGAATCTGGTCGCCACCAGTGAGACTCACCCTCCGTACATATTCTGATTCTGATTCCTTTGGAGAGCGGCTAAAGTCCCTTTTCAATTTTGTAAGCTTGGTGGCCGAGAAGGGAATTTCTTTAACATTCATTTGAGGATCTAGATCCTCGCTGTTATCGAAGGTATATTCTGTTTTTATCAAGGGACGCAATGGGGCTATTGGGATTTCTAATTTGTCTAGTCTTTCCTTTATTTCTTGTAGTTCTTCCTGAGGAAAAGTTTTTTTCTTGAGGCAAACCATGGGTGACAGTATCGTTAGTATCCTTACATGTTAACAGTTCTTTGAAAGCCATCTGCAACAAGGCCGAATTATGTTTCTCTCTTTCTAATTGTTCCTCGAGATTAACTATTTGATTCTGCAGAGTTTTTACCAATTCTTGTGTAACTCTAACCGATTCCTGTAGTGCTTCTATGGTTTAGAGTTCTGCCGAATGCTTTTCATTTTGGAACTCCACGGCAGCTTTTAAAGCAGCCCCGAGTACGGCACAAATAAATGAGTCCTTTTCCAGCTCGTGTACGAGCCTCATTCTGTAAGACACTAATACGGTCCGAAACACTCTGCAAATTATGCCAATTTTGGCGTGCCCAGTCCACCCCTGATGCAGAGGGACGAGCACCATGCTTTTCTAAAAGGTTAAATAACACATCTTCATTTTTCATACTGGCAATACTGTTACTCATTTCTTAATACGATGAAAGATCTATACTAAGGGAGGAGGAGGTACACATGTTCAATAGCTCAGTTACTCCTCACCACTCCTCCCAGGGAGATACACCACACCTAAACAAATGCAAATGCTCCAATCACTCCTCCCTTTTGTTGATGGGAGCACACAAAGACAAGAAGCTGGAACAAACTGTAAACACCACACCTAAGTTACAGTTCACTCCTTGCAATTCCAGGAGGTGCACACAACTCAAACCACTCCTCCCTTTCTTTGGGGGGAGCACAAAAAATGTGAAGCTAAAGCAACACTTTCTAGGTTTCAGTAGTTTAAATAAAACTTCTTGGAGAGGCACACATGTTTTAAGTCACAAAATATCACTTCAAATTTCGCACTTCAGTCACCAAATAACCAGAGAAGTCTTCCCGAGGAGGCACACATGTATTAATCAAAATGCAAATAGTCAAAATACGTCCTCGAGAGGTACACACATAAAAGGTAAAGTTTCAGAATATGGAGCGGTCTTCCTGGAGAAGGACTCACGTCTAAATTTTCAAAACTATCGCTCCTTGCAACTCCAGGAGGTGCACACAGAAAAAAAACTTTCAAACTATTATCTGGAATGACAACACTCTCACAGCAGGTATCCTGCCGACTACGCCAATAAAAATGTCTCACTTGAGAGAGGTGAAGGAATTAGTTTCCCAGACAAAGGATCTTACAATCTTTGCCCAGGACTTGCTTGGACTTGTTCATCTGTGTCCTTCAGACAAAGGATTTCACAATCCTTGCTGGGGACTTGTCTGGACTTGAACAAGTCCATCTGTGTCCCCAGCAAGCTTAGAGACACAGACATGTAAGATATTAAGAATAATATCTTACAACGTATTAACTTTAAGGCAGGATTTTTGGTATAATGTATGGAATAATATGAGTACATGTGTACAGTTTAGAAGGGGAATTGCTTTGTAATCTGAATATTTATCAGTAGATTTTTTAATTTGGGAGTTCCCTTTCTGTTTACCATCAGACAATTACAATTAATCATGTTCTTACCAGGCTACCAATAGTTCAGTAGCAATTGTCAATGCTCTTACCTAGCTGAAATGGTTCTAAAAATGTTGGCACTGTGTCCCATGTTGTGCTAAAATATGCCAGCCCAATTGTAAGACAAGAAAAATATCAGAGGGAAATTTAGAAATGGAACATAGAAATAATATTTCTTAGGATTTAAAGTAGAATCAAGGAAATCCATCTGTTGTCGTATTTTCTGAAATGCTATTTTTGTTTAAAAATCTGTTTAAATTTTAAGGGTATTATTCAGCTGGAAAAAGAATTGGCCAATTTAGGAGGGTCATGTGCAGCAGCTTTGATGAAGAAAGATCTAGCACTTCCTATTGGTAAGTCTGGCTCTGAGAACTTACTTCATTGTTTCAAGTTTTATTAATAAATGCTCTCTGTAAGTCCACATATTGCTTTTAATTAAGGATGATCATATACAATTGATTGTAAAACTGAATTAATCAACCAAGTTTTGTTTTTTTTTTTTTTTTTTAAATGTTGTTATCTGCTTAAGCTGTTATGGAGAGAATGGTTAAATCTAAACCAACTCACCCCAATCACAGGTGTAGTGTATCAGTGTACGAGCTATGTCCTACAGTTCTCTTGTGGTACTTCACAAATGTGCAGGTATCATATTTGTTTTTCCCTTTCACTATTTTTTTCTCCCTGCACTTCACACCTTTCTGAAAGAGCAACATCTGCAGCATTAAATTGTAAAATTTGAAATCATTTATTTAAAATTAAGAGTGGCTATTGTATTTGCAGACACTGCAACCTACACACTGCTATATTTTTTTTTGCAGTTATAAGAATATTGCATACTTCTCCGGCAGATGCAGCAAACAGAAATTTATGATAATCCAAATGCAAGGATAAATAAGAGTTTATGAAAATGAATGAATATGGAAACTGAGTTAGAATGTTTTAATGATACAACCATATTATGTATAATACTACTTAACCCAATTAACATTAATGTGTAGAAAAAACAGTTTCATAATCTGTAATAAGATATCTTTTGGATCATTTTAATTTAGGAGTGCAAATAAGAGCTCAGATTTTGTTAAGCAGACTGGCAGAGAAAAATATTTATTAATGAGCAGGAAGATAGTATTCGCTGTGTAGTTAGAACCACAAAACCTAATTTGATTTTTTTTTTTTTCAACCTGATATTTTGCTTGTGTATTTGAATGTGCAAATTTCTTACTTTGTTTTAGATATGCACCTCAACTGCACTGATAAATCTGTATTTCTCTCTCAAAAGTACAGGCAATTCTATAGTTTATTAAAAAGAGTGCCCTCTTCTGTTTTTCTCCAAGCAGCTGCATTATCTCTTACTTTTGTTGATTTCCCTAGTGTCCATTTATTGTGCTGTTTTCTTCTTCTATAAAACAAAGAGGCTGAACTTGAAATGCTTCCAGTATCACTTCCCAGTTTTTTTAATACTTCATTCTTATTTCAAAATAAGAATTTTTGTTTTTGTTTGTTTCTAATTTTGGTTGCCTAAAAGTATCAAATGTAGATGATGTGTAGAGTGTTCTTCCTGAAAACATAGAAATCAAAATTGAAATGAAACATACAGCCACGTCAGTTCTGCAGATTCAGCCGACTTATGAAGGGAATTGTGTGTGTGCTGCAGCAGAGGAAGGACAGGTGCAGATGTAGGATGGTTTTCTGATTACTAAAGTAATTGATGTAACACTATAAATGATATATCTCAGCACTTACATAACACCAGCTCAAGGACTTCAGTCAAGTCTGTTAGTATGGCTGACAGTACTGCAAAACTAATGACAAATAAGTGTGTAGAGTTTCTCTACAAGACCTCTATGAATAAACAGAACTGATAAGTTACAGACAGGAGTGGTTTGTCTTTTGTGATGGAAATTACTGTGCAGATTTTTAAAGATGATTTTCAGTTTTCTGTAATTTTACTTGGAAGAGTTTGAAGTGGCTCAGAATAAATTCTGCAGGAAAAGAGTTAAATGTGGTTTTCTAAGGCAACATTTAACTGCCTTAATATCAGACTGCTTTTTTGTAGGTAATGCATCTTCTACATTTTGCTGTCAGTGATGTCTTGAAAAATACTATATATTACTGCCATTGCTCATTTGCATAGCAGTTTGATTTTAAGAAAAACTTACGTAGTCATGTAAAAGACTGCACTGCAGTGCATACAAGAAGAAATAACTTTTATTTTAATTTTCATTCTCCATTTTAAAATTACAGTTTTACCTGTTTTATGTGCGAGTTTATACAGTTTGAAGAAATCAACAGAAGGAAAAGATTCACTCCAGAAGGGAATAAGCAAATTAAAATGCCTGTACTTTGGCAGTTAGAATTCAACTGAGTCTAAGCTGGCAGCTCTAACTTTTTTTAGAGATAATGTAGACATTGTCATGGTTCATGTCATCCTAGGATGAGTATCTGAAAAAAGAAGAAATTAATCACTGAGAAGAGGTGCCTGTTTTTCTTCTGTTTGTTATGTCTGGTAATACCTACATATTAGCTCGTTATCTCATGCTACACTGCACAAAAGTAGGTGAAGTAAATTCCTGCTCCATTTCCCTAATAATACTTAGGCCTCTGAATCCAAATAAGTGTTATTAAAGCCTGACAAAATTAAAGATTGAGAACCTTCACATATATCATGACAGAATTGTAAAAAAGAAGCAGAAAACACATAGTTGAAAATTCTCAAAAGATACATTTACGAGAGGTGCAAAGGGCATCATGGGAGTAAAAACAAAGTAAAATAAAAATATGTCTAGAAAATGTATATCAAGGAACATAGACAAGATGACTGAAGTGACTTCTAATCAGAGTTAAAAGTGTTACTGGCATCCTTATAGACCCTCTCATCTTTAGCGTTATTTACATGACTGCATTATTTTGTAAAGACTTTACTGAGGGAGGATGTCCTTCACAAAAAGGTATCTTGTCTTTTTATTAATTATTGTTGTGGATATTTTCTGAATACAGTTGGCCAGATACATGTTTAAATTTTAATCTGTAATAATTAAAAAAATTCATCATTATGAGTATACTCGAATATTGAGTCACCATGTTCACGAGGTAGTATTTCCTCCTTGCAAGTTCTTCAAGACTTAAATTTGAAAGATTTTCATCTCTTTCCAAGAGAAATCTGGTCCCTGATTGAGATCTAACCTAAGCAGCAATAGGGAATTGATCAATTTGTTATTGAATTATTAAACATTATTAGTTAATTGTTTGAAATTCTCTAGATGTGATCTGTGAGAGCAGAATTTCTATATATCTTCATTTCTTAAAATTTTAAAAATATCTTAGCTCTTGATTCATTCCTTTTCTCTTTCCTTACTAATAGAATTGCCTGACATGTTTTTGAGAAAGACTAGAAATATGGTAACTTTACCTGTTTGACTTTTCTGTTAAGACTATGTTTGGCAATTCTGGTCACTATGGAATCAGATTTTTGAGTGGCATATGTGAGAAAGAAAGACCATGTGATAGAATATAATTTATTTTAATGCTTTAGGTGTATTCATAATTTACCAAATTGTGCAGTTTATCAGGTTTTAAATACTTTTATTAGGGTAAGTTTTTACAGGGGAGCAGCTGGTGCATAGTTTTGAGTACCTCTTCCTGGCAATCAGCTTGACCTCCTAAAATCTTTTTCTAGAAGCATCTAGTTGCATCCAAAGATTTGCCATACATACTGTCTTGGAGATGAGATTATAATTACCAATTTTTAGTTTTGATTGTTTTATGTGTAATGTATATTGGTTATTTGCTTGTACACTGAACTACACAGTATTGCATGTTTGCTAAGCTTATAGAAGATAATAATCTTTAAGCAGCTGCTTAAACGATGCTACACATCTTCCTGCAAACTTAAATTTCATAGCATAAACTAGATAGAATTTAATTTCAGATTATTTAATATGTAGGTAAATGTCTGTATTATTGTTATGAAAAATGTGTGTTTATATTTTTACAGCAGGTAATGAATTTGAAGAAGACCTTGAGATTCTTGAGGAGGCTGCTTTACAGGTATACTGTTCCTTTTAACTCTTAGAGTAAATCTGCTTAGATAAAATGCATAAAATATCATATAGGAAATAAGATCACCTATATATTTCAAAAATAGATGTGTGTTAGGTTTTGCGGTTTAATAAATTTTAAATGTTACCAAAATAAACTTTTCACATATCTTTATAATGGCAGAAATAAAGTTACTTGAACGGTAATATTTATGAAGTCTCAAATAATATGACTGTAGTTATTCTGGATCGATGATGTGTTTTGGAGGTCGTGATAGCAGTTGCTGCTCATCAGTAGCTCCTTATTTTTGACCCTAGCTGATGATGAACAGTAAAAAAGTTTTCATTTTCTTTCTCTCCTAATCATTTTCAAGGCAACTGTACTGAAATTTACTTTTACTGTACTTGCTGGAAAAACATACTAGTGATACAGAATGACACTGTACTATAGGCCTTAGAATAGCAAAAAGAAAGTGTTGAGAAGGATGTTCTTGAAAGGAATATTTCTTATAGCAATCTGTTCTTGGATTTACAGTATTTAAATTCAAAAAGTGAACTAGGAGTATACATCCAAGTAAAGTGTTATGCATTTTCACTTGCTGTCCAATGCTCTGATATTTTATGTGTCTTCTCACCTTCTTCTCCTTCTTACAAAGAAGGGATTTCATTTAGTTTATCTAACCCAAAAGTATTTAAGATGTGTCTTATTGTAAGCTATTATCTCTAGCCTTTTATTTTCTTCGGAAAATTCTAATTTGTCACATTTTCAAAAGAGCTTTCTTCATTCTTCTTCTGGCCATAACTCAACTGGTAAGGATACTCTTTGCATGAAAGTTCATATTGCCATGATCTTTCTTGCAGAAATTCTTCCTCAGCTCAAGCAAATTTAATCTCTTTTGACATAAGATACTGACAATGTTTTCTAGACTGAGCAGATAATACTTTTGACACCATTTATTAGTATTATCAAGGTTGAGTGGGTAAAACCAGTGCTAGGAACTGACTTCTTCATGTATTTATTTATTTTTAAAACTGTCATTGAAGTAGTTTATCCATTTAGCTTCTCCTTAAATGGTTTTTAATCCGTCAAATGTCTGTGCCAATAGTGTTAAGTTATGGAAAAGCCTCTACATGTAAGATACTAAAAGACACTCTTTTATCTCTCTACCCTTTCACTCCACCTCAATTCCTGCAAAAAAAAAAAAAAAAAAGGTGTGCAAATCTCATTCTGGAATACTTGGAAAAGGGTTGGCACTATCTCACTCACCAACAATATTGGAAGCTCTTGAAGGAAGTCTTCCACTGCAAGTACAAAGCAATGAGCAGTCTTTTCTGGAGGATTTCATTGCTTGTGTACCAGGATCAAGTGGTGGACGACTTGCCAGGTAACAGTTTGTGTTACTGTAATGAATAAACCCAAGTTGTAATGACTTCTGCAGCAAATTAGAAATTTTCTATTTATGTGTTAAATTTTTTAAAAATTTCCAGTGTTCTTTGTGTGTATACCAGCAGCTGTGTAGCTTTAATTATTATGTCAAATATTAAGTAAAGGTGTTTGTGATGTTTTTATTCATACATAGGATAAAATACATACATTTCATAGCTGGGTGTCATATTTATGCAGAACAATAATTTATTTTTTGAGAGGCTACAAGAGACTTTAATGTGTTTGTCTTTGCTGTAGGTGGCTTCAGCCAGATTCATATGCCGATCCTCAAAAGACATCACTGATTTTGAATAAGGATGATATTCGCTGTGGTTGGCCAACTGTTATTACAGTACAAACAAAAGACCAGTATGGGGACGTTGTTCATGTTCCTAATATGAAGGTAATTATTGAAATCTTGGTTGTTCATAAACTTCATTGTAATTTTGTTTAATATTTGTTAGAGATACTCCACAAAATACTCTTACACACAGCAGAAACTGGTACTTTTAAATTCAGTGAAATCAGACTTATTTTTAACATTCAAATCCACAGAATTACCAAATTCTGTATTACATGAGTGCCATGTCATGTAACGCAAATCTTGGCTGTTATAAATGTATAGTAGTGGAAATAGCCAGTTGTAGACTGGTATTGTACAGAGTGGCACAAATCCACTTTTTATTTACAAGCCAGTAGAGAGTATTATAAAATGAATAAATGTGATGGAAAAATGAATCATAAGCACATTGAACCGTTTTATAGTTGCATTAACATAGAACAGAACCTCCTTCTCTCAAATATTTCGTAGTTCCTGTAGTTTTTGAAAATAATAATAATAAAAAATCTCAGATTCTTGCTTCATCCTCTTTAGTTAAATCACAGTTGTTTTTTTTTCTGTTACTGAATTAGTAGAAGTTTTCAAAATGGCCACAGATACAATAAACTCTATCAGTCTTTGGATTAGAAACTATAGGATATGCGTGAAAGTTGGCAATTACATTTGAGGTAATGAAGCACGTAAAGAAAACAAATTGAACACAAGATTTTATTCACCTAATTTCAAGAAAATAGGTTACTACTATGTTTTAAAATCCACTGTGTTCTGACAGTACTTTTGAAGTTTTGATTTTATCAACTGTAGAAGTAAATTACCTTAAGAAAGGTAAAGTCCCTTTTATAAGAACTCTCAAATCTAGTCTTTGTGTATGATATGTTATTTTTCAGTGAAATGTAAACTCATTAGCAAATATTGACTTACAAATATCAGCTTAGTAAGAAGCACAAACATAATTTAAATGTGTAGTTACTAACCTTAATTCTTGACAGAGGTAGTAGAAAGCTTCTAGTGATTCTTCTGTGAATCAGGAAAATGATATATGAAAATATACACATCAAAATATTTACTGTATTTGTTACTTAATTGCTATTTTTGTACAGAAATGTAATATAAAGTAACAGAAATCTTAACCATTCCTTTGGACTCATTCAGTGCTCAATAAACTGATGTAACTTCCAGTAAATTAGGTCAAATTTTGATAATAGCATAAGAAATCTGCAGCAATTAAACACACTTTATTGCAGTTCTAGGATGAATAATGCATGAAATTTACTCTCCAGATAGTCTCTTCCTTCCTAGAAAACTGAACTCAACTGACTCTTTGTTACCTGCACGAGTAGAAGTCTGTGGTCTGACCTCTGGTAAAGAAAGTCAGGGAAAATCTGAATTGAAGGGCACAGTTAAATGTCCTGCACTGATATAGAACAGTAGCAGAGCTAGCCAAGATCCAATTTTATTTTCACAGATCCAGATCTAGGAGTCCATGATGATTCTCTCTGAAACCTGTGCCAGTATGGTATTTGTAGCATTTTATGTTGTGGGAAAACTTAGCTAATATATCAGAATATACTCTACTGCTTGGGAAGTACTGTGCAACTCTTATACGTAATACTAGACTTTACCAATTATGTACACAGTTACTAGGTGCTTCTCTCCTGTATGTTTACATACTCAGATTTTCCATTTAGATGTTGTTCTTGGCTTTGCAAAAGTGTAGCTGCATACTTTTTTGACATAGCAGGATTTGTAGTGAGTGCTTTAAGTACTCTGTCACTGGGCTTTTATCAGATCTGTAAAATTGTGTGGGTACTTTTTTTTTCCTCTAATTCATCTCTTAAATTCCATATCTGATTGCAGGTAGAAGTCAAAGCTATTCCTGTTTCTCAGAAAAAAACATCCTTGCAACAAGAGCAAGTTAAAAAGGTACAACGGATACCTGGGAGTCCTGCTGCCTCTGCTTCCCCTAGCACTGATATGACTTTTGGAGGTCTTCCTTCACCAAAGCTTGATTCTTCATATGAGCCAATGATAGTAAAAGAAGCTCGATATATTGCCATTACAATGATGAAGGTAAATTACTGTTAATTTAAAGAGATAGCTAGAAAATCCAGTATTCAAAGTGGGTAAAAGTATTCAAAGAGGATTGAAAAAAGTATGATTCCATTTGTTCACAGGCTAAAAATGCACTAGTTATAAATTATTGTAATTGTATTTATTAAGTTCAGCAGAAAACTAAGTGCATTGAGGAGGCCAATTGCCTGAACTCTAAAGCATAAATAAACTGAATGAAAATTTAAGAAGAAAAGTTGTGTACTTTGATTGTGATTATGCTGATTAACAAAATAGCCTGAGTCAGAGGAGAAATTAAATTAACTGTTTGGTTTTTTTTTTTAGATTAGTGTTCTGCTGGCTTACTAGTCTTAGAATAGATATAGAATCATAGAATCCTTAGAGTTGGAAAGGACATCTGGGGACCATCTAGTCCAACTCCCCTGCAATGAATAGGCACCCCACATCTAGATTAGTCTGCCCAGGGCCTTATTCAGCCTCTCCTTGATAAAGTCTCCAGGGTCAGGGCATTAACCACATCACTAGGTAACCTGTTCCGTGGAGTGCCTCACCACCCTCACAACATATTGTCACACTCATGGGAGATTTTGGAGAAGTTAAAGTAACTCTTCTTATTGTTGCGCAGTAGAAGGATATGGAATAGTGAACACAGCATGTAAAAAGGAAAATATTGGTTACATACTAGGAAAGGAGAAAAAAAATACACAGTGAGAGTTCTCACAGAATCACAGAATCACAGAATTGTAGGGGTTGGAAGGGACCTCCAGAGATCATCGAGTCCAACCCCCCTGCCAAAGCAGGTTCCCTACAGCAGGTCGCACAGGTAGGCATCCAGGCAGGTCTTGAACATCTCAAGAGAAGGAGACTCCACCACCTCCCTGGGCAGCCTGTTCCAGTGCTCCGTCACCTCACTGTAAAGAAGTTCTTGTGCACATTTGTGTGGAACTTCCTATGCTGCAGTTTCCGGCCGTTTCCCCTTGTCCTGTCTCCACTCACCACTGAAAAGAGTCCGGCCTCGCCATTCTGCCCCCCACACCTTAGATACTTATAGAGCTGGATCAGGTCCCCTCTCAGTCTTCTTTTCTCAAGGCTGAACAGACCCAGTTCACTGAGCCTTTCTTCATAAGAGAGATGCTCCAGGCCCCTCACCATCTTTGTGGCCCTCCGCTGGACATTTTCAAACATTGAAACACTCTTCCTGGAGGGGTGGTAAAATCTCTGCCTCTTGAGGTACTCAAAACTCAACTGTTCATGCACTTGAACAAGCTGAACTAATCCGGAAGTTAGAATTACTGTGAGGATTGCTCAGTTTTGTGCAGGAGGTGAACTCAATTTGCATACAGAGGTCTCTTCAAATATAAATTATTATATAAATATATGATATTCCCTCTTTGTATCATGTGAGAGCGATACTGTGATATTATGACAGCACAAACTTAGACTGTCTTAAATAGTTACGGTGCTGTATCCCTTAGATACTGTAAGGGTTCAACAACAAACATGAGATCAAACTTACCTAATAGAAATTTAGAGGTAAATTAAAAATAATTTAAAAGCTTTTCATTCAACTTAGAGTAGAAGAGCTTCAAAGACATAACTGCGAACAAAGCATTAGTTAGCAATGTGTACTTTTGTTAACGAAAATGTAAATATAATTGTTTCATTTGTATATACATTATATACATGTTTGTTTCTCTCGCTGTGATATGCAGTTGATTTCTGTTTCTCTGTTCAGTGCTTCTGGAAGTGTAAAGTTTGATTTTTTTGTTTGCTGAGAAAATACTCTGCTTTCTTTTATTCAGCATAATAATATAATTGGTTACTGTTGATTTCACATTCATCTAATTTCATTTGTTTGTAGGCATATGAAAATTATTCTTTTGAAGAACTGCGCTTTGCTTCACCAACACCAAAGAGGTAAGCATTTAAGAATTACTTTTTACTAGAGACTAAAATTAAGAGGGCCTGTCTCTTTTCTGTACATGTAGACTTCCAAGCCTTTACTGTGTAGAATGTATCATATTTTCATAAATTTAGGGACTTTTTAAAATCTTATCTAGTATTTTTATCTACTCTCTGAATATGATCTTATATCATCTGTTACAAAAACATGCTGTTGAGGGTTGTGGCTTCAAAATAAATAATATTAGTTTATTACATTAAATAGGTAGGTAGGTCATGTGAAAGAAAAAAAAAAGCGTGGTTTCTAAACTTAGTATTGCAGATGTTTTTAAGGCAGTAGTTGTTTGATGATTTCATTTGTTTTGTTTGTGCCTAGACCCAGTGAAAACATGCTGATCAGAGTCAATAATGATGGTACATACTGTGCAAACTGGACTCCCGGAGCTGTTGGTCTCTATACTGTTCACGTTACTATAGATGGCATTGAAATAGGTATATAATTTTCCCTAACCGTAAGAAAAAAATAATTGTGTATCCAATTTGAATGCCAAAAAAAACATGTTTTGGTGCCCATAAGATTTAATATAAAGTTTGTAACAAAAGCAAGTAACCAAGTTTTGATTCAAACCCTGCTGTTGAAATCTTCATTTCTCAAAAGAATAAATGACCATAGCTATTCTCTTATTGGAATAAGGTCATATTATTTCTCAAAGTTATATCCATCTGTTAGTAAGATCTAAGTGTTTCTTTACATGTATTTTTCTTTGTGATCTGAGAATTTTACTCTCTTGAGATATTTTCCGGCACCTTGTGCTTTTGTCAGTATTGGAAACTAAAGATGCTGATTTATTTATATGTATATATGGGCCTTTTATGTAGGCCTTTTCTTTTTGTGTAACTTGGTTTCTAAGGCTACTATCTGCTTCTCAAATTTTACAGTTTCATCTGAAGCGTGCATAAGCATTGCCTGTCCAGAAGCTTTTACTTAGCACGCCTCAAACACATAACTCTGTCTTCATTGGTCCTTGAAAACATTAATAGGATACAAAATTACCTAATAGCGCTATAGACACAATCTGTGACAGATGCCTGAAAAGAACATAAAGTTCTTTGTCTGTGAATTTTCATGTGACAGTGTAAATGTTGAGAAAATAACATATCATTAAGTACCTGCAAGTGCCATTTGTGAAACAGCTGAGTGGTTCTTTTGCATGCTCTGCAGGTACTGTTTGACTGATATTTCCTGTATTTTTAATTTTTTTATAACTTAGTCTTTGTTTGTTTATAGATGCTGGGCTAGAAGTAAAAGTAAAAGATCCTCCAAAGGGAATGATACCGCCTGGAACCCAACTTATTAAACCAAAGGCAGAGCCTCAGCCAAACAAGGTTTGGAGAACTAAATAAACTCTCCCCCCAAAATAGTTGCGTATGGGTGGCATTTTCTTGTTGTTTAATGCATACAGTAGTGGAGGACATAAGCCTATTTGAAATCACCTGAATGTGCTGAAGAGAATGAAATGAATATACTGAAAAAAAATGAAATTTGCTCATCCCATTTCCTTTCTGTATATCCATTGGTAGAACTGTTAGAAACAATATGGAGAGTGCTCTTCTCTTGGTTTGTCAAACAAATACTGTGCAACCATTATGAAAACAACAGACTGCATTTTAGACTAGATTTGATACTGTGCTAAGATACAGGGTGTAAAAAGGGTTTTACAAAGGTTGTTTTCTGCTAAGGTTCTTTTGTTAGTCAACATAAAAATTGTAAATTAATTTATTATTGTCTCCCTTTATCAGAATGTCTTTTTTAAAAGATGTTATCCTTTCTGTAGCATTTGACTTTACAATTCCACCTTATTGTTCTACCCCGAAGGACTAAAGTAGACACAAAGAACAGGGGAAAGCTTAAAGATGATGTTGCACTGCTGAGAAAGTGCCAGATAAGGGAAATATTCTCCACTTCCTCTTTGATGCTCAGAAAGAGATTTTGAGCAAGACGCTTGAATAAACTTATATCAAAAGATACAAAATACTGAAATGACATGAATTTACCCTTCCTTGTGTTACTAGAAGAGCGAAAGTGGGTTCTTCTCCTCTGTTTAGAAGTATTTAATTACAAAAAGTGTCCTTCATTGATCTCTAGTGCATCTTGATTTTTTCCAGCTTTCTGAGTATTCTAATGACAGTACTTTTTTCATGCAGCTCCAGTCTGTAAATGCATCATTTAGTGTCCACTTTGGCCACTAAAGAGATTCTTTTTCCTGCACTGCCACTTTAAAATAAAAATAATAGAGTTACTTATATTTTCCACAAAATGTTTTATTCCTCATTGCTTTTTTCAAAAGGTACCTCTAGGCTATTTCCCTTCTCATCCTTAGGAATAGTGCCTCATGAGTTTCTAGTAATTTTGTTATTTATTGTCTTAATCGATCATTATCTTAATTAAAACTTCTTGTTGGGTGAGGTTCATCTCACAGAACTGTATGGTATTTCCACCCGAGCCATATGCTGTTTACAGTCTTCCTTTCTTTTCAGTTTTTACATTCTCATTTGAGATGACTGGTTTATATATAACAACTACTTTTCTCTAAGTAATGGTAGTCATGACAGTTAAAACAAATAAAGAGTTAAGCTGCTGATGTTAAAAGGCAGTAGTTCATGTTTATTCATCTCTCTGCGTTGGTACTCTTTGTTCTTATCCAATTTGCAGCCTCTTTGAAAGAGGAGCTGTCTTTCTGCCCTGTGTCTGTTCAGCTTTTGTCTACCCTAGGATTCACTGGTGTTGCAGAAGTATGTTAGATTTTTCAGTCTTTAAATTTTATATTCTTTTTCTTCTGCATCGTAATTGTATAATAAACCAGGGTGGAATATCTCTCTATGTATGAACAGTAGTATTACAAATAATTCAGAAATATAATATTGTGCTGTGCTCCATGCTTCTGAATACAAGAATGCAGATTAAATATGTATACCAGAAATGTTCCAATATACTGAATTCCATTTCACTGAGAAAGGTGGGTTACTTAGACATAAAAAGCTTCTTTTTCCCAGACCTAGATTTCAAGTAATTGTTATCAGTCAGCGGTGTCAGTATATTCTCAGTAGTAATCTGTTCTCAGAGAGAAACAATGAAGTGTCTTCATTGAAGCAGTTTTGAATTCCAGTTTTGAAACCAGGCCTAATTGAATCTCAAGTGTAAAATGTACACCATACTACAAATTTGTACTGATTTCTTCTTTCTTTGTTAATTGAAGTAAGATGAGAATCTGACTTTCCTGCCCATCAAAACTAGTAAAGGAGGTTATCGTAGTACCCTGTGTTGAGTCTAGAGTGTATGAACAGTAAGTCTTCTTATAGGCTGTGAAATTTAGATTAATTGATTTGTAGAAAATCCCATTCTACAAACTACTTGAAAAACTGTCTGTTGTGTAATTCTGGGTAGTTCTTGTTCAGTTGAATTGGAAAGGGCAAGACCATTAACAATATGATTAGATTATGATGAATTTTAATGGCTTCTACTGTCCTTACATTACTGAAAAAGAAACTAGCATCACTCGGAGAGAGAAAAAAAAAACAAACTTTGAACAGGAGTGTTGTTTAGCACTTTGTAAAGGTTGTAAATTCTATACAACACATATTCCTTTGCTGCAAGAAGTACTTCTTCTCAAATTCACCAAATAAGAAATCTCAGTAATAACGTGAGACTCTTTGTAACTCTTTGCAAAGTGCTGTGAATTTTAGAAGGTGTGTGTCATAGAATGACAGAATCACGGAATCACGAAAGACCTTAAAAATCGTCAAGTCCAACTGCAACCTGACCATACTAACCTAACTGACCTAACTCAAACAACCCTTCGCTAAATCATGTCTGTGAGCACCACATCCAGATGGTTTTTAAACACATTCAGGGATGGTGACTCAACCACCTCACGGAGGAGCCTATTTCAATGCTTAACAATCCATTGTGTAAAGAAGTGTTTCCTGATATCCAACCTAAACCTCCCCTGGCACAACTTCAGGCCATTTCTCCTCGTCCTCTCACCTGCCACCTGTGAGAAGAGACCAACCCTGCTCTCACTGCAATCACCTTTCAGGTATTGGAAAAGAGCAATAACGTCTCCCTCAGCCTCCTCTTTCCCAGACTAAACAGCCCCAGTTTCTTCAGTCTCTCCTTGTAGGGCATATTCTCGAAGCCCTTCACAAGCCTTGTTGCCCTTCTTTGTACTTGCTCCAACACCTCAATGTCCTTTCTGTACTGAGGTGCCCGAAACTGAACACAGTACGTGAGGTGAGGCTTCACCAGTGCCAAGTACAGGGGCAGGATGACTTTCCCTAGTCCTCCTCACCACACCATTTCTGATACAAGCCAGGATGCCATCGGCCTTCTTGGGCACCTGGGCACACTGCTAGATCATGTTCAGCTAACTCAAGGTCCCTAGTTGCTGTGCCTTTCTGCATTAATCACCTTTGGTCAGAGCCCACTTAGTGCATGCTCTGTGGAAGAAGTGTCTTGGGCAGTGTTTCACTAGAAGAAAGACATTGAGGCCCTGGAGCGTGTCCAGAGAAGGGCAACGAAACTGGTGAGGGGTCTGGAGCAAAAGTCTTACGAGGAGCGGCTGAGGGAGCTGGGATTGTTCAGTCTGGAGAAGAGGAGGCTATGGGGAGACCTCATTGCACTCTACAACTTCCTGAAGGGAGGTTGTGGTGCAAAAGGGTCTGGCCTCTTCTCCCAGGCAAATACTAGGACCCGAGGAAATGGCAAGAAGTTATACCAGAGGAAGTTTAGGTTGGACATTAGGAGAAACTTTTTCTCTCAAAGGGTGGTCAGGCACTGGAATGGCTGCCCAGGGAGGTGGTGGAGTCGCCGTCCCTGGCAGTGTTCAAGAGGCGCCTGGATGAGGAGCTACGAGAGATGGTTTAGTAGCTTGTTGCACTGATAGGAATGGGAGGGTGGTTGGACTGGATGATCTTGCAGGTCGTTTCCAACCTTGTGATTCTGTGACTAGTAAGTTACTGAGCTGTTATGCTGTAGGGAAATATTCCAAGCAGAGAAGTGCTGTATCAGAAGCAAGACTCATACAATTAAGTTGGTTGTTCTTGTACGAAATAAGCATAAGATAACTTTTCTGCTTTTGCTATGTTGCCTATCCACAGATGTGATCCCTGTGCTTGCAGTTACAGTTTGAATTTTTCTATTAAATGGCAACTGCTTCAAGGGCAAAAAATGCTCTTTCTGGGCCTTTTTGTGTCCAAGACCTGTGTGTGAATTTTCCTTCTTCTAAAAAAAAACTTTTAATGAAAGCTCTAGCTAGCCCATCATATAATTTTCTGATGATACATTTAGGGGTAATAGTGTAAAAATTAGGTTCCCCTAATTTGCAAGGCTTTGTTTATAGGTTTCTCTATGTCGAGAAATGTCATGGTTTTATGGTTTTTGTTTTTTCGGGTTTCAGTATTCCACATCTGTTCTATTTTTACAAGTAATGGAATAGCATAATCTAATTTTATTGAAAATGACACCTACAGAGATCTTCAAGTCCAATGCCCGATCCCTTCAGGGCTATCCAGAAATTAAAGCATAGTACTAAGGGCATAGTCCAAATGCCTCTTGAACACTGACAGGTGTGAGGAAATCAACCATTTCTCCAGGAAGCCTGTTCCAGTGTTCGACCATCCTCACATTAAAGTTTTTCCTAATGATACCTCCCCTGGCACAGCTCTCTGCTGTTCACACATGTTATGTCATCAGTTGCCAGTGAGATGAGACCTACACCTGTCTCTTTGCTTCCCTTCCTCAGGAAGTTTAGAGACCGGTGAGGTGACCACTCAGACTCTTTTTCTCTAAACTATGCAAAAACATTTACATTATTTTTGTTTAAAATAAGTAGTGATAATAACAATAACTCTTTTAGTATATACAATTTCTTAAATATTTCTTTAGAGCAAAAAAAGCAATTTATGCACTTGATTATTACCTTTCTTTTTTTTTTTCTGAGTTGATTCCTTACCATTCTGTGATTTATGCTAATTTAAAGATCGAGTTTGTACTTCGGTTAATAAGCTTCTCAATGTTGAGTTTGAAAATAGCCTTCAAAGGAAGATTTTGTACAATGCAGACACATACACGCATTTCTTAAGCCATCTTTTTGGTTTCTGATTTTAAGTTGTTTGTTCTTCTTTGGGTGAATTACCTGATATATGCTTGAAAGCCAAAAAAAAAAAAAAAAAAAAAAAAGAGCAAATATCTGGGAGATTTTGTGGGCTGTAGTAAATCAAACTAATAACATAGTGTCTCATCTAACTTTCATGTGAATAAGAAAGAAATTATTCAAAAACTGCTTCAGAAATAAGTAGAAATGACTGCTCTTTTGCTGTTTACAAAAAGCTATTTAAGCTATTTACTAAGGCAAGTATCCATATGTTTGCCAAAATGCTGACCAATGTTATGGTAGTGGCAAATAAGAGCAGGTAATCTTCAGTTAGTCAGTTAATGGAAACACTGTTAAGACGAAAGCCTGTCCTTTGGAACTCACATGAATGCATAAATTGTAGGTGAGCAGTAAAAAGAATCAGAAGCTTGTACTTACCATTGTCTGATGTAACAAATTTCTCAGTGATTGAGTCAATTTGTTTCTTGACCTATTTTCAAAAAGTTGTTTTGTTTTGTTATAGTTTGAAAAAGAAAAAAAGTGTGAAATCATGCACAGCAGCCATGGGAAACTAGCAACAAACTGTAACTCTGCCATCTTGTCACTAGCATTTCAGAATCTGTTAAACCTATTTCTTTTTACTCTGAGATCTCTGTTCCAATTTTTTCTTCCTTACTGTCTTCCATTGCTTCTCTTAGGTTCGCAAATTTGTGGCCAAGGACAGTGCAGGGCTTCGTATCCGTAGCCACCCTTCCCTTCAGAGTGAGCAGATAGGCATAGTGAAAGTCAATGGATCCATCACTTTCATTGACGAGGTAATTAATAAGAAATTTCTATTGAAAATTGGGCTAAGATGTAAAGTTAATCTATGCAAATAATGTTGTTGTTTTTCATGTCTAGATGTTGACAGGTACAACTTGAGTACGTAAGAGTATAAATTGCAAAAATCTAAATATTCACCAATTTAATTTTTTTGAACTGTCATTTTCTTTTTATTTCCTTACTTGAAAATCTGTTTAACAGTCATTGTGATACCAGGAAATAAAATTCCTGGAGTTCATCTCCCAGTAATATCTAAGTATTTAGTTGTTCATGACCTACTATTTCAGCTCTACATAAAAATTCAAAGATATAGGTATAATTTTCATTATATTCTTCATTTACACTTTCACAAGATCAGTATTGTATTAGACTACTTTGCATGTATAACTTCCTGTGTAACTTCATATGCAAGGAATATTTTTGCAATTTACTAAGTTAATTCATCAGTAAAAAAGTGGAAAGTGGGGAACAGTAAGCTTAAAAAGGCCTGGCTTTCTTTGCTCTTTTCTCTCAAAGCAAATCTTATTGTTGCATTGTCTGATTTTAAATTTATCTTTGCATCTTGCCTTCTGGAAATATATGACTCTCATTACTTTGAAATTCAGATTTGCTCAATATTCCTGTCTGCCTCTTTTTATATTCTGTCAATGCAGTGAAGATAATTACTTCCTTGCTATTGCTGTTTGTCTAATATCTGTTAATCCTTAGCCACAGAATAGTTACAGGAGGGCATGGCTCGTTTTTGTTGCTTGTTTCCCATAGATCCACAATGATGATGGTGTTTGGCTGAGGCTGAATGATGAGACAATAAAGAAGTATGTTCCTAACATGAATGGTTACACTGAAGCCTGGTGTCTCTCTTTTAACCAGCATCTTGGCAAGAGCCTTCTGGTACCTGTTGACGTAAGTAAAAGGTGCCTTTGAAAAATATCCAAAGTACACTCTATCCTCATTACAAGACTTTCTTTAATTAAGGCTGCAAGTGAGTCCTGAGGTAAAAGAATATTTTAATTACTAAATACTGTCTTACATGTGTTTCCATTTTTGAGGGCTGTTATGTAATGAGGGTGGAGTGTAGAAATGTGCAAGGCTTTTTATGTTGAACTCTTATCTTAAAGGATATGTGAAAGTGGAAAGACCGCTGCAGTAGTCTTAAAATGTGTAATTGTTAGATTATGCACCAGGTGCTTTCAGTGCAACACTTCATTGTCCGTAAAGTGGCCCAATAATGTGGTGATTTCTGCAGAGGCTTCCAGCCTACAGTTGATGCTGTTGTTTCAGTTTTATTAAAAAAATGTCACATTCTTTCATCTTTATTATTTTTCATTGATATTTTTCATAAATTTTTTTTGAATCCTTGAGTTATAGATTATTAGTTAATCAAAGAATCAGAACATAAGGCTCACTAAGAAGTAGGATTTATAATAAAAGCAAGCAAAGCGTAATTTATCTGGATAACTTTAATAGTGAACACAATCACTACAGTTCAAATATGGTTACAACTTTTCTGGCAACAAGATATAGTTTTTAAAAAATACATACATAAGCAAAACCAATGTTTCTCACCAAAAATTCTGAAAGTACAGATCTTCTGGATCACCTGTTATTGTGCATTCTTCAAATGGAGCAGTAACTTGATTTCTTCAGAGATGTGAGAACCAGTTCTAATTGCTAATGCAGCTATTTAAATTGGATTTGCCTTCTTATATGAGCGAGTTGCTTTTTGCAGCTTCAGACAGTTAGCAAATACTCAACTAGTTTAAAAATTTGCAGCCAGTGCTTTCACCGTTTGTTTTCCTGTAATATAGTAACTGATACATCCTCAGTTCCAGTGAAGCTGGACTGCTTGCAAGTAGCTAAATCTGGCAGTTCATAAATCCCCAGTGGCTATAGTCCATGTTCTGACAACATTACAAGATGTGACTAGATCTTCCTGTTCACCTTCTTGTCTAAAATTTTTTTGTTGACATCTTTTTATTTGGAGACTGTATTCAATTGCATTTTTATTTTGGGAACTACTTTAATACTGCGTTTGGGAAGCAAATTATTTCCGTACTCAGCCATCAGTCTCTTGAACAAGTGACAACAGTCATTTTTCTAGCTTGTTATAGAATATATGAGCAAATGGGAAAAATAAGTTTTGTTTAAAATCTTCCTTGAATTTTGAATTTAGTTTACTATTGAGTATCAGTTTCTCTAGTGCACTTGTCAGATGTTAGTGCTTTTCATACAGCAGTTCACCCATAATAAAAATGAATTCACCCATGACAAAGTAATCACCTTCAGTAAATCTGTAAGCCTGGATGCACATTATATATTTTTCAGAATTTTTTTCTATTACCAATGCTTTTTATTTATTTGCTATGGGGAATGTTATTGAGCTCAGTAGTCATGGAAGTGCCTAGCTTCCTAGCTTCCTAACTTACTGACTTAGTAGTTTGTCAGTTTCAAATGGTTTTAGTACACATGCATTTCTAGAGGAAAATTTAGCTCTCTCAGACAAACTTAAAATAAATGACTTAGCAATTTGTATATAACCCAGAATATCCAGTTCTGATAACATCAAATTTTGGTTAAATAAGTAGACAAGATGCAGTGAAATGTGAAAGATAGCACATCATAGAGTTTACTATGTGAATGCTTCTTTAAGGTTCAGATAGAATATTATACTTCTTTTTTTTCTTATTAAAGAGTTCTGCAAAATAGTTTTGATTCCATTTGAACTCTGAAGATCTGATAGATATTAACTAATTTTCTTTCAACTATCCAGTTCTATTACATCCTCAATAGCAAAAGGTAAAAGTTGCATGCTTTTGTGGCTTCTGATCAGTAAGGAGCCAGTGGTGAACACAGCAAAACTTACAGAGAAGTAATTACTACTTTAAGATGATCGTTATATTAACAAATGTTTTGAACTACTTAGGAATGGAAGGTTTATTTGCATCTCTCTCATTTTTATTATTATTACTATCCTTGGAAGGACAAATGATCTACTTTTATTATGACCATATGTAAGCATGAAAATTTGTGTGCTTGTTTAGTAATTATAAAAGGAAAGGAAATTATATTTTTTTCTTTCTTAACAATCACAAAACAAACATCAAGGTTCCATGGCTTTTAAATATCTTAGATTTTTTAGTGCATGCAAGTATATTATTAGGAAGTACATCATATGATGAAATTTTGTAAACTTTTTTAAGCTCCTGATTTTTGTAAGTCAGTTTTAAACTCTTTCCTGCAAATCTTTATCGAGTAAAGCAATACTGCTTTCTCATTAAAAAGCCTTAAAATAAAGTCTCTTGAGGTAATCAGTGAGATGAGAATAATCAAATTTAGGTGTTTGTTGTTTGCCTTTTCTCTACATCCATCTGTATTTTTCAGTTGTCAGATCTGCTAAATGCAGTCTTCTAGAGTTGAATGACCCATGTGGCAAAAGATGCATTAAGAAATGTTAGAAGTTCTGTTTATGAAAATGTGAAATAATTTCTGTCTACACATCCTTTTCTGTTTAATTGGGTAACTGAATAGCATTATGAACAGGACGTAGTAAAAAAGTAAAAATAAAAATCAGTAATATATACAGTTATATATATAAATACAAGTTATAAATATATATTTTTATATATATATATAAAATACAGTTTATATATGTATAAATACAGTTATAAATATAAATACAGTTTCTAAGATCTGCAGCAGATTTAACAGTTTTGGCTCTAGAAGAGGAAAACACTTCAAGTCTTATGTGCCTAAAAATATGTATGGAAAATCAAGTGGCTGAATTAGACATAATATTCCCTGTTCAAATAAATCCCACACTGTTTTTACTAAACAATTTTTATTCAACTCATGTGTAGTTTGCTACTCTGATTACAGCACTATTAATTTAAACATGTAAGTTTTTTGTAATACTAAGTTAGGTGTGTAAAATTTCTCAGTGTATCTCATAAAATATATTTAAGATTTTTTATAAAGAAAGCAGTAACAGCTCAATTTTATCACTGCATTAATTCAACAGTGAACAAAGGAAAAATATTTTTTCTGCAGTGTTGACTTCCTCATTTTTGCATGTATATTGTATTTGCTTTTTTTTTTTTTTAATAGGCGTTAACTGTTTATCTTAAGATAAAACAAGTACTGAGTATCTTAGATCTTTTCAGTACACTATATATTGTGATTAAAGGTATTATATTTAAAGACTAATGATCATGAGAATGTAGAGATTCTTAGTTTTGGCCATTTACGTTTCTTAAGAAAAGTTTGGTAGACTGATCTTTTCCTATATTTGCTCTTCTCCTTTCGTGAGGAGTAACTAAATAGACATTGATCTCAAATTGCACATCTAACCCACCTTCATATATGGTGATTTTGGATTGGCTTCTTAAGGTCCTGGTACTTAATTTTCCTTCTGTTCTGTCAGAATCAGTTAACTGTTCTTTCTGCATTCAAGAAGACAGAGCATAAAGCAATGCAAACTAATGAAAAACAGTTTTGTTCTATGGGAAGTCATAGAAAGTAATATTTTGGTTAAACTCTGGAATTTTAAAAAGATATATATTGTACTCTGAATATTTTTGTTACTTCATTTTAAATATCAAATGTATAATTATAGGGAATTCTTTATTCTGCTGCTCAATTTGATTGTTACATTCCCCAACCGCTATAGACTAACAGAACTGAGAAACTGCATTTCCAGTGATTACTATAGTTAAAGAGAGAAGCAAAATCAGTGTGTAGATTATCTTGTGTGATTGCAGACCCTCCATGATTGCAGAGCCTCCATGTTTCCATGAAAACACTGAAGGACATTCACAACAGATTCCTATCATCATTTTAGGCATGATGGGAATCAATTGGAGAGTGAGGGTATGCTGGGTAAAATATCTAGATGATTATTTTAGATAAGACAGCTTTGAAAAATAGTACTGAGATTTTAAATGTTTTAACATTTGCTAATTTTCAGTGGTGAAGTAATTTAAATTCAATTTTATGATTCCTGAAATGTGAACTTTATTAGAAAAAAAGATATGAAGTTTTTCCAGGAACGATTCCTGAAATTATTTTTAATTTTTGGAAGGGAAGGATAAAATAAACTGAAATCTACCAATATAAGCTTAAGAACTAAATATAAAATCTTGCATGTAGTAGTTTATTCTGAATTAAAAGTTATTTCTCAACTACGTACCACATATATTGATTATGACATGCTAAAAGCCAGGAAGCCAGAAAGCTCTAATGTTCCAAGAGCATAGGAGAGGATCTGACTTAATCTTCCGTGTGTTGATGAGCCAGCACAGTCCCAGTTCTTCTGTGTGTTTTTCACATATAGCTTTATAGCATGTCAACAGAGATTACTGAAATGATACTTCATCATCCAGGGTATGGATTATCCATGTTTGTTTCAACAGTAGAAGTCCATCACAAAATGCGAAACATACAGCAAAGTAAAATCATCAGTCTGCTAAGCTACATTAGATGTCTATGAAGCTAACTATCATTAGGCAAATAGAGCCTTTCATAATTGTTGTAGATGTATGTGAAATTGGTACGCCTCTACTCTCTGATCTTCCTGTCTAACACCTCCCTGCCTCCCCTGATTCCCCAAAGCATCTTTTACTTGTGTACCACTTTCAATGTCAGGAGGAGGTAATACTTTCTAACAGAATTATTGTGTTTGATAATTTCTCCATTTTTGTCAGTTATGAATTATTGTCTTTATTAAAATATGATGTAAACATTATTTTTGCAAACAACACGTAGCTAGATAATCCATCTCATGATAGAAGTAAATTTATTTATTTTTGACAAGTTGGTGTGGTTTTTTTTTCAATGAATATGACAAAGCATGCAAAATGTTTTTTGTACTTGCCCATTTCTGCTTACAGTGATTAATTTCCTTTTCTTTAATTATTGTTAAATTTTAATATGAATCTGTCCAGGGATTTTAGTTGGTTCCCCTGTAAAGCTGGAGATAGAAAGTAAGGTTTTGATAAATCAGTTTGTACAGATTAAATGGTGGCTTTGCTAACTGGTTCCTGCCATACTGATTCTTGATACTACTGCCTATATACTATTAATTCTTTAATTCCATAGGAACAGTGACAATTTCTTTGAAATGCATAGAAACAGCTTCATGGACATTTTTATGGAGAAAAGACGTCACATTGTGTTTTCTAATGGCTATTAAGTGCTGTCCTAGCTGTTCTGTGTAGGCAAAAAATACACAGTGCAGCAGTGCATGTTTCTGTAATAGGTTCGTTGCTTATAAACTTAGTGAACTCTCTGGTATCTCCATTTAATGATTTTCCATTATAAAGCAGTAAATGTACTGTATATTTTATAAAACAGATGAGATCTTAGTGATTGTTCTCCTTAAAACACTCCGAAATTTTTGCTTTCAGTACAGAGTGCAATTTTTATCTGCATGCTAGCAAAATCTTTTGTACAAATGAGTTGAGTTTCTCTCCAAAAGAGTGATCTTAGCTCTTGTGCATCTGAGTTCTGAATTGGTGACAAAAGTCCTTGTGCAGTAGTTCTGATATAATGGAAATTCTTTCAGAATAGCAGACTGTCTTGCTATAAAACTGTGGTTTGTGATAGAACAAACTACTGTTTCATCATAACAGAAGTGTGGGATCTATCTATGCAAGTCTCAAGCTTCATAAGAAATGTCTGGCTCTTAGTTACAGTAAATGGCATGACACACTCCATCCATGTAGAGCTTTTGACATACTTAATGGTTTTTGTTCAATAGATAATTTGCCAAGGGGGGCAATGGATTCAGGTGACTTAATCAGAAAAACAAAGCTTTCCCTTTTAAGAAGTATTCTACCAGTAAAATTACTTCTGCAGAAAGTTTGCATTACAGTGCTTCTAACTTCTTCCTCCGATGTTTCTTTGTTCCCATTTTCTTCTTGATATATGTCTTTTTTTTAAAACTTTGTTGCTCAGAATGTCTTTAATGCTAGCCAAGGAGTAAGGGATTTGGACTTTTTTTCATGGACTTCCAAAGCTTTACCCCCTAAGGTGAGTTAAGTGACAGGAACAGTCACATTGAATCTTTTTTTTTTTTTTTTTTTTTGCCTCATAAATCAAGTTTACATTAAATATTCCTTGAAGTTTGTTTTACCATGAATTATTTTTACAGCAAATGAAAGGTTGACTTACAATGCTGTGTCTGTATCTCTTCTTTTACAATGGTAAAATAAAAATACTAGAGTAGATAGCTGAGTTGAGCTAAGTTGTCATTGATTTATAAGTTGCATTCTCTTTTAATAACAAACAAAATTAGAAATTCAGAAAGATGGCCTAGTAACATAATAGACATTCATTCTCGTGTTCATGTTATTAAAGTATGCTTTAAGTTGCAGTCTCAACTACGTTTACATTCATATGAGCAAGACTGCAAAAATTTAATACATAAACCATTTTTAATCTTAAAATTATGGAATTGTAGGAATGCATTATATTACATACAGTTAAACAGTTTAAACTATCTACTTATGTGCTTGTCTAAATCTATACAGCCTTGTAGTGATTTTGAGATCAGTGTTGTTTTCATATTAAACTTTCATATGAACCTTGTAAAGAAAATGATACTCAAAGTGCTACTGGTTTAGGGATATAAAAATGTGTTATTCACTGGATTTTCTTCCTCAGAAAAGCAATTTTTTACTTTACATAAATATCTAGAGAGTGTTAAAACTATCTTTGGATAGCATGCATTTTTTGTTTGTTTTTCTCTTTGGACCAACTTCAGCTTGAAAGCTTTGAAAGTTCATTTTCTATAAAGGTTTCTTGGAAAGGCTGATTAATAACTCTGGACATAATACACAGACTTCAATAAAAAATGTGAAAATATGTTAATTAGAGATTACAGGAAATAATGTAAAATTTTTAAAAAAGTAAGAAATAATATAACTAGAATTTCAATTTAAAACTGATTTTTAGAAGTATTCTACGCAGCAGGAGGTGTAGCAGGAGATTGTGGAGGCAGAAAGTATTAGCAAATTCAGAAGAAATTAAATCTGTAGGAATCAGATTCATAAACAGACAATAAATGTAGTAGGATTATGCCCTCTAACATCCATATTAAAAAGTTTTTACGTATGTTGCTCCCAAAGTAATGCCTCCTATTTATTTCCATGGAAACTGGAACAGATACAAAAAGCACAACAACATTATCTGGTACAGCAAATTCTCAACTACAAAATAACCTCAGTAGCTGATTTGCATGGGTGCTCTCCATTTGGTGATGTGACAGCGGTACTTGGCCATTCAAAACGTGTCTTGCCTTTCATATCACTGCTGCCATTGCCGAAATGCACCACCTGCCGCCTCACTGTGGTCACATCCACCGTTTGGTATACAAAAGTATTCAGCAAAGCATTAATGAATGAATTGGCAGGAAGCTTCAGCCTCTATTATCATACCACCAACATTAGCTTCTGATGTCATGGGCCAACATATTAAAATAGGAGACACTACTTTTAGAGCAGGCTTCAGAAATGCTGGTATATAAAAGATGGCCCACTGGTAATGGCTTGCGTGCTACTTTTGAATAGCATTTTGTGTTACTATGACTGAAGACATATGGACTAAGTGAACCACTGGCTTCCTCCAGTAGGGCTTTATTTAGGTTCATAACTTTCAGATCTTCTTTTCAAAGCATATATGATTTGTATTTTAAGCATAATAGAGCTTGTTCCTGCTTCTCGCTTCCTTTCTTCTGATGTTACCCTAATCCTTCAGATTTTCCAGTATAATAGTATAGTAGACCTCTTAGGCATTTAATTTATCTATGACTGATTGAAAATCTGTATTTCTCCTATTTTTAGTAACTATCAATTTTTATAAATAGGAAACACAAAATATTTTCTCAGTTTGAATTTGAGAGGATTTTTAATCTATAATTGGTACTAGGTGAAATAAATTGCAAGCCTTTTTATTGTCTGAGTAAAAATAATAAATATGCACTACTTTTTATAAGAATTTATGATGTTTCTATTATTCTTTGTCTTCATTTTACCGTCAACCTAAAGTAGCAATGTGTTATAATACTAAAGCTAAAAAAGAAGCTTATCATTGGAAAGAGATTCTATTTAATGTCCTTTTATATGGCTCATGGTTTTTTGCTATATTATTTCACAAATACAGTAGGAGAAATGAATGTACATCCTAGTAAATGTCAGTATGAAGCAAGTTTTAGTTAAAGTGGTAAGATAAATATTTATAGTGTCTAATTCCCTTTTAAATAGCATGTGTGCATTTAAGCCACTTTTGTTTCAGGAGTAACAGGGTGTCTTTTCAGTTGATGATTTGCTAGTAGTTCAGTTTATTATTGCATGCTAAAATTAGAAATGTGACTAGTATCTCTTCTTGGTTTGGAATTTAATTATTTCATTCTTGAAATAAGTGTTTCTTATATAAAGTATTAGTGATGGATTTTATTCTCTTCTGTTTTTTGTTTTTTAATTTCTCAGGAGTCTAGATCTAGTACTGGTGATTTTTTCAAAGATCTGAATTCACACTGCCCACAGGAAGCAGTGATGCAAGAACAAGATATGTCATTACTTCGAGGGGGTCCTGGAGTGTACAAGGTAGTGAAGACTGGCCCGTCAGGTCACAACATCAGAAGCTGCCCTAACCTTAGAGGTATCCCAATTGGAATGTTAGTTCTGGGAAACAAAGTCAAAGCAGTGGGCGAGGTATGGATCCTTGTAGCTTCAGTTCATGTCTTCATAGATACCAATATATAACTAGTAAACTCAACAAAAGAATCTGCTCCTGTACAGGTTTGCTTTTCCAATCTTTATGACAAATACTACCTTCTGAACTTGGTTTACATTTTAAATACTAATGTAATTCTGATTTTTGTCTTTGATGTGTGTTCATTGAAATAATGTTGAAGTTGTAAAGTGGTTTCATATGCTTTCTTGTATATTTGTTGCGCTATTCCTTACAAAATGATGTTTCTGTTTCATGTTTTTGTCATATGCTTTGAAAGAATTTTGTTTCACCGAAAAACAAAATTTTTTCTAGGACCTAACCAATTAACAAGTTTCTCTGCTACTGTTTTGACTCATTTGTTCAGTTTCTGAACTATTGTTACTGTTCACGGTTTTCCAATTGTGATGTTTTATGGTTAAGAAGGGCTTAAGGATGAAGTGTGTCATGCTATTTCCTAAATACAGTGTCAGGAACAAAATTAGTATGTACGCAAATGCTTTATATATAACTCACTCTTACAATTCTGTTGTTGCAGCCAACTCATAAGAAGGCATACCTTGAATATCTCCTTCAAGTTTTTACTTAGGCTTGTTTGAGTGTTCTAAAGTTGTGGCGTTGGTGTTGCTTTTTCCAAACATAAGCGGGTTTAGTATTATTGGAAATATTCCTAACTGTGAATGTGCCATGAATGGTTTTGGTTCTTCAATCTGCCTCAGCCTGTGGCCTTAATTTAAGAAACTTAAAAAGTTTTTGTTATACTACAAAGATTGGAATGCACGTACTTTTCAGGTTCTGAATTAAGTTGCTGAATTGTACTACCGAATAATCTGCAAAGTCAGTATGTTGTGCTTTTTTATGTGTGCAACAGGTGACTAATTCAGAAGGTACATGGGTGCAAATGGATAAGAACAGCATGGTAGAGTTCTGTGAAAGCGATGAAGGCGAGGCGTGGTCGTTAGCTAGAGACAGAGGTGGAAACCAGTACCTCCGACATGAAGATGGCAAGTTGTTCTGTTTTCTAATTAACTTAGAAAAAAATTACAAGGAATCTAAATAGGACAAATAAATAAAGAGGAAACTGAGTTTTAAAAAGGTGTAACAAATTAATATTTTTTTCCTCTGAATTACTTTGTTGCTAAATTTCAAATTTGTTTACAACCATTCTTGATCTGTTTTTTTTTAAATAACAGGGAAGATATTCCCCCATATTTTCTTCTGTACCAGTTATGGGTCATAATTCTATCCTTCCTTTTAGCTATAGGGATGATTTTCAAATAAGTACTTGTGTACTTCTTTCAGACTTTCATCTTTTTTTTTGTCTATATGACAAGAAGAGCAGAAAGAATTGTTTATGTCCTTTTTGGTTTTAATTCTGCTATATTGTATCCCATTAAAAAACCATTACAGTTTTTTTTAGACACTGAATTTTAAATTAACATTACATTTCTAATTATTCTAGTTAGCACTGAATTATTACATTTTCTTAAAATGCAGAATTTCTGTCCTGATAAATTCATGTTCAGACTGAGTAAGAACTAGAAATAATGAAAGTAACATAAGCAAAAGGTTGCTGTCATGTGCCACTCAGTGCCCAAAGTTTGCTATTGCATATTTGTAGTTTTATTTTGATCATGCTTCTTATTGATCATACTTCAAGCATGACTGATCTTTATTACTTATCTAAAATGTTTCTTTTACCTCACATGCTTTCTGTGAGAACCCTGATGCATCCTGAAATTGTTAATTCCTTAACAATTTAATAGATAGACTAACCCATCTGACAGTTCTCAGGTACAAGATCATGACTTACCTATTGTTCCCTCTAAAGATGCAACAGGAGTGATCTGACATTATCTGCACTTCAGGAGAAGATCATCTAGACCAACCTCACTCACGGTGAAGAGTCAGCTAGAACAAGTTGCTGCTCAGGCCATTGTCTAGCAAAAGTCAAAATATTTAAAATAGTTCCAACCTCTCTGGGTAACCTATTTCAGTATTTACCCACCTTCACAGTGATAAAAAAAATCATAATACAATTATACACATTGCAACATTTGTTGTCCCTTGTTCTGTCAGTTAAGCCTTCCAGAAAAGTCAGGCTTCATCTTCTCTGACTCTTCCAGATATGTAATTGAAGGGAGAAGTAAGATCTCCCCTTAGCTTTTGCTTTTCAAGAATAAACAAGCCTAGATCTCTCAACTTCTCCATAGATGTGTGCTCTGTAGTGCCCAGACTGTCTTGGTGGCTTCTGCTGAATTCATTTTAATCTGTATTTGAATGGGGAGCCTGAAATTAAATACTGCTGTCTAGTGCTTCGTACTTTTCAAATTTCTAGTAAAAATGAATATGAATCTTCATTAGCATGATTTCATTAAATATTTCTCACTGAGAATACTTGTTCTTCTATGAATTGTAAAAGTTTGGTGTAATTCCCTATGAGGTTGATTTGTTTCAGCTCGCTTAAGGAGTTAGTTTCTTCAAGCTAAATTCAAAAATGAATTTAACAGCTGTTGTCAAAAGAATAAATAAATAATCAAATGGTGTGATATTACTGAAAATAAGTTCTCAAGCCTATTCCTGAGTGGCACGTGACAACAAAAGTTTCAACAACTCTGTCAAATGTAAAACCGGAATTATATTAACTCCTCAATCTTTTCATTTTTAGAGCTTGAGCTCTATGGAAGAAAGATGTCCTTTTCTTTCTGAGAAAAATTGAGTAGAATGAAAGAGTGCTCTCTGGAGAAAAAGAAAAAAATCTCCTTTGTGACTCATCTTTCCAGTGTAAAATCTGAAAAGATCTAATTCTAAAGTGATATGGGGTTTTTTTTGCAGAGCAAATTCTTCTAGATCAGAACGTTCAGACTCCTCCTCCAAGTCCATTTTCAATGCAAGTTTTCAGTAAGGGGACGAGCTGTAGTAATGGACAAGGGTTTGATTACGGCCTTGGAAATAACAAAGGTATGTTTCTTTCACTCACATTTTTTAAAATGATAATTATCTTAATTTTGCTTATGTTTTTGTCACTCATTTAATACTTTTTTAGTCACCATCAGATGTTCTCCAAAAGAAGAAATCAGTAGCACAATGAATTATAAGGTGTTTTTTTTCTTTACTTCAATTTCACTCAGTCTAAGTATTCTATATAAAAGCATCATCAAATGCTTGGAAGTTATAGACAGGTGAGGCTTTCTGTAATCATAGAATCATAGAATGGCCTGGGTTGAAAAGGACCATAATGATCATCTAGTTTCAACCTCCCTGCTATGTGCAGGTTTGCCAACCACTAGACCAGGCTGTCCAGAGCCACATCCACCCTGGCCTTGAGTGGCTCCAGGGATGGGGCATCCACAACCTCCTTGGGCAACCCGTTCCACTATGTCACCACCCTCTGGGTGAAAAACTTCCTCCTAAATGCCAGGCACAACACTATAATGTAGAAAAGAAAAATAAACATTTGCAAGTAAGATACGAACGGAATTGTATTTAGAAAAAGAAGTTTTGAAAAGATCAGAAACATTCTTAAACACTTCTAACCTGTCTTAAAATGTGAAGTGCTTTTGATTGGATGGCAGACTACCATTTGAGATTTATGTTGTAAAACTGAAGTTACCTTTCAGACTCAGAGATACCAGTTACAAATACTGGGAAGTAAATAACATCTTACTCATTTTACTGATATAAAATAGTAGTTTCTCTTAAATATGATTTATTTCATTGATGAGATGTAAACATACATAAGCCATCACAGTAAACTCAAATTGCTTGCCTTCTGTTCATTCATTAATTAAATCAAGAATATTTAATAGTTATGGAAGGCACTTTTGCAGAGGCTGACGTCCTCAACAAATATTACTGAAGCACAGAGCTCTGTCATTATACTCTGACATCTCGTCTCTGTCCTCTGTCAGTGCCAGTGAGAATGTAGGCTTTAGGTGTGCAGTGTGATTTTAATACCAGAACATATTGTAAGTTGTCTCTGAATTAAAATAAATAAATAAATAAATCTTGAATTAAAACTTGTTAATAGGAGGACATATATATATATGATATCCACAGTTCTACCATTACATACCATTATACAAATAGCTTTTATTATTCAAATAGAAAGGTTAAAATACGGTCAGATATATTCAGGAGAAAGAACATTAAGGAGCTTTTGAGTAATTTCTTGTTGGAACCACAGCATTAATTAGAACTCTGCCTCTTCTATTACCTGATGAACAGGACCTGAAATTATCAAATAACCTGCAAGTTATGCAGTTACCACTGTAGCTCCAAGAGTCATTTAGTCACCATCTTATATCAGGGTGTTGCATCATAGCATCAAGTTCCCTAAAAAACTGTAAATCTACTGACAAAGTTTACTCAAGGGCAGTGAAATGTGAGTATTAGCATGTAGACATAGAAAAGTAATGAATTACTGTTTCCTTCACTGTTTTTTTGCAACTTCCTCATACTCAGTTACAGGGCAAAATCATCAAAACACATAAGTATTTGCAGAAATCGCATAGAAATGTTGTTTGTCTGCTTTCTTTGTAAAGGTCAGCTGTTGGAGTACAAGAAAAAACTGTTCAGAGCAGACGCTGTGGAGAAAGATAAGCAGCAGTTAGCTAGATGACTTTATTCATTCCATATATTGTAGCTGCTTCTGAATTCTTGGGAAAAAACAAACAAACAAAAAAAACAACAGCAAAAAGTTGTTGGCAACTATATTTGGAAGAGTAATGATATTTCCTTGCCCCTGCAAAAAAGAAATAGAATTAATGTATCATTATTTTATGTACTGCCAGCTTGCATTCACAAATCTAAGAAGCTTTGAGTTTTGTGGAAAAGAAAGAACTGAAAACACAAGCACTGTGTATTAGGAAAAATTTCAAGGAAGCAGTTCCATTGGATATGCCTGTTTGTCAAAAGAACTTTGTGTAAGGATGCACTAGTTTAAATGCAGGTTTAGTTACATGCATTAGTTGAATGTAAAGATAGCCAGTATTAGGTCTGTGTTTACTGTATTGCCAGTATGCAGCTCTTCTTAGAGGTTCTTCTCTTTAAAACAAGTAATTGTTTTAGGCCTATTCATTTAGAATTCTTCTAATGCAAACTGGAACGATTCTAACAAAAAAGTTCTTTAGCTTTTCCTATAAAACGTCACATTTTGGGGCATTTTATCACACTTAAATTCCAGACATTCCATGGCTTAATAGACACTTAAGCAATTGCCAATCTTTGTCCAGAGAAAAAAAAAAAAACTAAAATAATATTTTATTAATTTATCAAAATAAGCAGGTAACAGGAATCCCATTTTGTTCTGAATCAGTAAATGTTAGAAGAAAACATCTTCCTTGTTTATATTTAAAATATATTTGGCATAAACTAGGCTTTAAACTGATAAAAATCACTTAATAGTTTTGCAAACCTGAATTAGCAGGTACAGGGCAATTCTAGAAGAGAACTACTACTACTGGCTGCTGGGCTTTGCATACTTCTGTAAAAATCATTTCTCAAATAGAAAAAAGTTATCAGTGGCAAAACTGTTGATAATATTAGACTGTTAAACTGGTTGTTCTTCAAATATCCCCTCTGCACCAATGGTAAGAACATATTAGGAAAGAAAGGCTGAAAGGAATAATTTCATGATGATTCTGGAATGTGTACCCTGGACAATTGTTTTTTCTATATAATGTACATTAGGTATTCAATGACAAAAAGTTAATCAATTGATATATATAGAAATACATATACTTAGTAGTTAATGATAGGCAAAAATTTATATACCCTTTTGGGACCTCTGAATCAAATTCTGTTTCACTTACATAGATAACTGGCCTGAGAATTTCATACAAGAATGTCAAAGGATAGGACATTTGCTTATGTGATTCTGCTTTATATACTGTTTGGAGATCTAAGATACTATATCTCGGGAAAAATATTTCTCCATACTGCCAACACCCCAGTGATAGAGGAAATACAGCTATTGAAACAAATCTGGAAATATTGTGCATACATTCAACTGAAGATGCACAAAGCATACTCTGAACAAAACCAGTGCAAGAATTTTTACATGTGTGGCAGGGTATATAGACTGCACACATACAGTTGTAAGATCCAGTTGGGTCCTGTATTCTAATGTTGGTTCTTTCTCTGATAGTTAACATAAGTTACATCTAGAAGAAAAAAAATGCTATGCAGCTCTTAACCTGGAATTATTATTTTTTCATAGTTTTGTTTTTTGTTTTTGTTTTTTTAAGAGAATAATAGTGCTTTGCCAAATGTGTCATTCCCTTTTGGGTCATTATGGTAGGAAAGATTGCTGCTCAAGTACTGATTCTAGTCTTTTTTTGTTATACTACTTGCAAAACAGTGGAATAAACTTCATGCCAATAGGTGATTATTTACATGGACTTCCAACTGTTTCCTGGTATTTCTGTTGTTTCCTTTTTGAAACCAAAAAATCAAGAAAAAATATTTATTATTGAAGTTCTTAGGGTAATGTATGTTTCCATATACCCATAAGTCTTTCTTTAATTCTATGAAAAAGCAATGGATAAAATCGTTTGATAGTTCTGTATTAGTTGCTGCATTAGAATTTGTAGAATGTTTTCAAAATGATCTGAATTTGTAGAGTGAAGTGATGCTGTTAGGATTTGGTTGGTGATCATTCAAATCTGAGATAATCTTACTTGTGGTGTCTCTGAGCTGATATGACTAAGTTTACCTCAAGTTACAATGTGATGTGATGAACTCTGCCTTCTTATTGTAGGCTTCATATATTTCTAACACTTATATGTGGCTCTTCTGAAAATTGACATTTAGAAATTAAAATTATGCTTTTAACATGCTAGTTTTTTGAAGGCCTTCATTTGCCCCACAGTGAATATCTGTAGTTCTTCAGAAAACCACTGTCAGTTCCTAAATTGTATTTGTTTTTAAAAAATAATTTTCAGTCTGATCTTGAAAAACATGACAAAATACTTTTGAAGATATTTGCAAAAACGAGCAAATATTTACAAAACCTAGGCATAGAAACACACTTACCGAAGTCTAAACACTTGTTATCCTTCCCCTCTCATCAGTTTTTCTAATCTTTATCTGCATGTTCTGTTGCATGTGTGTGTTATTGTAAATGCTAGGGATGCTGTTTTTCTCTTGGCTGCTGTTCTGTTTTTGGTTTACTTTTTTTTTTTTTTTTTTGGCAAGTGAATAGAAATTTCTACTTTGAAATGTTTTAAGAAACTGGAGTAGTGTTTTCATGATTTTTTAAAAACCCTGCTTGTAATTTGAAGTAATTTTATTGCCGTGCATGGGATGAGGTTTTTGTATTTAGCCGCAACCAGAGCTGTTTGTGGCTAAATAAGAGCTTTCTCTATAATCACCATTTAAACATTAATTGAGCACCAATTTACTCTGCTGTTCCAGAGAATGACAAGTAACAGGTTGTAGTTTTGACTGTTTTGCCCACTACAGGTGACCAACTGAGTGCCATACTGAATTCCATTCAGTCACGGCCAAATCTCCCAGCTCCTTCCATCTTTGATCAAGCTGCAAAACCTCCCTCTTCCCTAGTCCACAGTCCATTTGTGTTCGGACAGCCCCTTTCCTTCCAGCAGCCTCAGCCACAGCTTCAGAGTAAGTTTGTCAGCCTTACCTGCCTCATCAGTCCATTTCTGCAGCTTTTACATTGCTCCTCAGTTGCTTGCTAGCTTCTAATCATCCCTCAGCACGCCTTTCTGCTTTTATTTTGTTGAGTTAGTTTTTCATCATTCAGACACATGTGAGGCTCTCTAATGCTCCTAAAAAAAGTATACTTGATCAATTTGAGTTTTGATATTAACAGTATTTTGCTTTTGTATGTGTCCTACAGCGTAGATAACATTCATGAAAGTGCATTTCCAATATTGCATGAAAGTCTGGGTTTATAATGAAGGTAAATACCTTTCATGGTACAAAATGTTGATAAATCTCTTAACATAAGAAATTGACTGCAATAAATTCATAGTTATTCAGTTTTCTTCTTAAATTTCTGATTTTGTCATCACTTACAAGTTTTATGATGCACCTGATCTGATTACTGGCAGGAGAACAGGAGGTTTAATTTTTGTTTAGTGAAAATTGAAAGCTTGTTGAAAATTCGTTGTGAGTAGCAGATATGGCAGTAAATTCTTGCTTGTGTGCAGAACAAGTCTAGCATGTTGGTCTTGTCTTACCTGTAGAAGTATCCACAGTTGGAAGTGCCAGTTCTTTCCTGTGGGACATATATCTGTCAATTCAGTTTGTCTCACACGGCCCTAAAGTGCTTCAGTTCAGCTGATGCGAGAAAATAAGTATTCAGTGGAGTGCAGCAAGTGAGAATTAGATTTAAGTGTATGACTCTCTTCTGCATTGGCTTCAGACTCATTCTGAGAGTGACGTTGTGTGCTTATACAAGGCTGTCAACAGTTTACGGGCTGGTTCAGCCCAGTTCCGTGACTAGCAGGGCAGAAGGATTTCGCAAAATCCGCGCCTCTGGAAAAGGGAAACAGGAGACCCCAAAATAATTAAAAACAGCGGCAACGATCTGAGGTGAAACAAACTCATTTATTAAACATAGTATCAGAATGCAAGATAACACACCATAATACAATATAATTAGAATTGAAGCTAATAATGAGAGAGAGTCTGAAAGGTGGATAGGCCTCTCATAACGTTGAGATGAGATGTGCAGTCCAGTTGAGCAGCAGGGAGGGGAGCCTGACGAAGAAGAGCACATCAGGTGACCTTGCCAGGGGTTGTATCTCCTCTCTGACCGCAGAGCCACCTAGGGTATGTAGTTCTTTTCCAGACAGGTGCCTGGAACTGGAGAATTAACACTTTAACTTCCAATGCACTACATGATGTTATGATGTAGAATACCGATAACCAAAAATCATAAAAGCATGATATGGGCTTAAACCAACATTCTGAAAATGTGTTCCAAAACCTAGTTAGATGAAGCAAGTGACTGCCAGTAGTGTCAACACACCATCACTGGGAATTTGACAATTGTATGCTCTTTCCCTTCACTTCTGTTTTTATTTTTTTGTCCAGAGTAGTAAAGTCAGAGTTTTATTCAACATTTAATTTAACATTTCCCTACTGATCTTACTTCAAACTTTTATCATTTAGTATTTATGTATGAAAAGAAAAGCTTTTTTTTTTCTTATATGCTGCTCAGTAAGCTTTTTTTAATTAAGTTACTGTCTATGTATTCTTCTAATAAAGATCCAGGATTCAGAATTAGGACCTTTTTTCCAAGGGGAATGCTGGTCTAATAAGTAAAATAAAAATGTAGAAATAAAATAATCTTATGTTTCTGTCTGATTTGATAGCTTAGTACAGTATTTCAACCAGTTAGGTTATTAGCGCTTCCAGCAGTATAAACTAAACCGGAACTCAAACGGAACTAGTGTACTGTGTTGCCATAACTGTGATGTGGTACAAGGACCTTCTTCCTAACAAGTTGTCATTTACTTTATGATATCATATAAATAATGTAAATTATATGTACGAAAGAGGGAAATATTAAAGTTTTTGTTTCCAGTATGAAAAATCTAGTAGCATGTGAGGCGAAAACAGTTTTTAATTAGAACATCCTTATTCTTCTGAAAATCTGTTAATCCTTTTAACACTTGATATAAAGGTAGAACATTGTCTGTGAGGCTGTAAGACTGTGTTCATGTTCATTTAATAGTCAAGGAAATTATCAGGTATCTTTGAAAATTAAATACTATTTCTAGAAACCATACATATTAGAAAGTAATGAATTAGCAGTCTACATCTATTAGACTAACATAAATGCAATAAAAATATTTAAACAGGAAAATTCTGTTTATATCTGATTTTGCTGTGCTTTTTAATATGTTTGATATGTTCAACTCTGAGCTATAACTGAACTGTAAGATAATTCCTTTTAACACTTTATTATTTCAAAAGCATTTAATAGCTTCCTGTTTCTAAACAAGTAATCAGAAGTTAAATCCCTTAAAGAGCATATCCCAAGGCTCCATATCATGTCAACTGCAGTCATATGTAATTACAATTTTAAATGATGTCCTTTGTTTGTAAGTGCTTACCGCAATAAATTTAGATCTAAAAATTAAAGCAAATGTTTGTTACCTGTTCTATTAAAAGGACTGGTGATAGTTTAACAGTTGAAAGTATTTGTCCCCCATTGTAGATTCCCATGGCTACAGATATGGCAACATGGAAACACATTTTCTGATTTAACAATCTGAGTAAGTAGCTTAGGCTACCACTTACATTTTCTGCTGCCTGTCTATTCAAGGAGGTTTTATATTTAAGCATGATTTTGAGAGGAATTAAGATGATCTTGGATGTCCCATAAATTTATTTCCTAAGTAGTGTATCAAAGTATGGAGAAAAACTTTAATCTGATCATGATGAATACTCTGCCAGAGATTTTCTTTAGAAAAAATAGTTAGCTATTCTTTCTGAGGAATGCTTTCTGTTCTTGGGTTTTATTTTCTTTTGTTTTTCAAATTGATTTGAGGAAGAGGGAACGGGTTTCTCACAACTTTTTTTTCTTCAGATACAGCATCTGGTTATTTTTTGCAAAAAAATACTATAGTGCTTTTGGACAACCACTTCCTCAGATATTATGCTTAAAGTATTTTTTTTTAACAGAAAGCGCATGAATTTTCCTTGATTATTTCAACAAAACAGTCTGTAATTATTCATGCCTGAATTTTCTTACTTCTAAGAAGACTGTGAGATCATCAGTAACAGATTTACTCAGGAGCACAGCTTCCGACAGCCGCTAGATTTATTACTCATTACTTGATTAATTCATCTCTCCATTTTGGTGATTATGTCCAATTTCTGCTTGGATTCTAAGTGTATCAAATCCTGGAGGGTCAAGCAAGGTCTTGTTTCTCAGCTTTCAACAGTTTGTGCTAGGTCATAAAAACCCTCATACACAGCAAGACAGGGAGATCAGCGGGATCTTGTTGCACTGTTCAACAGCAGTTAGTAAGATTTAAGACATGGCTGTTGAACTCTCAACCAAGGGAGGAAGCTTGCTGTCACAGAAGTTAGAACTTTCTGCTATTATCTTCACATCTGAGTTGCTATTACAAATGAGGAACAGATTTATAGACTGGAGATGCATTAAATCCTTTTGTTTGATTCATCTATCACAATTCTAACTCTTCCACCATAGCCCTGTCAACTTGCCTTGAGCAGTGTCCTCAGCACAGCTGTTGTTTCCTGACTTATCTCAGTCCAGGCAGAAGCTGCAGTGCTGAGCTGCTGTTAACGCATTCATGGTGTTAGACTGCCTCATTGCCAATACATGCTGCAGGGCTGCAAACCAGAGTATGATCAGCCCCTACCATTCGTATGTTCCTCAGTACTGTGTTAGCATTTTCTTCTTGGTTTTCTTCCTGCCCTTCCTAGGTGCTTATTACAGAACATTTGGAACCACTGGCTTTGCCTGTAGTGCTTCTGTCAACCTTTTATAAACAGTGGAATCTGCACAGAAGATGTGCACACATAGAGTGTGTAACCGTTTTTAGTAGCATTTCAGTAAAATGAAGGGAGAGAGTAGTCTTAACCAATCACTCTGATCTCTTCTATGTCATACTGAAATGTCATGGAAAGCAGACAGAATACTGGCTAACTTTTTTTTTTTCTGATGCCAAACTTTTTTCTTATTGCCAAACTATTATTCCTGAGAGAAGTTAAAGTGTTTCATACTTTAGGCTTCAAAGATCTAATGTTGTAAGAAACACACTTATTTTTCTGTGTGTGCTGAGAAATTTAAATTCAAAACTATCTCTGTGGGACTGGTATCAAGTTTGGAGGACATGTATAAATTGTGTTGAGGTTTATTGTAGAAATAGATTTGACTCATTGTCTTCAGAAATTAGGAAATTACAGATTCACTATTATAAAATTATAGATTAATTTTATATAGTTCTCTAGTGCAGGAAGGCTTCTTTCAATTAAAATATTTAAGCAGCTCCAGTGTTTGTTATTGAAACCCTGCCTTTGGGCAGTAAGTATAAAAATTTTTGTTTGTAATGAACCGTAATATTTTTGTAATTATACTACATTTTAGCAGGTGCTTCTGTTCATTCTTTCATTTCCCTACTAAATTTATCTAGTAGTTCTCTGCCTTTTTAATATGTGATATTCAGATGTTTGTTGATTTCTGTGTATTCTTGTATTTATCAAGAAACGGAATCCATGTCCAACTGTCAGTACAGCATTTGGCATTTTTTAAAATGTGAAAAAACATAAGAAGCATCCAATGCTTAGGCAAAAGTGCAGAAGGTAGGTCAGTGCTTTCCTTCATCATCATGCAAAAAGGCTGGAAAGGAGTGGCATTTCAGAAGAAATTTTAGCTTATCTTCACAATGCAGACACACTTTAAGCAGTCTGTTTCAGACCTAAAAAATAACAAAAATTAACATGGACCAGTCGGCAGTATGTCATACCTGCTGGCTTTTCCTCAGAAGAAGCAGATATTGGACATCTTGCCATGAGCTGCCTCTTCTGTTTCCACACTGTGTAGCTTTTCAGGCTGGAACTATTTCCAAGTTGAAGGAGAGAGTGTGACTAGACAGAGGTTGTCGCATTCAGTTGTGACTGGACGGGTCTTGTTTTCCTGTATTTGAAGCCTTTGTAGTTTGAAGGTGACTGAAGAGCAGGAATCCTGTCCTTGTCACTGACCAGACATACTGGATAGACGTAGTTTGAATAGAATCGCAGAATCGTAGAATCACTCAGGTTGGAAAAGACCTTAAAGATCAAGTCCAACCATGACCTAACCGTACTACCACAGAATCACAGAATCACAGGGTTGGAAACGACCTGCAAGATCATCTAGTCCAACCACCCTCCCATTCCTATTAGTACCACAAGCTACTAAACCATATCTCGTAGCTCCTCATCCAGGCGCCTCTTGAACACTGCCAGGGACGGCGACTCCACCACCTCCCTGGGCAGCCATTCCAGTGCCTGACCACCCTTTGAGGGAAAATTTTTCTCCTAATGTCCAACCTAAACCTCCTCTGGTATAACTTCTGCCCGTTTCCTCGGGTCCTAGTATTTGCTTGGGAGAAGAGGCCAGACCCTTTTGCACCACAACCTCCCTTTAGGAAGTTGTAGAGTGCAATGAGGTCTCCCCTGAGCCTCCTATTCTCCAGACTGAACAATCCCAGCTCCCTCAGCCACTCCTCATAAGGCTTGTGCTCCAGACCCCTCACCAGTTTCGTTGCCCTTCTCTGAACACGTTCCAGGGCCTCAATATCTTTCTTGTAGTAAGGGGCCCAAAAACCCTAACAGCCCTCTGCTAAATCATGTCCCTGAGCACCGCATCCAGTTTTTAAACACATCCAGGAAACATTGTTTCCCTGGGCAGCAAGGAGACTGTGTGGGAATCTCATTCTCTTTGACCCAATCTCCTTGAAGTGACTGAGTGCAGATACAGTACTCAACATAAACTAGATTACAGAATTGTAATGTAAATATTCTCAGATGTAGAATGAAAGAATGAAATGAAAATCTGCATACATTAAATTAGATTTAGTAAAGATTTAATTATTCACAGAATGGGAAGCTGATAAACAAAATTGTCATTTTTAGGCTTGTTTTTTACAAAAGTGTTCCTTTAATGCTACGTTGCATTCTTAATGTATTTTCCTGCATTTTAACTTTATAAATGAATGAAGTGTCTGATGTCCTGCTACCCAAAAGCTATACAGTTGGTATTGCATCTTTACAAAGCTTTTGTAGGCATCAAAGTAAGTAATGCTATTCTTAAACTTGTGATAGTACTAGAATGAGAATATATGGATTCTTTTATCATTTTGAAGAATTAAATTCTTACCTCAAGCATGAACGAACATCTTCTCCTTATAGAATCTATGGATGTGTAGTTTGTTATTCAAGGTAGGGATTTTAATGTATTTGTGTACAGATTTGTAAATTCAGTACCAGATAAAAACCAAACCAAGGCAAACCAAACAAACAAACAAAAGAACAGCAACAACAACAAAAAAAACAACTAAGCACTGTAGGAACGGAAATCTCTTATTTTCAGTGTACTTTTCTTCCTCTTGTACAAAAGTGTATTTCTAAAGCCAAGTATCTTCTAGTGTACAAAATCTTACAATGGGAAATTGACTTTTTTTTCCTGAAGAAATAAAAATTCAAATTAGAATTAAAAACAGTGTTATAAGAAAGTAAAGTCATAGACTTGAAATTAGAAGTTCCTGTTGTTATCTCACTATATCATGGATTATACCAGAGTTTAACTTCTTTTTTTTCTTTAATCCCTAAAGCTAAGTTATTTATAAAGGTTGATACAAATTTGTTTTCATGTCTATACTGTTTCATAGAAATTTCTACTGATAATTAGGTCTTCTGATGGTATTGCAAAACTGCAGTTCACATTACAAGTGAAGATTTTTGTAACATTTCATTACTGAGGTGAATTCAGATTTGAAAACAAATATCTTTGATTGATTTAATATATTTTTCATCATTCTTCCAATGAGTAGTGAAACTTCAAAACAGAAAAGTCTGGATCTTCTCTAACTTTATCAAAAGAATGTTATAAATGGTCATCTGAAGAAGATACCGCAGGTTTCAGTAACTAATCTCTGAATTTACAGATTAAAATTTCACATTTAAAAGCAGATTTCTGTTCAAAATCAGGTACTGCTGGTTTCATAATAAACCATCCATCTGATTGACTAGCCATAGTGCATTTGAGATCCCATAAACTAATACTTTAGTATTTTATTTTTTGAAGTTTGCATTAGGGAAAGCTTTTTAAGTAGCTGTTTCTCATTTGAAATTAATGTAGGAGTCTTGATGAACTCAAGAATATTTAAAAGAGGAGATGCATATCACTTTAAATGCTTGTTTTTATATTTGCATTTTTTTCCATTGAATCTGTGTTGCTTCTGTGCAACTGTTTTCCACTGTAGACACTCCATCCTGCTGCCTTGCTTCTCGTGAGCGTATTTACAAAACTAGTGATGTAGCTGGGCCTGCCTCTGCTATTTCATCTCTCTGTCACAAACTAAAGGGTGGGTATGCATGCAAACATGGCTAGGTTATTCAGCTTTTGCATTGAAAGTGTTGCTTTTTTTTTCCTCCTTACATTCATTTTCATTTCATTCTCTTAATACGATTTATTCAAGTTTGGTGTTTGTTAGGAGTTCATTTGATACGGCCATTCGGTATTGCCTTCATGAACAGCAGTATCCAGGGTATGGATTTTAGCTATCAAATTTTGTAAATGGGTAACTGTTAACCTAGTATAACACTATCTGCTCTCAAATGCAAATATAGAAGGCAAATGAAATGTAGAAGGGGAAAAAAGTAATCTTTTTATTTTTCTTTGTTAACAGATAAATCAAATATGTAATTACACAGTTTCTCATGTGAGGCATTTTTTTGTGCTGATACTCCAGAATGCTAATTAGGATTATTTACATGTATATGTGCAAAGTGAAACCTTCTTTAAAAAAAAATTTTTCATTGCTAAAAGCTATTGCTAAGCTATGCTTTTTAAAAACTTTTTTGTTCTAGATGTTTTCCTACTTTTTTAACTGGTAATGCATATACTTGGAATGTGATACATTGCTGAATGGTTTGCCGTGTTCTGTGTCCTCTAGGAAGACAAGTGTTTTCTGTTCAGTTTTTTTCTTTTATGAGGAGTTCTATAAAAAGTTATTTAAATAATAATATGTACATCTGGCAAACTTTAAATTAATATTTTTGTTTGCTTATTTGGGGGAAAAGTATGTATAAAGTAATTTCATTTCTGAATTCATTTATCACAAAGCAGAAATCTTAAAAATTGTTCATCAGTAGACCTAGTGAATAACAAAAGTGGCTTGAGAAACTGCTTGAACTGCTATTTAATAAACACTTTTTTTTCCTCTAGCAAGAGCAGTCATTTTATAAAACATGATGTACCATGCTATTTCTGCCTGCTTCCTTCCTTCCCCCCATGTCGAAACAAACATGCAGATAAGAAAACAACCCAAAAACTCCTGAGAAAAAAAAGGTTAAAGACACTTAAGACACTCAAGAGCAATAATGAAAATTTTTGAAATGTTCTGTTTATGTTTGGCATGTTGTCCTTGAATATAGACAAAATATTTCTTTTTTATCCTGGAGAAATATAAACTCCTAGTGTGTCCAGTATCCTGGGAAGCAAGGAGAGCACCCTAACTCTCAAGTTTGTTAAATATTTTAATATAAATATTCTTAACTTTTTCCTGTAGCTGTTTATTATAAGCCACTTAAACATAGAGGAAACAAAAAATGTTTTGTTTTCTGAGGAGACATCTTGGTTTCTAGTCTTTATTTATTTATTGTGAGATTTAATGGTATTAGTAAAAAAAAAAAAAAAAAAAGAAAAGAAACAGGTTATTCCATGCTTCTGTACATTATCTAGCATGCAGACAAGGTTTCATGATACGAAACTAGAAGAATTCAGAATTCTATATTGCAGAAGGAACTAAACACAGATTTCCAACCTTCCAAGTAAATATTGAAGGTACTGAATAAAAGATGACTTCCTGTCATTCCTGTTTCCATTAGAAATCATGGTTCAAATTAGCAAACATTTTTTGATTGATTAAAATTTTTTGACAAATTATCTTTTCCCCCAGAATGTGCTTGGGCCAGTGAAAATAGCATTTTAATGCTAGTTAGAAAAATAAATAAATAAAAATCCACAGTGCAGTGACCTACTTTTACAAGCTTTACAATGATAGCTACTTCTTTTTTAAGTAATGAAAACATATTCAAATCAGAAGGACTATGTGCTCAAGACTTTGAGGTGTAGTCTGGAGAGAGTTGTATATTATTACAATTTGATGAGTGTTGCGTTATTACCAGTAGTGTAAACATTTCTTGACTTAATTTAAAAAACAGAGTTCTGTAAGAGGGACAGGGTTCGTGCTCATAAAACTATTTGAAGTATGTAGTGTTTGATGAAGCTACTTACATACATATACTAGTTTGGCATGTAATACACGTGTAAATTCAGTGCACTTGCGAACAACAAATTACTGCATCAAGCTAAAGGTGGCTGATGGTTTGGCTTAAGAGTAATGGAAGAAGGTTATTATGAGTAGATTCTGTTCTAGGAGAAAAACGTTGATTGCATGTGGTCTTAAAAATCAAGATAGAATAATGTGAATTGTTTCAAGCTTGTTTGTAAGTCTTTTACCTAATTATTTGCCTTATAATTGTATTTACTTCCTATGTTTCCTGACTTTTGAGAATTAAGAAAAGTAAACCTGGTCATACAAGTGGTCTTTCTGCTTGTCTCTTGTTGCAATCAGTCTGACACACAGAAATAGTAAAGAAATAACTCTTGGTTTCTGTTGCAACTAAGGTAAATTTAGTTAACACCTAGCTTTATTAATTCTTTAGTTAATTGTAGCTAGAGAAGTAAATATAGTTCCTTTATTTGTGTTTTGAGAAACTAGTGAACTATGCCTTTAGATACCACCATAATGTGTTTCTTGTAAATATTTCCTAGCCAATGTTTGGAAATGTACATTTGCACATATTTTTAGAAGAAATGTACCAGTATTTAGATTTGCCTGCATTACATGAACAGAAGCATGCTTTTGAATTTTATTGTGCATTCAGGTCTTTAATTCTTGTTTTGTACTGTTAAACATGTCACTGTTAAATATAACAATTTAATTACAAAATATGCTAAACAGGTGACCGAGTGAATTTCTCAGGAGCTGCTAGACCTATTTCTCCAGCAGGAAAATCAGACATGTCATCAAAACACAGAGCTGACAGCAGGTCACCGAAGCTTGATGTGCGAATTAATAGAGCTGCTGCTGACCAGAAGAAACCTAGAAATACTGACGGCCTAACAGCCAGTGAATCTCTGCTGCTGAAGTCAGATGCAGCAAAGTTGCGGTCAGATTCTCACAGCAGATCTTTGTCTCCAAATCATAATACTTTGCAAACACTAAAAACTGATGGAAGAACTACAACTGGTCTGAGAGCTGAATCTCCGGGACCAGGAACTCGGTCATCTTCTCCAAAGACAAAGACACTTACAGCAGTTAGATCTGGTGCTAGTTCTCCACGATCCTCATCACCCCATGATAAAACGGTACCTCAGAAAGCTTCATCTCCTGTAAAAACAAAGCTTGATCCTCCTCGAGAACGATCCAAATCAGATTCTTACACATTAGATCCAGACACTCTTCGCAAAAAGAAAGTACCGCTAACAGAATCTTTAAGGGGGAGATCAACTTCACCCAAACCAAAAATTATTACAAAGGATGTGACACCTACAGAAACTGAAAATAGAGCTCCATCCCCTCATGTCGTCCAAGAAAACCTTCACAGTGAGGTTGTTGAAGTGTGTACTTCAAGTACTCTGAAGACTAACAGCATTACAGATAGCACTTGTGAAGACAGCACAGAATTCAGAAGTCTAGACGACAGTTCTAGTAAAGTTCATTTCAGCATAGGGAAAGCACCTCTGAAAGATGAGCAAGACATGAGAGCATCTCCAAAAGTGAGCCGTAAATGTGCTGGTAGGCATACAAGACCCAAAAAAGAGAAATCCAATTTTCTTTTCAAAGGAGATGGCTCCAAGTCCATAGAGCCAGCCAAGCAAGCGATGTCACCTTCTGTTGCAGAATGTGCTAGAGCTGTGTTCGCTGCTTTTCTTTGGCATGAAGGAATAGTTCATGATGCTATGGCTTGTTCATCTTTTTTGAAGTTTAATCCAGAGCTGTCCAAAGAGCACGCACCAATACGAAGCAGTCTCAGTCAACAACCTGCAGAGGAAAAAGAAACCAAGTTGAAAAATAGGCATTCATTGGAAATATCCTCTGCTCTTAACATGTTCAACATTGCTCCCCATGGACCAGATATATCTAAAATGGGCAGCATCAACAAAAACAAGGTCCTTTCAATGTTAAAAGAACCACCTTTGCATGAAAAATGTGAGGATGGAAAAATTGAAACTACCTCCTTTGAAACATCCAGTCATCACACTATGAAATCCAAGTCTCCTCTTCCATTAACACTGCAGCACTTGGTAGCTTTTTGGGAAGATATTTCTTTAGCAACTATTAAAGCAGCTTCCCAAAATATGATTTTTCCAAGTCCTGGTTCTTGTGCAGTGTTAAAGAAGAAGGAAAATGACAAAGATAACAAGAAAACCAAGAAAGAGAAAAAGAAAAAAGAAAAGGTTGAGGCCAGACCAAGGGGAAATCTTTTTGGTGAGATGGCCCAACTAGCTGTAGGAGGACCTGAAAAAGACACAATCTGTGAGTTGTGTGGAGAATCACATCCATATCCAGTGACTTACCACATGAGACAAGCTCATCCAGGTAAGATTCAATATTTTGCTTCCTGTGTCTGCCTGCAAAATACATCATACACATACATTTTTGTATTAGTTGCTGTTATGGAAATAAGTCAGGCTGCCTTGTTTAATGTTTTAACACCGTTTACCACACATGCTAAATTTAAATTCAAATGTACTTAAGGATATAGGCTCTCAAACATGAAGAAAATTTTTGAAATAAAGACAAATCAGCAATCAGACTTTACAGTACTACTTCAGAAATATGCTACTTGTTACACTCTAGGACTCTGAACAGTGCTGAAAAAAAGGGAGAAAAAGTATAAGTTATGGTTAATTCACATGTCTATGCTACCAAAAGTTTTTTATTCTACTATTGATTATCTGCTGTGTTATCTCTTGGTATGAGTGAACTTTGATTTAAAATCTATGTTTTAAAAAGAAAAAAAACGTGTGGTTAGTAGATTTGTGAGCATTAATCAGAAGGCAGCTTGTAAAATATGAAACAGCTATTTTTTCCCTCTATACATTACCCAAGTCTGTTCAGGAGTTTAATTTGGGAATCATTAAGGAAATAATTTTTAGGTAGACATTAACTACTGTTTGCTTGTCAACTGAGTTTAAAAAATACTTGTGATGTAGCCAGTAATAAGTAGTCTTGTCAGTGACAAAATTATTTGTGTTTTCTAGCTTGTAAACCCGGCTAAACAATTTTACCTGTTAGTGAAGTTCAGGCTGATGTCGTATGCACTATTTCTAATATGTATGGTAAACTACGGAGCCTTCATCTTCAGCACTTATCAGTTCTCTCAATTTTTCAGAGAACCAATAATCAGCAAAGGAATACACTTTATTCCCTTTTAAGCTTTGTTAGATATGTTGTAGGTCTGTTATTTATGTTAAACTGTAGATATGCTGGCTAACATGTAATACTGACTTTACCATCACTAAGCTAAGTTGAAAACTGTCGATGCATCGGGCATGTTAACAATAAAAACATGAAAACAGAAGTATTTGGATTCTTCAGATACCACTAGGATGCATGAATGTGCACTGTAATTTTTTAAATCTGTTAACAGGAAAGACAGGCAACCACCTTCCTTCCCCACCTACATCCCTATTTTGAAGATAGGAAAAAAAATCTTTATTTTGAAATAACTGTTTTGGTTTTTTTTAACTGTATGTAGGTTGTGGTCGTTATGCTGGTGGCCAAGGTTATAATAGCATAGGACACTTCTGTGGAGGATGGGCTGGTAATTGTGGTGATGGTGGTATTGGAGGAAGCACTTGGTATTTGGTATGTGATCGATGCAGAGAAAAATACCTCCGTGAAAAGCAAGCAGCAGCAAGAGAGAAGGTATTTTTATCTGTTTATCTTATGTTTTTCTTTATCTGCTCAATGGTAATGCATTCACAGTTTGAAAGTAGACTGAAAAATTTGGAATTTCAGAATCATGGAAGGTTTTGAGAAATACCAGTGTCACAATAATGTTACGTGAGATCATACTCAGGTCTTTATGTGAGAACATAACCAATTACTAAAGAACATAACCATACATAACCATAACCATAACTTAGAATATAACCATAACTAGAGTAGTGGAGTACTAGCATGAAAGGCATTCATCTAATATTGCTCTTGCCATATCTAGTTTCAAATTTTTGCTTAAAATATGCAAATATGTGGAAGTTTTTTTTAAAGAAGAACAGAACAGTTTTAGTTTAAATGAATAAAACTAAATGTATTGAAACTTTTTGCATACAAAATTGATTGTGAAGCAAACATGAAAACTTACAACTTTTTCTGAAAAGTTAAAAGTACTATTTTAGAACGGCATCATTTTATAACAGGAAGAATCAAGCAGCTTACCTACGTGATATTGATAGCTTCTCTTGTGATGAAGAATAATTTAAATACACCTTTTTTTCTTTTCATTAATTGCTATAGATTAAGCAATCTAGGAGAAAACCAATGCAAGTTAAGACTCCTCGTGCCTTGCCAACTATGGAAGCTCACCAAGTGATTAAAGCTAACGCACTGTATTTGCTGTCGCTGAGCAGTGCTGCTGAGCCTAGTATCCTCTGCTATCACCCTGCAAAAGCATTCCAATCTCAACTTCCGAGTCTAAAAGAAGGAATTTCTGAAGATTTTCCCATAAAAATGCCATGTCTGTATCTACAGACTTTAGCAAGGTAATTGAAGGAAGTTTACAAATATTGATTATAGTATTTATGTATTTAGGGTATTATTTCCTGATCTTATTCAATTTCTTAGACCGTATTTGCCCGTATGATCAAGTGTAGCCTAAATAGCTTTTGGATGCTAAGTATTTTTTAGCAGCATCATTTATGTCCAAAGAATTTAGAATTTCCTGAAGAGTTTAACTTAAAGCATTGTTCTAGCAGACATATGTGCTTCTGTTCCCTCTTCAGCATTCGAAATAGTAACAAGAAAGCAAAAAAACTGGGCTTGCCCAGTATTTCTGAGTAAATTGAGTAAACTCTATCTTAGTGTCTTATGTCTATCATGGGTTTCCCAGCCCCTGTGTTAGTTACTGTTTAACTCATCAGTTGAAAACGCCACTGTATTTTGCCCTAAGATGGAAATTGCAACTAGCTTGTATTCATTAGGTGAATAGTAAATGAATTGTGTTAGCTGCTTACATGTATTTTCAAGGAAGTATTTTGTACATTCAGTAACTCTTAATCCTAACTTGAGAAACCTCATTTGATGTAGGCATCATCATGAAAACTTTGCTGGGTACCAGGATGACAACCTCTTCCAGGATGAAATGAGGTACCTCCGCTCAACTTCCGTACCTGCACCATACATCTCAGTTACTCCTGATGCAAGCCCTAATGTCTTTGAAGAACCAGAGAGTAACATGAAATCTATGCCCCCCAGGTACTTCTCGTCTAGGTACTACATACAAATGTTAATGCACTAACAGAACACAGAGTTTAATTTTTTAAATTTTTAAATTTTTTTTTAGTGAAGATAATGGAAAACATTGTCATAATTAGGTAGCTGAAGTATCAGGTCAGCCCAGATCAGTCTCTTGAAATAGCAGAAAAAAAAACCCAAAACACAAGAAACTGTTCTTTAAGTGTCTTCAGTAAAGGATAGCGTATCTGATGTATATTCAGGCACTGGTAATGCAAGTTTGCAAACCTTATTTAAAACTTTGAGAGTGTTGCAGATCAGTTGCTTCTCTTTAGAAAGGTCTTGATTTCACAGCCAAAATATGCTAAAACAAACAAAATAAAAACAAGTCATACATTCAGAAATTGATGAAGGACTCTTCACCAAGCACTCTTGGTGAAAGACTTTTCACTAAAAATGTTTAGTGTACCTCAAGAAAACAAATCCCTCGTCCCTACTTCAGGCCTGCTTATTTTTCTCTTAGAGGCAAATGCAGTTTTCCCACTATCGCCAGAACTGCAAAACTGAAGACATTGTTTGAAAAGCAGTTGTCCAAGAAACATAGCTGAAAATTTAGCACTTTTCCCCTGTATTTCCATTCTGTGACACAACTGCTTGATTGTAGTGTGGACGAACTACCCTTTTAAGAAGTAGTAGCTCTTCAAGATTTCATTTTGAGGGGAGGTTTGACTGAGAGGGAATTTCATTACTTTACATTTTCAAAGCAAAATTTGGTGTTTCTTTCTGTAGAAAGTTAAAATGTCAGTGGAGAAATGGCAGTTTAATGCTATCCAGGACCAGGAGTGCTAGGTGATTTTTACCAGGTTAAGCCAAGTCTTTATTTTGTCAAATTTTCTATAATCCAATTCAAACAATTACAGATTTTTTTCTGTTTTGCCCAGGGTAAAAAAGACTCTTACTATTACTTAATAATAATCCTAAATCAACATAGATGCTTGAGGTTTTCATACATCAGTGATGTAACAAAGGGAAAATTTGCTTTTGATCTATTTTTTTATATATTTCGATTTCTTATTTTATACTGACTGAAAGAGCAGTTTATTGGAATACTATAATCTGAAATAGAGTCTTTTCATAAATAGAACATTTCTAACAAAACTCCTTAAGAATGCATTGTATTGGTATATTCCTTTATTAAAACTGTGGACACCATGGTTTCCTGAGGCCTATAGGAACAGCATAAGCTGGGAGTTCTGCAGACTGCAGACTCTAAGAAGTCCACTGAAGGTAAGGAGTAAAACATGTCAGAGACATAGCCGTAGCAAATGAAAATTGACTTTAAGGCTGGAGATGTTCGAAACATTTCCTTCACTTAATACTCTAAATTTCAATTGGCTTGCATAATAAAAATTCATTTCATAGGTGCTTTTACATGCATTCTCAGTACAATTTTGCCTGAAACTTCAATTCAGGTATCATCAGAATGTTTGTGTTCTCTCTGAAAAATACCGAAATTCTTTGAACTTATGAGTTACATTATTATATTTTTTATGAAGTCTTCTCATGCTTTTTCATCATATACAATTCTAACGTGTTTTTTCTTTTCCAGGGCATAAACAGTTTTTAGGTACATCAAACAAACTTTCATGCAGCAGTAGCATTGTCATTATCGAATGCATGTTCCTTTATTTAATACGTATGCATAACTTGAAAACACTGTACATATTTACTAATGAATCTTTAATTTCTCTGATTTCTTTGTAGTTTGGAAACCAGTCCAATAACAGATACAGACCTTGCAAAGCGCACAGTTTTTCAAAGGTCATATTCAGTTGTTGCATCAGAATATGACAAACAGCACTCCATTTTGCCAGCACGTGTAAAGGCAATCCCCAGGCGACGAGTTAACAGTGGAGATGCAGGTAAAAGTGCAGACATTGGAAAAATATTGGAAAAATATTTTGTCTAAATCTGACGATGGAGATAGTGAAGAAAGTTTTAGTATCAGTATACAGTCAGGTTTTGAAGTCATGAGTCAGGTCAGTATTATGCCTCTCTCTCAAAAGCAGAGATCAACTATGAACAGCATGTAGTTCCTGTAACGATTCTGGTGGAATGAAAAAAAAAAAAATTTGAGGATGTCGCATTGGACTTATCGTTATTCTTGGAAACTGTAGACAATTCTGTATTTAAATATGCATATACATATATATAATTGCTTTTATTTCTCTTAAACAACCAATATTTAATTGATAATCTGCACAGGACTAGCCTCAGAAAATATCAAGGATTACTACAGTTCTGAAATTTGTGGTTCATGTTCTGTGTTTAATTTAAAAGCTAACATGGTAGTTTCTTGATGGTATTGTCTGCTTATACTCTCAGTTGAAGCATCATTTTTCCATGCTGGTTTTTTTCAATACGTTTTTTTTCTGATAGTGAAAAAAAAAAAAATGTTTATCAATTCTGAAATTTCTCTGCTGCTTTTTATTTTTACTGTGGCTGTAAAATGAAAATGCATAAGCAACCTAATGTATGCATATTTTTTTGCTTTTGAATAGAAGTGGGGTCCTCTCTCCTGAGACATCCATCTCCTGAACTTTCTCGGTTAATCTCCGCCCACAGCTCTCTTTCCAAAGGAGAGAGAAACTTCCAGTGGCCGGTGTTGGCATTTGTAATCCAGCATCATGATCTGGAAGGACTTGAAATAGCAATGAAACAAGCCTTACGGAAATCTGCTTGCCGAGTATTTGCCATGGAGGTATTAATGTACTAATGGATCCTTTGTGATTATAATAGGACATATGTAATTTCTGTGTGTTTTTCTTGTGGCTTTTTATTTATAATTTTCATATAAGTATAAAAACGAGAAAAAAACATTTTAAAACTTGACTTTTATGAATGTATTATGAACTCTAGAAGTTAAGAATACAAAAATATTACCTGAAAATCTTCTTCAATAATATGTTTGTTGTCTGGAAATACATCTGTCGTTTTAATAGATTCTTTAAGTTATTGAGCAAGGCTTTACGTGGAGGGCTCTGCATAATTATTTAACTGTCCAAAAGCATCAGTATATCTCTTTACATGAAGTGTTTTTATCCTAGTTTATGTACTTAATTGGAAATGCCCTGTGTGTGTTTTATTTTAGGCTTTTAACTGGCTTCTTTGTAATGTCATTCAAACAACTTCTCTTCATGATATTTTATGGCATTTTGTGGCTTCCCTGACTCCTGCACCTGTAGAACCTGAAGAGGAGGAGGATGAAGAAAATAAATCAAATAAAGAAAATGCAGAACAAGTATGTGAGGTTGAGAAGTAAATTCAATATCTCCCTTGATCTTTGCTAATAACTTAGAAATGATTTTGGTATATGTGAAAAGGATCCTTACCCCCTCTCTATGAAACAAAACTTTACCTATGGAATTAAAATTTTTAGTATAAACTGTACTTCACCTCAAAAGAGGTCAAAAATAGTCACAGTTGAATTACTTTTTCCTCTAAAATTATCAGATTTTGTGTGATTATGAATTCCTGTCTTTTAATGCATTAGTTTTATGATTATTCTTAGGTGTGAGGAAAAAAAACAAAAACAAACAAAGAAGTCATTAGCAAAGCACTAATCTCGTGCCAGAAAACCCCACATCCTGCAACCTACTGTTTGCTTTAACTTTTTTTTGTATGAAAGTCTGTTAACAAAATACAAATTGCTTTGCATTTAAGGAGAAAGACACAAGAGTGTGTGAACATCCTCTGTCTGATATAGTGATTGCTGGGGAAGCAGCTCATCCATTACCCCACACTTTTCACCGTCTACTCCAAACGATCTCTGATCTCATGATGTCTCTGCCCAGTGGTAGTGCATTACAGCAAATGGCCTTAAGGTAAGCACAAAGTAAAATAATTCTTAGGAGACTGAAAACATCCTAAATGTTATAGGTGAACAGATTTTGCAGTATAGATTCAAAGTTGAAAACATCTTTATGTTTCCTGTAAGAAAGTAAGTGTGCATTTCCTTATGTTTAGAAAGATACATGTAAAATATGTATGTATGTGTCTGTATGTGTACTGGTATAAAAGATTTTTAGAGAAAATATATTTCCTCTAAAGTTCCGTATTGCCTACTATTTTAAAATAGGTTTTCTATTGAAGAATGTGGTACTATCTGCATGTGTAGTATACTTTTTACTCAAAAATCTGTCACCTAAATAGTCTCCGTAAGCTTTTTCCTGTGTCTTGATGCTGAAGTTGCAAATTGAATAATAATGATTCTATTTTGTTTATTCCTGTTTTCTTTAAAAAGTAGGAACAAACTATCCTGCAAATATTTGAAGTTAAAGGTTTCTTCAATACGTTTTGAGAAGCAAAAATGTAATTAATAGCATTCTTTGCTGGTGGGTTGTATCTTTTAATGGGTATTCAAAGTATCAAAATCTGCTAAATGTGTTTCCAGGTGTTGGAGTCTCAAATTCAAACAATCTGACCATCAGTTCCTGCACCAGAGCAATGTTTTCCATCATATCAACAATATTTTGTCTAAATCTGACGATGGAGATAGTGAAGAAAGTTTTAGTATCAGTATACAGTCAGGTTTTGAAGTCATGAGTCAGGTCAGTATTATGCCTCTCTCTCAAAAGCAGAGATCAACCATGAACAGCATGAGTTCAGTTTTTAAGTGCTAAATAGTTCCAGTTCTTAACTTGCTCACATCTTTTTTCCTTCTACTCTTCTGAGGAGCCAAGATTAATACTTCTAATGAATAGCTCTAAATTGTTTTCTTCTGCTCATTAATACATTTACACGTTTACCAATGGGTTTATCTGTTAGCCAATGGTATTTCCTTTGGTTTAAAGGCCGGAATAATTTGAACTGACAAATGGCTTCTTTAATTCAAAGAACACATCTCCTAACTGGAGAGAAAAAGTGTAAGATTTTTAAGGTGTAAATAGTGCCTGCATTTGGGCTTTGTTAGAGTGGTGAGGTGCTGGAACAGGTTGCCCAGGGGGGCTGTGAATGCCCAGTCTCTGGAGGCATTCAAGGCCAGGCTGCATGGGATACTGGGCAGCCTCATCTCGTGGGTGGCAACACCGCCTGTGGCAGGGGTTGGAACTAAATGATCTTTAAGGTCTTCTCCAGCCGAAGCCATTCCATGATTCCATGATTGGTTTTATAAATTTTAAATATTTTCTGTTTGCTTTCACAGGAACTGTGTATAGTGGTTTGTCTAAAAGACCTAACAAGCATTGTTGACATTAAAACATCAAGTCGACCTGCCATGATTGGTAGTTTAACAGATGGATCTACAGAAACATTCTGGGAGTCAGGAGATGAAGATAAAAACAAAACTAAAAACATCACAATTAACTGTGTAAAAGGAATCAATGCACGCTATGTGTGTGTTCATGTAGACAATTCCAGAGATCTTGGGGTAAGAGAAAAAAGAAATTAGAAATGAAAAACAAAAATGCATAGTCAGCTATATATAATTCATCTTTCAAGAAAAACAGTGTTTTCCATCCAGTTGATTGTGTTACTTCAATTCAGAACTTCACATTTTAAAATGAATTTTCTTTTTCCTGTGGTTTTGAAAGCAGTACCTGATATAATGAAATTGATGATGAAACGTGTAATTTACATGAACCTGAGAAATGTAATTCTTAATGGCCTGTTCAATTTCACATGCATTTTCAAGCATCTGATTATTTAATAGGATTATTTCCCTGCTTGTCATTTCTGTAGAAGCACTCAAATAATGAACTTTCATAAGATGCAAACTATTTTGTAGACTTTCTAGACTCTCACAATGTACAGTTGTCCACTGTGTCCTACATGAAGATTCCTACCTTTTTGCCTCCATTTGTGTTCTGTATAGTGATAGTACTTCATAAAACACAGAATTGTTATATGTAGGGAAATTATAGCATACTTAAGTAACTTAATATACCAATTTGGTAATGCCAGTAGGCCTCAACTTAACATCTCAGAACTGTATCACCGTGATAGTAAAGACTTCTTAAGTTATTAGATTTGTTTTTATAGGTCTGGACAGTATTGCTACAAATATATATTTATTTCAGATAGAACTTTTAATACAAACACATATACTGAGCTGTATTTTGGAATTCTTTGTCCTTGGTCTTGATCACTGTTAATTTTTATTTATTTATTTATTTTTAAAATTATGAAATAAGTTGTATGAAACTGTCTTAATGGGGAAGAAATTGAATGCTTTTTAGTTTAAGTTTTTTATTGTTTTCCTTGTCTGTTGTAGAACAAAGTGACTTCAATGACTTTCCTAACTGGTAAGGCAGTAGAAGATCTCTGCAGAATAAAGCAGGTAACCATTTTAACTGTTGACATTGGAAAAATTGGAAAAATTTCAGGGTTGTTCTTTTTTGTTGTTTTCTTGTTGTTGTTTTGATACAGAGTTTCTGAGCAAATATTCTCTATTTCTCATGGCAGATAAATTGTTTTGCAAGTATCACACTTAATGTTCTTAGAAAATACTGTTATTAAATAGTGCTATTTTCTTAGAAAATACTATTATTAATAACAGAGTTTTTATATATACTGAATATTGGTCAAAACTTTTACTCATGAGCATTAATTACTGGAACAGAAAAGGTGATTTTAAAATGTTCCTTGAATTTTTTCATTACCACAGCTGAAAGGGTAAGAGATAGTGTAGAATGATTTTGAAATAGACAGTTTAGCTTGTGTTTTATAAGGTCCAACAAACTGTTTGGCTTATTTTAGGTATATACGTAACTAAATATGCCTGAAATAATTGTATGGTGTATGCTGTTAGATACTCAGACGCTCAGCTGCTCTGTGTTCTATTGTCATTAGATTTTATCTGCTACATGGAATCATTTTTCATTAGAGGAGGGCAGCTTAAGGCTGAGCATAAGTAGGACACTATGAAGAGAAGAAAAAAATTATGTACCTTCCACATAAGCTATCTACTGTATATTCATAGCACTCATTTTTCCATCATTTTTAGTTCTCAAGTATCTTATTGACCTCTGTCCAGAGTTTATGATTCAAAACAGTATTCAATAAGGGCACTGAGTGCCATGAGGGCTGGAAGTTGCATCGGCCTGAAGGTAGTGAGGCCCTAAAGAGGGATCTGGACAGGCTGGATAGCTGGGCTGAAGCCAATGGGATGAGTTTCAATAAGACCAAATGCTGGGTCCTGCACTTTGGCCACAACAAACCCCACACAATGCTACAGCCTTGGGGTGGAGTGGCTGGAGGACTGCGTAGAGGAAATGGACCTGGGGTATTGATTGATGCTCAGCTGAACATGAGCCAGCAGTGTGCCCAGGTGGCCAAGAAGGCCAATGGCATCCTGGCTTGCATCAGAGACGTTGTTGCCAGCAGGAACAGGGAACTGATTGTCCCCCTGTACTCAGCTCTGGTGAGGCTGCATCTTGAGTACTGTGTCCAGTTTTGGGCCCCTCACTGCAAGAAAGATATTGAGGCCCTGGAGCGGGTTCAAAGAAGGGTGACAAGGCTGGTGGGGGTCTGGAGCACAGGCCTTATGAGGAGTAGCTGAAGGAGCTGGGAATGTTCAGTCAGGAGAAGAGGAGGCTCAGGAGAGACCTTATTGCTTTCTATAACTACCTGAAGGGAGGTTGTAGTGAGCTGTGGGTCAGCCTCTTTCTCTTGTGTGACTGGTGATAGAACTAGAGGGAATGGCTTCAAGCAGTGCCAAGAGAGATTTAGGCTGGACATTAGGAAATACTACTTCTGCGAAAGAGTGGTCAGGCACTGGAATGGGTTGACCAGGGAGTTGGTGAAGTCACCGTCCCTGGAGATGTTCGAAGAACGTTTGGATGTTGTGTTGAGGGACATGGTCTAGTGAGAACTATTGGTGATAGGTATATGGTTGGACTGGATCATCTTGAAGGTCTTTTCCAACCTTGGTGATTCTGTGATTCAATCTTTGCATTTCTGATACTAAACCAAATGATAAACACATTGTTTTTATGCGGAGAACAGTGCTTTGTATTTTGACATGGATGTGTCCCATCAGATATACTTAAGGTTTAAAGTAGCAGTTCTCATTTGCAGCTCAGAACTTCTACTGTTTGTCTTACTGACAGTGGTAAAAATTTTCAAGAAGCAGCTGTCTTAACCATGTCACACTGACCTTTGTTGAGGTAACACTGATAACACTGAAATTCTGTACAGTGCAACTAGATGAGGGAGAGAGAGATGGCTTGTTTTGCTCTACCTTTTATCCTCAGTGGGCATTTAAGGTAAAGATGCAGCTCCAAAGGATGTTTGATATCTGAATAAAGCGAACTTGGTTACAATTGTCTCATAATAAATAGTGAAGTATGAGTGTGTGGATTTATGTAGACAGATACAAAGTGTGCATATGTGTATATGGTCTGTACCTTTCTCTGAACCTTGTTAGTTTGCTCCGTGTCTTTGTATGCTTGAACACAGTGCCCAGGTGTTCTTTCCAGACTCACTTCCAGAAAATAGCAAGACTTCATTCATTCAACTTTGTTCGCTCCTTGTTAAAACAGTCCTCTAGCACTTTTCCAGCAGGCTTTTTATCCTCTCATGCACCAACATGTAGTACCCCAACTCATGCATACCCTCTGTCTCATGATACTGAATAAAAAAATGTCAGTCCTGCCTGCTGCATCACATTTCATGCAGGCATAGGATTAGTAGAAATGAAGGAGGAATAAATACTAGTTTGATTATACAGAGATTTTGGGACACTCAGGTTGCCCATAGCAATGGCATGAGGCATGGTACCCTGTCATTTTATCTCCTGCAGTGGTGGCATTGAAGTTGAAATGGTACCATTCATTTGTTCTTTTTACAGTGATTAAGTCACGGCTCTCTTGAAGAGGCAATCAGTCAGCGTCTTCCAAAAAATTAATATTTCTTTTGCAGAGCTTTATGTGAATCAAGATAAGATAACTTAAGTACTGATGAAGTATAGGTATATTGGCCAGAAGAGACAGGCCAAAGTGAATGTACCTCCTTTGGTAAATGTAAAAGGAGAACTTGCTTCTACAGACGAAGAGAATGCTGAAGTACTGAATGAGTTCTTTGCCTCAGTCTTCACTGGTGGCCACGATTCCAGTACTTCTCACGTCCCTGAGCCCTGCCTCCCTAAACATCTAGGTGGGGACTGGGGTGGTAAATCCCTCCCATTGTGAGGACAGAGCAAGTCCAAGACTGCCTCATGAGACTGAATGTGTACAAGTCTATGGGGTCGGATGGAGTGCATCCTAGGGTTCTGAAGGAGCTGGCTGAGGTGGTTGCCGAGCCGCTCTCCATCATATTTGAAAAGTCGTGGCTCTCCAATGAGGTCCCGGATGACTGGAGGAAGGCTCACGTCACTCCCATTTACAAGAAAGTGAGCAAGGAGGACGCGGGGAACTACAGGCCAGTGAGCCTCACCTCTGTCCCTGGGAAGATCGTGGAACAGATCCTCCTGGATGACATGCTTGATCACGTGAGGAATGAGTGTGTGATCTGAGACAGCAGCATGGCTTCATCAGGGGAAGGTCATGCTTGACCAATCTGGTGGCCTTCCATGATGGAGTGATGGCATTGGTGGGCAAGGTCAAGGCAACCGATGTCATTTAGCTGGACTTGAGCAAGGCCTTTGACATGGTCCCTGTATAATCAATGGATATCAAGATGTTACAATTGTATAATCAATGGATATCAAGATGTTACAATATAATCAAGAGAGTTAGGCAAAGTGGACAATGATAACAAAAGAGAACAAAATGGGAGGCTTACCCTTCAGCTGGGCTCACCACAAAACACCAATAGAGGCAACCTCCAGAAGAGATCCTTCCCCACTGGTAGCCAGCTCTTAAATAGGTCTAGGTGAATTGCCTTCACCTGTACTCCTTTGGCTGACTCATGGCTTGCCTCAGGTGATCAATCAGAGGTTCAGGCTGTGACTCAGCAGTTCCCATACAGTCCCCCACCACGTTCTTATCTCCAAACTGGAGGCATGTGGATTTGATTTGTGGACCACTCGATGGATAAGAAACTGGTTGAAAGGCCACAGGCAGAGGGTGGTCATCAATGGCTCTGTGTCCAGGTGGAGGCTGGTAATGTGCGGCATTCCCCAGGGGTCTGTCTTGGGACTGCTGCTCTTTAACATCTTTATCAGTGACATCGATGATGGAATCGAGTGCACCCTCAGCAAGTTTGCTGATGACACCAAGCTGAGTGGTGCAGTTGACACGGTGGAAGGAAGGGATGCCATTCAGAGGGACCTCAACAGGCTAGAAAGGTGGGCCTGGGTGAACCTGATGAGGTTCAACACAGCAAAGTGCAAAGTTTTGCATTTGGGCGGAGGAATCCCAAGCATTCATACAGAGCAGTCCTTGAGAGCAGCCCTGCAGAGAAGGACCTGGGGGTCTTGATAGATGAAAAACTTAACATGAGACAGAAGTGTGCCCTTGTGGCTTGGAAGGCAAATGGTATCCTGGGCTCCATCAGAAGAGGGGTGGCCATCAGGGACAGGGAGGTGATTGTCCCTCTCTACTCTGCTCTTGTGAGGCCCCATCTGGAGTACTGTGTCCAAGTGTGCAACCCCCAGTATGAAAAAGACGGGGAGCTGTTGAAGAGGGTCCAGAGGAGAGCCACAGAGATGATCAGGGGACTGGAGCACCTCCCCTATGAAGACTGGCTGAGGGAGCTGGGCTTGTTCAGCCTGGAGAAGAGAAGGCTGCGGGGTGACCTCATTGCAACATTTCAATACTTAAATGGAACCTACACACAGGAGGGGAATCAACTTTATGAAATGGTAGAGAACGGCATGACAAGGGGAAATGGTTTTAAGTTGAGGGAGGGAAGATTTAGGTTGGATGTCAGGGGGGAATTCTTTACAGAGAGAGTGGTGAGGGGCTGGAACAGGCTGCCCAGAGAGGTTGTGGATGCCCCGTCCCTGGAGGTGTTCAAGGCCAGATTGGATGGGGCCATGGGAAGCCTGGTCAGTATTAAATGGGGACATTGGTGGCCTTGCATGTGGCAGGGGGTTGGAGATTCATGATCCTTGAGGTCCCTTCCTACCCTGGCCATTCTGTGATTCTGTGATATACATGCATTATATTTTGAGGTAAATTATGGTAATTTTTATTTTTTAACAAAAAGTAGTAAATAAGCAAACATCAATTCAAAGTGAATGCTTTGAATGTGTGAATTTTTGCTTAGAAGATAGAGTGACTAACAGTTCCTGTTTTTTAATAGTCTCTAAAGACGAAAATAGTGTCTGTATGTCATTGTATTTATGAGTTGATTATTCTGAATTCACATTTTTGAATATTTATATAATTAAACAGAGCAATATTACTGCTCCGAATAAAAAATGTATTGCAGATGGTGCATTGATTCCAGTGTTACACAGTGGATTTGCTTTAAAATTGAGTCTTTTTGTTTGATGTTTCTGTGTCAGTTCCCATCTTTATTTTCCTGTTTAATAGGTAGACTTGGATTCAAGACATATTGGCTGGGTAACGAGTGAACTTCCTGGGGGTGATAATCACATCATCAAAATTGAATTGAAGGGTCCTGAGAACACACTCAGAGTTCGACAGGTGAAAATTCTTGGATGGAAAGATGGCGAAAGCATTAAAATAGCAGGCCAGATTTCTGCAAGTGTAGCTCAGCAAAGAAACTGTGAATCTGAGACACTGCGAGTATTCCGACTTATTACATCTCAGGTAGGACTTTTCATGTGTTGTGCAGTGAAATTTACTATAATTTCTGTGCTTTCAGTGCTGCTTGTTTTAATGTAAAATGTCACCTCTGCGCAACTTTATCATGGAGATAAGGTAGTTATCACTTCCTTTCTTCCAGGTTTTTGGAAAACTCATCTCTGGTGATGCTGAGCCAACTCCAGAACAAGAAGAAAAAGCCCTCCTGTCTTCCCCAGAAGGAGAAGAAAAAGTACACAATGTATTTATTTGTGTTCTATCAATATTGCAATGGTGAAAAAATTATCCAGGATGATTTTCGCTATTTGTCTTATGCACTGTAGTTTTCAGATCAATACAAAAGCAAAATATTACAGTTGCGTAATTTTTTTTTTTTTTTTTTTTTCAGTAGTAATAGTAAATATTTATTGGGGCATATGTGTTTAATGGAAACACCATATCCTGGTGACTCAAATCATGTTTAAATATACAGAAGTACTTAACACCTGCGGTAATGGTCAGCCTGACAATCTTTATTGCTTAATATCTTCTTCTTGAAGACAGAAAGTGCTCTGTTGATGTTTGGATAAAAAGTATTTTAAAAACCCCACTGGTATCCTTTTAGCTGGTATACTGGTATATATTCTTGCAAGGAGCAGTTTAATAAGTGTGTGTTCCCTGATTCTTTTCTTGCAAAATATATTAACTTTATAGAAAGTGAAAAGTATATTTCATGCAGTGCTCTACAAAAACATAATCAGAGATTGTATTAAGGTAGATGAGGAAACTGAATCTCAAATAAATGCGCTTCACTTGTTTCGCTTATTATCTGATTTTGTGTTCAAATTTCCTCTTACTCATAAAGAAAAAAAAAAAAACTAACCAGTATTAAATATTTTTTGCTTATAAATCTTGCTTCTGTGCAACAAAAAGCTGCAAATTTTTAGAGCAAAGTTTGTTGGTACTTCATATTAATGGCTACAGAAGTTAGGATTTGTTCTTGGCACTCTTGATTTAATACTAAGTACTCTTTTTATGAAGGCAACATCAGATGCAGACCTGAAAGAGCACATGGTAGGGATCATATTCAGCCGGAGCAAACTGACAAATTTGCAAAAGCAGGTTTGTTCACTCTGAAATACTTTCAGTATTATAATGTTATAATAAATATGTATCTTATATGTATATTACATTAGAATGGTATGTTATAATAAATATATTAATTTTCAGGAAATACAGAACCTCTTATTTGACATTACACCTTCCATTGTTCTGTGTTATCAGACACTGAGTTTCATTTTGATTTAACGTGTTATTGGTAAAATGAAAATATGCTTTCTAAAATCTTTTCCCAGAGAGTAAACTAAACAAAATACTAAAAAGATCTTTGTAATTTTCCAGGGTGAAAATGAGCAAATTCAATATTAAATATAAATATTCATTCCAAAGAACTTTATCTAAATGTTCTAAATTGAAATCTAAATTTATTCTTAATTTCAATTCCGTAATGTTGAGAAATAATTTAAGTGTAGGACAAATTTCACTGGTTTTCCATTTTTGTCATAGCTATGCATACTTAAAACACAAGTAATAACACTCTAAAAGTTTTTAGGAGTTAACTGTGTATTTGGATTCCACTTGCTAGGTATGTGCTCATATAGTCCAGGCCATAAGAATGGAAGCAACCCGTGTGCGTGAGGAATGGGAGCATGCCATCTCTAGCAAAGAGAATGCCAACTCACAACCTAATGATGAAGATGCTTCTTCTGATGCGTATTGCTTTGAGCTGCTGTCAATGGTTCTGGCATTGAGTGGTTCCAATGTAGGCCGGCAGTATCTGGCTCAGCAGCTGACTCTGCTCCAGGATCTCTTCTCATTATTACATACCGCTTCTCCGAGGGTGCAGAGACAGGTGAGTGCTAAGTATTCCTTATCCATCCTGGTATTCATAGAAAAGAGTCTTTACAATGGTATAATAATGAACTTGATAATATGTACTCGAACTGGTGGTTTTTTGAAATAGAATTTTGGATTTTCACTTTAAAATTATTTTGCTAGTCATATTCAGGCTATTTCACATAAGAAAAAAAAATCTAAATAAAACAACTCAATTTAGATCCAGATCAGTTAGCACAGATTTCCTATCCAAAAGCACCAAGTTTGAGTATCACAAGGAAAATTAAAAAAGAGTGAGGGAGGGTACTGTGGAAGTACCAAATTAAGAATCCTTAATTCTTAATACCTCAAGAAAAGTATTCTCTGTTTTCAAAAGTCTCAAGTGTCTCTAAGTGTTTTACTACAGTTTCTGACATCTAAAGATTGTATACAGAATGAGTATGTAATACGCCAGCAATTTAAAGTATTACAAACATCTGTATTTCAGAAATTTCATTAGAAAGTTCAGTACAAAGCATGTTTTCATTATTATATGAAGATGAAGGTGTTTTTTGTGTGTTCGTTTGTTTTCGGGTGTTTTCATGTTTTGTTTCTTTTTTTGAGTGGTATTTGTTCTGGACTCTTAAGCCTTGTCTCAGTATTATTAACAGTTATTTCAAAGCAAGATAGAAACCTTTTAGAATTTCTTACAATTGTGATTTGAATACACAGAGTACATACATTCTGTCTTACAGAACAATTTGTAATTATTGTTTGAAAGCTCCATCTCTTGTGTTAAGAATTGTGATATTTTGATTCTTTTTACAGGTAACATCGCTACTAAGGCGTGTTTTGCCTGAGGTAACCCCTAGTCGCCTGGCTAGTATCATAGGAGTGAAGTCTCTTCCACCAGCGGATATAAGTGATATTATTCACTCAACAGAAAAAGGAGATTGGAATAAACTGGGTATTTTAGATATGTTTTTGGGATGCATTGCCAAAGCTCTCACTGTACAGCTAAAAGCCAAAGGAACTACTATTACTGGGACAGCTGGCACTACCGCAGGCAAAGGAGTTACTACAGTCACACTTCCAATGATCTTCAATTCCAGGTTTGTTTAAAAATACATATATGTTCTCCAGCAAAAGTTATAAAAGAAATATATATTTTGAAGTCAGTTATGGTGCCCTTTATGATCTTTGTTTAATAGATGGGAAAAAAATGAATAACACTGACAATATAAGTCAAGTTACTAATAAATTTTATTGAAAAAATAAAAACCAACCCTGCACCAAATGTGTGCAGTATTTATTTTGGTGTATTTTGACATCTAATAACTAATTGAATTTATTTCATGCATTACAATGTGTCCTTTGTAGCTATATTCGGCGAGGTGAAAGCCATTGGTGGATGAAGGGTTCAACACCTACACAGATTTCAGAGATCATTATTAAACTGATTAAGGACATGGCAGCAGTAAGTTTCTATGATTTAAATGTGATGTGAAATCAAATATTTCTGATAATGTATAATACATTTTTCCCATTAATTTCTCTTAAAGTTAATATTGGGATGAGCTGTTCAAAATGAACTGGTCTCAAGAAGAAAATCATATACTCTTTTGGGCAGAGTCCAGGTCTAGAAGCAATAGAACTCATGTTCTGGTTCAGCTAAATAGAAGCTCAATATTCAAATGAACTTTCAGATGAGTCACAAGGAACTTAAGTAATAATCACTAATTTTCTGTCTCTTTCTACATTATTAACTTAGAAATTTGACTTTTTTTTTTTAAGAGTCATGAGCACTCAGAGCTCTAATTGAAAAATAAAAGGTGTCTATAGTATGGCGATAGTGTTTTTTTTCACTTAACAGTGAATGTGTATGATTCATACATGAAGTCTAGTTAAAAATGCACATTAAGCTTCTTTTGGCCATCTATATAGGTCACTCCAAAAGTAATGCCTACTATTCATTTCCATGGAAACTACAACAGATACAAAGAGATCAACAGCACTACTTGACAGAGCAAACTTTCAGCTACAAAAGACTGTTTTTCAACAGTCTTTACTATTAGCTGTACATTTTCATTAGTGATGGACCTGAGTGAGCCTGCATGCTATGCTTGTAAAAAAAAAACATCTGTACCAACAGAAGTGACTCAGTGCTTCACAGATGTTAAAATGGTGTTGATGGCAGGAAAATGTTGCCCATGCAGTCCATCTTTCATCCTCCTGAACAGACAGAAGTCAGAAAGTGTCAAATCTGAACTTCATAGTGGGTGTGGTGGGACAGTGCAGGCCATGGTCTTCAATCTAGTATGACCAATCTTATCATGTTGTAAGAGAAAGATTGTTTTCTTTCCTGGCCTCACTCTGGAAGTCTAAGCCTTCGGCTTAGAGAGTGTCACAATGTACTGATCAGAGTTGATGGTTTGTCTGGGTTCCAGAAAATCCAGAAGAACCACATTTCCTATCCCAAAAGATAGCGCACATCACTTTACTCACTGAGGGCTGTATCTTGAGAACTTTTTATTTGATGGGGAATTCACATCGCCACTCCATGGACTGTTCTTTTGTCTTCAGCTCGTAGTGGTGACAGCAGATCACCAGTAATGATGCAATCCAGTACACTGCCACCTTCAGCCTTGTATTGATTCAATAAATTGCATACAGATGTTCCTTCCATTCCTGTGTGAGCAGTCAGTGAATATCAGTGGGTGACATTTTTTCCAGATGGAAGAATTCAGTGACACACCTTTGCTCCATACACACTTCCATGTCAGACTGTCCTGCTCCTGTGCAGCAACAACATGTAATGGAATATTGGCTGGGAGGTTCAACCTCTACTGCCCTGTCACTGCCCTTCACCTCTGATATTGTGGGTCAACATAATAAAATAGGAGGCATTACTTTTAGATCAGCTTTTGTACATTTATAGCTGATTAGTACTTTAGCCATCTGAGTTGAAATTTTCCATGAGTATATGTGTACAGTTAACAAATGTGCAGTTAGAAGAGTGGCTTGGTTACAATGGTATTTTAATAATTTATAGTTAGAGAAAATCAAAAAATGAAACGCTCTTTCATGGGCCAGTGCTTGGTGGTGTTACTGGAGGCATGCAGTCATGTGGTGCAGGTCCATTCTGTGCTCCGTCAGTCCCATGTAGACCATCACCAGGTGTCACACATGATCTGATAGCAACACTGGAATGCTTTGATGGTATTTCGTTCCTTCCGGTGATCCTAGAGACTCATAGACTCTAAGAGAGTTTAAGGAGTTTCAGATGTTTCTGGTGTATCATGAGAGGAAGGTCTGCCCTCTAGGGCAAGAGACAGGCCGTATTCCTATCCTGGGTCAACAGTTCAGCTTGTACTGGGGCATGCCCCAGCTGCCTGTACCATACCGTTTGGCCAGGTACCTGCAGCTGCACAACTATATCAGGCACCAAAGGGGGTGTCTTGAACTGCCATAGGGACCCTTTTGCAATGAAGACCAGAGTGTTGACCACAATAACAGTAGGCCATGTATCAATTACTAGAGGTACTACCAAGCCTTCCACCTCCAATAATCTTCCCCCAAAGTGCAAGTAGGCCACACCACTTGGGTCCTACCTGCACCTTCCAAGGGCATTTTATTCTATGGGTACCTGGTTCTAAATTTTCAGGGCAGGGAGCAGAAGATTATTTTCATTACCAATTTGGAGTCTTATCAGATCATCAGTGCTGGTAATTTGGATTCTAAGCAGGGAGGCCCATGTTGTCTGTAGCATTTTCAGGGCACTGGGTCTGCCGTTTCTAAGTCTTTTATTCAGGTCCCGCAAGGTTTCATAGAGTCTTTTTGTCAATCCCTGCAGGGATGGAGTCTGTCTTCAGGGTAGCCTTAAGAATACCGTCATACCTTTCAATGAGGCTGCCCCCATTGGATAATATGGCAGGTAGAATCGCCATTCCATGCTGTTTTCTTCTGTCCAGCATTGTATCATTACGCCAGTAAAGTGAATCCCTTGGTCTCTCTCAATGATTTGAGGTGTCCCGTAGGCAGACATCAGTTTTGTGGGTGCCATGATGGTGTGTGCCTGGTTCACTCTCAGTACCGGATAGGCCTGCAGTAGCCCACTTGCAGTGTCAGCACAGGTCAGGGCGTATCGCACCCCTCAGACAGAGGAAGGGGCCCAATGTAATCGACCTGCCATCACTGGAGAGGATTGTGTCCCCTAGCAAGATGGGCTGTTGCTTCAGGCAACGATCTCGGTCTCATTTTGGAGCAAGCGTCATAGTCTTTGCATTCCTGGGTGATGTCAGGTAGCTGTATGGGCAGTCCCCATGCTTTAGCAGCTGCCCACATTGTCTTTTGTCCCGTGTGCCATAGCTTCTCATGTAACCAACTGGCAATGTTCTCAGATGGTGAATTCTCAATCCATCGAATTTGGGCCAGTGTTTCCGCTTCATCATTTCCTAGTGATTGGAGGGGCTGGTGACCAGAAACATGGTAGACACATACAGTCCTGCGTTTAACTGCATTCCATATGTCTAAACACGTCTTTGCCGCAGATTGATTGGGCATGGATAGTCCATTCCTGGGTGGCCCACTGTGCAATCCAAACGGTGAGCCCCCGGTACACAGCCCAACTGTCTGTGCAGATGTTCAGGATACCATCACCAGGTTCCTTGTTTATAACCATCCACATAGCTTGCAGTTCTGCCCATTGGCTGCTCTGACCATACCTCTCATCAAACCAGACTGTTTTGTTGCAAGGATGGTATGGTACCACTCTCCATTTGCTCAGGTTACCCTTGCTAGACCCATCTGTGTATCAGGCATCTTCAGGAATAGGATATTTTGCCCTCTTGAACGGGACTTTTCTCTGGCGGAGCAACCAGTGTTTCTTTTGGTGCATCACTGTGATACATCACTGGGCCTAGGATCTTCTGGAGTTCTTCTTTGAGTGGTGGTGAAGATAGACTACTCCTCTGGCTGAGATAGGCAACCCGTCATGCCACCATTTGCACCTGTGCTATCCCTGTCTTAAGTATGTGGGTCAGATCTTTTACCCACCTCTGAATTGGCAGGGTGATCTTAACTATGATTTCAGCTGTTTGGGTTATCAGCTCTACCACCTGTAATGTGGAGTTGGCAGCCAGTAACTGTTTTTCAATCATACTGTATTTTTCTTTTGCTCCGTGCCAGACCTGAGACCAGAATTCAGTGGGGGGTCCAAACAGAACTCTGGTATTGCCACAGGCCCCAGCCAAAGCCATCCTGAGTGACATGAACATCCAACTTGGCTGTGAGTGTAGGATCGAATATACCCAATGCCTGGGCTTGTTTAGCTGCCAGTTTTGCCTGCTGGAAAGCGGCCTGTTCTGTTCTCCCCCAGTCCCATAGTCGCCCCTTTTTCGTGAGTCTGTATAACAGTCTCAGCAGCTTCACTAAGTGAGATATAAAGGGACACCCGTATCCCAGTGTGCTTAAAAACTCCTGCAGCTGCTTTGGTGTTGTAGGGACTGGGAATGCCTAAACCTTACTTATTACAGCACTAGGCAGTAGTTTGGTCTTTCCTGACCAAACTACCCCCAGGAATTTTACAGATAGGCCAGACCTTGCACCTTCTGAGGACTTATAGCCCATCCTCTTTCTTGCAGATAGGTAGTTAATGAATTTGCTGCCTCTCCTACCGCCTCCAGTGAGTCGGATGTCAACAGATCATCAATATAATGATATAAGTTAACATGATCAGGTTTTTCCCAATTAGCCGGTCACACGCCACTAGGTTATGGCAGTACGTTGGTGAATGCATGTACCCCTGTGGCGGGACCTGAAAGGTTCACTGTCTGCCTCCCCATGTAAACACAAACTGGTCTTGTGATTCTTCAGCAATTGAAATACTGAAGAACACATTTGCCAAATGTAGGACACAATGGTAGGTTTTTGTTTCCCTACTCTGTGTGTCTATTTGGAAGGCAGTATTGGGTACAGCCGCATAAGGAGGCAGCATGACCTTCAGTTCTCTATAATCCACTGTCATTCTCCATGATCCATCCGACTTTTGCACTGGCTATATAGGGGAATTATATGGGCTATGTGCAGGTCTTATAATGCCAACTTCTAATTCCTGCACTGTTCTCTATATTTCACCTTGTCCACCTGGCAGTCTATACTGTCTTTACAGTATTAATCTGGCACGGTTCTGGCAGGCAAATAGGCTCATGCTTCACATGGCCTTTCAGCGTTGCCTGTACTGCCCAGACGCTAATGCAGCTCTGTCCAAATCTGAACTTTCCCACAGTTGTCTGGAGAGCCAGATCCCAAAAAATGTCTATGCCCAAGATGTACTCTGGGACTAGGGCAGTAGACACTTCATACTCCTGGGGTGGAAGAAGTCCAACCCTTAATTACAAACATGTTTGGGTGACTGGAATGGCTGTCGCCTAAAACCACCAATCATCACTCTATCTCCATTAAATTTAGTTGGATCCTCAAAAATTATTGATGTTTCTGCATCTGTGTCAATCGACACCATAACCCTCTGAAGTAACCCTCTGAATATTCTTCTGGGATCAAAAATTGTCAACTCTACATAGGGCTTCCAGTTCTGTCTGGAGGCCTTGGGAGGACTAACATCCCCTGTCATGCCATGAATTGTCCTATGGCTATGTCTTTTACCTGTCCAGGGATGGTTTTGTCTGGAGGGGGAGAGAGGGTAATGTTCTCCCCCTGACCCATTTATAGATATTCCAAAGTAAAGGTATATATATTTTTTTAAAGTATTTTTGACTTGCCTGGCTCACCAAATGTACAATTAACAATTGTACAGTTAGAAGAGTGTTATAGTTAAGATGGTATTTTACAGTGTTATGGTTAGAAAAATTAATGTGGTGGAAAGGACAATCAAAAAGGAAAAGCTCGCCCATATCTTATGCTTGCAGTAGAAAATTCCAAAAAGAAGGATCTCTAGCCCTTAAAATGGGGTGTAGGAGAAGTGGAGCCAGGCTCCACCCCTTCTGGTCACACAGGTGAATTGCCTTTACCTCTGCTCCCGTGGTTGACTCAGTTCTTGCCTCAAGTGATCAATCACTGGTTCAGGCCATGACTCAGCAGTTCCCATACAGTACGTTTCAAGCAAATTTATTTGCCGCTTTCCATCATCTATCAACGCTCCTTGTTGACCGGTGAGGTCCCAGATGACTGGAGGCTTGCCAATGTGACTCCCATTTATAAGAAAGGTCGTAAGGAGGATCCGGGGAACTACAGGCCTGTTAGCCTGACCTCGGTGCCAGGGAAGGTTATGGAGCAGATCGTCTTGAGGGAGATCATGCGGCATGTGCAGGGTGACCGGGGGATCAGGCCTAGCCAGCATGGGTTCATGAAGGGCAGGTCCTGCTTGACCAACCTGATCTCCTTCTATGATCTAGTGACCCATCTGGTGGATGAGGGAAAGGCTGTTGATGTGGTCTACCTAGACTTCAGCAAAGCCTTTGACACTGTCTCCCACAGCATTCTCCTGCAGAAGCTGGCAGCCAGAGGCTTGGATGGATACACTCTTGGCTGGGTAAGGAGCTGGTTGGAGGGCCGGGCACAGAGAGTGGTGGTAAATGGAGTCAAATCCAGCTGGCGACCGGTCGTGAGTGGTGTTCCCCAGGGGTCGGTGCTGGGGCCTGTCCTCTTCAATATCTTTATTGATGACCTCGATGAGGGCATCGAGTGCACCCTCAGTAAGTTTGCAGATGACACCAAATTGGCTGGAAGTGTGGATCTGCCTGGGGGTAGCGAGGCCCTACAGAGGGATCTGGACAGGCTGGAGAGCTGGGCTGAAGCCAATGGGATGAGTTTCAACAAGGCCAAATGCCGGGTCCTGCACTTCGGCCACAACAACCCCAGGCGACACTACAGGCTTGGAGCGGTGTGGCTGGAGGACTGCATAGAGGAAATGGACCTGGGGGTATTGATTGATGCTCGGCTGAATATGAGCCGACAGTGTGCCCAGGTGGCCAAGAAGGCCAATGGCATCCTGGCTTGCATCAGAAACAGTGTTGCAAGCAGGAGCAGAGAGGTGATTGTTCCCTTGTATTCAGCACTGGTGAGGCCGCACCTCGAGTACTGTGTCCAGTTTTGGGCCCCTCACTGCAAGAAAGATATTGAGGCCCTGGAATGTGTTCAAAGGAGGGCAACAAAGCTGGTGAGGGGTCTGGAACACAGGCCATATGAGGAGAGGCTGAAGGAGCTGGGAATGTTCAGCCTGGAGAAGAGGAGGCTCAGGGGAGACCTCATTGCTCTCTATAACTTCCTGAAGGGAGGTTGTAGTGAGCTGGGGGTCGGCCTCTTCTCTTGTGTCATTAGTGATAGGACCAGGGGGAATGGCTTCAAGCTACGGCAGGGGAGATTCAGGCTGGACATGAGGAAGTATTACTTTTCAGAAAGGGTGGTCAGGCACTGGAACGGACTGCCCAGGGAGGTGGTGGAGTCACCGACCCTAGGGGTGTTCAAGGAAAGACTGGATGTTGTGTTGAGGGACATGGTTTAGTAGGAGCTATTGGGAATAGGTGAACGGTTGGACTGGGTGATCTTTTAGGTCTTTTCCAACCTTGGTGATTCTATGATTCTATGATTCTATGTGGCTGAAGAATTTGATGAAAGCTGATTCAGCTATTTCCCAGAAACAATACTGGGGAAGAAAATAAGGTTTGTATATTTATTAGAGAAAGGGAAAAAGTAGTTTAGTAGGAAGTTAGGTTTGTTTCCTTTCTACACCTAGTTCAAGGTGATGCTCTAAATGACCCTGATTAAAACTCTTTTCATTCTTCAGGAGCGCTGGTCTGTACATAGAATGACTATTTATTTTTCCCCTTCAAGGAAGGGTCTGTTGTAGGTACCAGTGCGATTCCACATTATGTATTTTTGTTTCTATTTACTTCATCAACATCTTTGGAAATGTGTAAAAATTCAGGTAGGAAAGGAATGTTAGCTGCAAATACGAGTGCTCAGTATTTGTAGTGAACGCAAGGATTAATGCGATGACTCTTGTATGTATGTGCATGTTTTTCTCAGTTGCCCCACTTCATTCAGTGCATAGCCTGCAACATACATTGGGAAATAACTGGCAAGGGAAGCCAGTTTGTTCAGGACTTTTTTTTAACAGTTGTTGCCAGTATTTTTTGTAGGGAGGGTATGTGTAAGTGGGAAAACATCAGGGAAACAGTGGATTCTATGCTAAACCTGGGACTTAATCTTTTATGTTCTAACCTGAGATCATAACCTACTATTGCTTGTAGCAATTCAGTTTTAGTTGTAAATGTCTATAACAGTTTATTACAGTTTTTATTAACATGTAAAACACTTACATTCCTCTTTGTCAGGGTCATCTGTCAGAGGCTTGGTCCCGTGTGACAAAGAATGCTATTGCTGAAACCATCATAGCTCTGACCAAAATGGAAGAAGAATACCGATCACCAGTGAGATGCATTGCAACAACCAGAGTAAGAGCTCTTCTGAATTTCGCATTAGTTCATTGCAAGCAAGGATTAAAAGCCCATCTGAGAGCTTCCCTATATTTTGGCACAAATTCCTTTCTATGGGAATTCCCTTATATGGGTTTTCTCAGGAAACAATTTACACAGTATGCAGCTTATGTTGCATCCCAACTACAGCAAACACTGCTTGACCTAATGGAAGTCTTCCTTTCTCTGTGTTGCAGCAGATTGACTTGTTTTCTTTGTGGTAAAAAAAGTACTCCATTAAAATCCGAATTTTGAATAAATACACTTCTGAGGTAACTCTGCCACATCTCAAGGCTGCAGTGCTAGTTGAGTCAGGTCTTAGATAAGTACTGAACATCAGGCCAGCTCTCCTTGTGAATAAACTTAGTTCTGCCATGAAGGTGCACATTTTGAAGGAAGTCTTAGCAGACTCATTCAAAGAAAGCCATTTTGTCCAAATGAAAACTTGGTCAAAAGCCATGGATTGCAGGATTACTGACAAGTTATCCTCATGTAGCTAATATATCTAGTATTTCACTGTAGACAGCGGAGAGAAATAGAGAAAACCCTTCCTAAAACCTGAAGACATTTAGACAACCCCCTTATACTTTATCTCAAATGACTAGGATAGTGAGAAGAGAATAGGGAAGTGAATCACACTGGCCTAAGATTTTTTTATTAGTGTATTATGTTCAGTTTTTTCCCCACAATATCTCCAGTGCTTGGGAAAGATATATAAGTTGTCATATTTCTAATATATTCTGGTTGATCTTTCTTCACTGTTTCTCTCTTGCACGCTAACTACCATAGTTTTGACCATAAAGTGAGGAAATTGAAAGAAACAAATTAGTTCCCAAGAGTTCAGTAAGTTTTATTGGGTGCTTGGCTTCTTTTGGTAAACAAAAATTTTGTATTGCATGGACAAGACTTCAGGTAATGATGATACAGTTTGCAAGTAATGGTATTATTCTTGTCTGTCAAAGTTTAAATTTGTTGTATTTGAGATTTTTAATTTAGTTTTTCTATAACATTTAATTCTATCTTGCCTTTCAATAGTTATGGCTGGCCCTAGCATCCTTGTGTGTACTTGATCAGGATCATGTTGATAGACTGTCCTCAGGAAGATGGATGGGAAAGGACGGACAGCAGAAACAGATGGTGAGACAGAAAATTATGTGTTTCTGTGTTTATTTTTTTTGTTTACTCAGTAGTCAAAGAATTTAGAATAAGTAATAGGAAAAGATACTTGTCCTAACCTTATTCCTCCTTCTGACCCCAATGGAAATAGTACGTATACATTTGAATTATTATAGACTATTTATAGACAGTTTAAGTTTTATAGACAAATACTCTTCAGAGAACAAAAATTCCCACTTGAAGTAGTAATAAGGTAGCAATTCTGGTGGTATTCAGGGTGAATAAAAACCTGTCTAACACCTAAAGGATGAGCTTTTGAGAACAGCAATTCAAGTAATATAATGCTTTCTATCAGATGTTTTTGCTTTCTGGGTTTTTATAACATTGTAAAGACAATACTTTTATATTCCTTTTTAATTTAGCTTCATCTTCTAGATCTAAGAAAGAGATCAATTACCCAAAAAAAGAAACAGTCTAAATGAATTTAGTAAAGCTACCATTTACCTGGAGGTTTTACAACTTTAATATGAAATATGGTGGATGAATTGAAATTGTCTGTATTTTTCAGTGTTGCAAAAATCTTATGATATTTTTTTATGTGAATCTGGAAAGGGAAAAGTAATGGAGCTAATCTTTCTATGAAGAGTTTGGGTTTGATGAATCCCTGTGGGAGGCAGGGGTCATGCCTTCCTGCTAGCAACTGAATATGCTTAAGAGCAAATAATCCTCAAGAGCAGTTCAGTGTAGGTAAAAAGAGAATACAGGAGGTGTAGAGCTGCAACAGCAAGGACTGAAACTCTGCTGAGAGAAGGAAGCAGACACTAAAGGTTTCTGAGATGATTAAGAAAAGGCTTTCTTCTGTAGACCTTGTAATTTAGCGCAGAATATTGTTCAACTGATAGAAAACTTGAAGACCAGAAAAATTTGCAAAGTCATGAGCAGAGACCTATTTTTAATCTTTAAAAGTTGGCTTCCCAAAACTTTTTAGTTTTCATATCTAAAAACACAGCTTCATAATCTAATGAAACAGGTTTAGAAGAAGAAAACCTTGCTGCTTTTTAAGAATCATGCAGTATCCCAAGTTGAAGGAACCCACAAGGATCACTGAGTCCAACCACTGGGTCCACACAGGACCACCCAAAGTCCAAACCCTGTGTCTGAGAGCACTGTCTAAACACTTCTTGAATTCCATCAGCTTGATGCCAAGACCACTGCCCTAGGGAACCTGTTCAGTGCCCAACAACCCTCCAGCAAAGAACATTTCCCTGATACCCAGCTGTCCCTCCCCTGACACAGCTCCACAGCTGAACAGAGCTCAGCGCTGCCCCTCCGCTCCCTGTGAGGAGCTGCAGCGGCCATGAGGATACCCCTCAGCTCCTCTGCTCTGGACTGAGCAAACCAAGGGATCTCAGCCACTCCCCATACATTTTCCCCCCAGACTCTTTGCTGTCGTTATAACCCCCCTTTGGGCACTCTAATAGCTTTATGTCCTTCTTGCACTGTGGCACCCAGCCCTGCCCCCAGTGCAGGATGTGAGACCGCAGAGCAGAGTGGGACAGCCTCTTCCCTCACCCAGTGGTAGCGCTGGGCCTGCTGCTCCCCAGGTACAGCCTGCCCTTTGGGCTGCCAGGGCACACTGCTGGCTCACCTTCAACTTGCCATCAACCAGAATTCCCAGGCCCTTTTCTGCAGGGCTGCTCTCCAGCCTCTCGTTACCCAGCCTGTACATACATCCCAACTGTTCCTGTTCCAGGTGCGAAATCCAGCACTTGCTCTTGTTGAGCTTCATGTGGTTGGTGATTGCCCAACACTAAAATTTGTCAAGATTGCCAAGGCAAAGTCTCTCAACCTTCAAGGGAGTCAAGAGCTCCCCATAATTTAGTGTCATCTGCAAACATATTTAGTATACCTACAAGCCCTGTACCCAAATCATTTATAAAAACATGAAGACAACTGGTCCTAAAATGGAGCCCTGCGGAACCCTTATAGTGATTGTCCACTAACCTGACATAACTCCACAAACTATAATCCTTTCAGTCTGACCTGTCAACCAATTGCTCATCCACTGCATTGTGGTTTAACCACAGAATGAACCATTTTAAGACAGATCTGCAGAAGAGATTTTTTGTTAGATAATTAAATAGCTGAACTAGAAATGCGGATTCCATAATAAAAAAGACTGGCTTTATGAAATCAAATTTAACTCATTTCATCTGTCTTTGCTTTGGCAGAAGTGTTTCATTGCCTTAGGTTTCCTGTGTTGTTCCACAGGAACAAGCAGCAGAGGATTAGAAAAACAGAACAGAGGTCTAGTTGGTAGATAAGAGGAAAAATTCAGAAATTGGAGCTTATTTAAACAAGTGGAAATGTCAGAGGAGCAGCCCAGACACAGGCAAGCAGATATATGAGCTGCTGAACTCATTCTGAAATTCCCCAATCCTATTTTTATATCAGGATATTCAAATTTTGAGGTGAAATGTGTTCCCCCTCGCAGGAATGCTGTGGAATGGATTCTATGTTACATGAGCAATATCTTGGAAACCACAATTTCTGTAGTACAGTGGAAACTCAGAAATTTGCATAATCAAAGTCACTGAATATTGTTTTTAGAGATATTTTGAACTGTAAAACAAAAACTGTGTTGAATTAAATCTTTCTGCAGCTTTGATTAAGTCTTTGAACAATCTAAATATGCCGTATCATAGTAATTAAGGAAAAATATTTTGTTTATCTACAAACTGTTCTGTTAACATGCCCATAGCCCCATGTTAACAATTTCTTCCTGTGTAACTCTGCCTAGTTGAAAATGATGTCCCAAATGTACTGTAGAATACATTTGTGCTACGTCACACAACATGTAAGATGAAGAATACTGAAATACTTATGTAGTAAACTGGGGCTCTTTGTGAGTAGAAGTAGTTGTTTAGATATTGATTATTCTAAAAATAGAATTAGTAGTCTGAAGAAGCTCTTTATCGTCTATTACTAATTTGAGGGTTAGAGCTAAGGGAGGATACAAACAAATGCTTAAAGGAAATGAAGGATTTAATAAAGGGAAAAATATTTAATGATGTTTCTTAATTTTTTCAGCCAATGTGCGATAACCATGATGATGGTGAAACTGCTGCCATCATTTTATGTAATGCCTGTGGGAATTTGTGTACAGATTGTGACCGATTCCTTCATCTCCATCGACGAACAAAAACTCATCAGAGACAGGTATTCATGGCATCGTGTTGTATGTACTGCATACATTATGTTCATTTCTCCTACTAATATATAAGCAAGTGGTAGTAGCAAGACTCAAAATGCTGTTTTATTTTGAAGATGGAATAGATACATTTTCATGTAATTCTTTGTTCCATTTTAGTGAAATTCCATTGTCCGTTATCTTATAAGATTTGAAAACAATGTCACATTCTCTCATTCTAATTCTTACACTACATCAGCTTTTTTCTGTCATTCTCACATTGTCTAGGAACAGTTTCAGGAAACTTCTAGAAACTGGAGAGCCTTTCTTAAGTATACCTTGGTTCTTTATTCCTTTTAAACTATACCTCCTCTACTATTACTATTGCATTATAGTGTTTGTGAACCCCTTCATTTTTAAGTGTTTAGATTTTTTTGATGTTCAGAAGATCACTTGACAGGAAATTTTCCCACTGATTCCCTATGACAGTCATCTCTTATTTTTCAGTATTTCCCTAGTCCTCATGTTCCCATTATCCATAAGCTTGAAAACTTCCTGATTTTTATTTTATTTTTTTTCTCTTAGGGACGATATGTCTTTTCTCTTTGACTTACCTAGCTGAGTTTTTGCACATTGCCCTTTACTTTGCTAATTAGTGTTCTTTCATGCTAGCCTTTCATCCTATTAATGTGTAAACCTGAATGTTTACTCTTCTTAGAATATTTTTTTCTCACTGCAATTTACACTGAAGATGCTGTTGCTTTTGAGACTATTGAACATTTCCTCTTTCTTGATACAGCATTTATCTTTTAAGTCTTTGTGGTCATTTATAAGTAGTCGTAGGAAAAGGGGAGGATATTTGTACAGAGGTTAAAATAATAAATCTAGTTAATAAAACTAATTCAGTGGACACCCTTACTAATCTCCCTGCTGAAGTCCGTCTATGATAGCGTTTTACTTAGAATCAGGAATGTGCTTTTGAAACAGATATGATCATCCCTCCTTACCATGCTTTGATTTAATAAAGAAGCCCTTTGGGAGCTTGAACTGGATTCCTTCCAATTGAAACAGACAAACAAAGATACAGGGATATACGTAGTGCACTTCAAATGCTAGCAAGCAGTCAGTGCAAGGGATCAGCTAGTCCAGAGCATGTGATGTAAATATCAGGTCTCTGTTTTCCTTGGTGCCTCAGTGTTTGCAGAGTGCGTTCAGCCTGGAAGTTCCTTGTACATCTGTTACATACTATTTTTTAGCGTGGATCTTTGCAATCCCATTTGAAATTTTCCTTTTTTGTCATCTTAAGAAGATGATTTTATGCATCTGTTCTTCTGTCCTGTCACAACACAGTCTAGTCTCATTTATTTTTCTGATTTCTCCTATATAGCCTGTTCAGATTACAGTTGATAAAAGTAAGTTCTTATCTCATAGAAGTCCTCACATCTCTCCTTTAATCCGTCCAAAACAGCTACTTATCAGATTTTCCTGTTCACCTCTAAAAGCATGTTTAAACTTTTAATCTTTATTTACCACCTTTACCTTTACATCTTTCATGTCAAGCCTCCCCATTTAAATTTTAAGTTCTGTCATGTTCCCTATTGCCTGTTTTCTCTTAGCTTCCTTTTCTTTGTCCGACTTCTGTTTATGTTATACGTACTTCTTATCTGTTTTTCCTCTCCTATCAAGAAAGGAGTTACTGTGACCTGCTTATGCAGAATCTTTGTGAAGCACTTACAGTTTTTGTTTTGTGATTCCAGCATAAATTAAGATACATCTATACCCAGGAGAATTCTAACTTCTATTGCGTTGCAGGTGAAGTGAATAAAAACAGAACTACCTTTGAAACTAAGGAAAAGAGAAAGAGACCCGTGAAGTCTAACATGGATCTCTTATGAATTTTTGATTTTTGGGGAAAAAAAAAATAAAAATAAAAATTTCTGGATTCTTAGCTAAAAACATGCACTGCATATTTATGTGGAAGAGATGTGTTGATATATAACTCATTATGTAGTCCATAATATTATACATAAGGACCATAATTATCAGTGCTACTTCGATAAATTACTGACATGGTGAAGATATTTCTAATGTTATCTTCTGCTTTTAATACTCTGGTCTACTGGAGATGATTATTAGTTGTGAGCTATAATCTCCATCTCCATTTGAATTAGAAAAATGTTGTGCAGCTCTCTCCTTAGCATTGCTGCTCTATTGCTTCCCAGTCATGTTATCTGGTGTGTTTGTTTTCAATATTTTTATTTTTTAAACCACAAAACCTCTTCCCACTATGTACAACTTAAGGGATGTATAAATTAAAAATAGCTTGCAGTAGACAAACCTGGCAAAATCTTTAAAACATCTGATCAAAGTCCAAAGAGAGAATGACAAGAATAACATAAAAATGGTATTTGTTATCTGTTTGATTAATATAACAGGTATTCAAAGAAGAAGAAGAAGCTATCAAAGTTGATCTGCACGAAGGTTGTGGTAGGACAAAGCTTTTCTGGCTGATGGCATTAGCAGATTCTAAAACTATGAAAGCTATGGTGGAGTTCAGAGAACAGACAGGTAAAACACAACTTTTATTAGATGTACTCTTTCCTGATTATTTTTTACCTTTTAACTGAGCATTTGCCCAAAAAGTATTAGGGCGATGTTCTTGATTTCTGCTTATAAGTATAAATAGAACATTTTAAATGTATAAAAGTTGTTGTTTTTCTGGTTGGTTTGTGATTGTGTCTGAATATTGGTCACTTATATTTCATGATGATAGCAGTCATTTCTGTTTCCTTTTGTGGATGTAGGCAAACCAACCACCAGCAGTTCTGAAGCGTGTCGCTTCTGTGGTTGTAGGAGTGGAACAGAATTATCAGCAGTGGGAAGTGTTTGTTCTGATACAGATTGCCAGGTCTGTATTAATAAATATCAGTCATTATGAGATAAATAAGACAGAAGAAAGATACTGTAGAAAGACTCGTGTTTTGAGTAAACCTTCTCCATCCTTTCCTTTCCTGAAGAACCAAAATCTGCAGATGTTCTAAGGCTGTAAATTCAGGGCAAGCAGTGATTACATGAAAGGAATGTTACAAATACAAACAGAGCTAATAAATATTTCTGTATATCAAAATGAAATGTTAAAATGTTTCTTTATGTCATTGCTATTTAGGAATGATATTTTATAGGAATGTGAATGCATCAGTTCTATTTCATTTACACGAAATGTTCAGTTTTTCCCAAGTATTTGGTCTAGCAGTGGACAAGATGAATTATCATTCTTTCATCTCAGTTAATTGCATGAACTAGTAGTCTTTCAAAAAATAGCACTATATCAACCTGTTCTTGGGCGGGGAAAAAAGATCAAATGTTTACCTTTCACAGGAGTATGCTAAAATTGCCTGCAGCAAGACACATCCCTGTGGCCATCCATGTGGCGGCGTTAAGAATGAAGAGCACTGTTTACCATGTTTGCATGGTTGTGATAAGAATGCTACAACTCTTAAGCAAGATGCTGATGACATGTGTATGATCTGTTTTACTGAAGCACTTTCAGCAGCACCGGCTATCCAGGTTTATCTTTTTTTCCCCCTTTTAAAAGATGAATCTTATGGTTGTAATACTATATGTGGAAGAAGTTAAAATATAAAGTCCCTCAAATTACATTCTCAAGAGTTTCAGAACAAACATGGTAATGGTACAGGATGTAACTGACTTGAAATGCTTTATTTGTTTTCTGGCATTGCTGCTGTTTGAAACAAGAATGTTGTATCAACTTATTTTTCTGTGTTTATTTAAAATACATGGTATTTTATAAATAAGAAAACAACTGAGATATTAATAAATATATATCATATGTATTTCATATGCCCATTGGCTATCTTGGAGAGAAAGTGTTACGATTTTAACAGCTGCTTAGTATTCATTCTTTTTTTTTTTTTTAAGAAGAAAACAGAGATCTTCTGGGATTTAAAACATTAATTTTATTTTATATATGTTGCTGCTTAAAAGCAAAGAAAACGTATTTTTGTGGTTAACATTTATGTGTTGTTCTTTTTCTAAAGTTGGACTGCAGCCATGTGTTCCATTTGCAATGCTGTCAACGAGTACTTGAAAACAGATGGCTTGGGCCAAGGATAACTTTTGGGTTTATGTCCTGTCCTATTTGCAAGGTAAATGAGCTGTGTGTTTTCTGCAGAGATCCAACAAGTTGCCTAATACTCTTTCTACTTTTTTTCTTTTCATTTTCAATGATTCATTGCTTGTTGCAATATAAAATAAGTATACTTCCTTTGTTTCCTTAATTTCTCATGTCACTACAGAAAGGGTGTCATTGACAAATCTTTCTACTTTCCCTACTATTCCCTGAATTAAGATTCTTCTTAGAAAGTAAACATAATGCAGACATTGTCTAAATGCTATCTTGTTATTAGCACCATCTGCTTGTAAATTTGCAGTTTAGGTACTAAGGGGAAAAAGGGAAGAAGTAATCTTAATTCACACTGTCTCAAGCAAGGAATCTGGATTCTCCATTTTACTTGCCTCTTTCAAAGCTTCTTTGCTTTTCAGTAACAGGACAGAGATGAAGAATATAGAATATATACTTCAGTATAATTAATTAAGCTGTCTGCTTATAATTGGTATAAGCAAAAGTATGTATATAGTAGTTGCTGTGAAGCATTTTAAAGCCTCAGAAATGTTAAATTTGTGCACTGTCAGGCATTTCTGCATGCTATGTTTCTTTCTTCACGTTGTGTTTGGTAATTAATGGCAATAGCTTTGTTTAATACTTAGTACAGAGGACTAGAAGGCGTTATTCCTATTTGCCGAGTAATAAAAAGGAGCAAAATTAGAGAAAAAATAAAATCACATATGTCACATACTCTTTACCATTCCTTTGTGTTTGTCACAGTCTGTTGTAAGGGCTGCTGATTTCATATAACAAAAGGCCATATAAAACACTACAGTAGCAAATGAAACACATCAGCCTTTTTTTTTAAGCATCCACTGAGTGCTTGTGACATCCATTATGCTATTTGTGCTTGACCATTTATAAATTATTACAGCTCCTCTGCAATAAATATACAATAAATTTTAATCATTCTTTTTTTAAAATTTCAGAACAAAATCAATCATACAGTATTAAAAGACTTGCTTGATCCAATCAAAGAACTTTATGAAGATGTAAGGAGAAAAGCATTAATGAGATTGGAGTATGAAGGACTGCACAAGAGTGAGGCCATTACAACACCAGGTGTTAGATTTTACAATGACCCAGCTGGCTATGCCATGAACAGATATGCTTATTATGTTTGCTACAAGTGCAAAAAGGTATGACAGTTACCACTTTCTCAAACTGAATGCATGTTATTCTATGAAAAGTCATTTAAAGAATGGAACGTATATTTAATATGTTGCGTATGGAAGAGGAAAGCAGGAAAAGAAATTGCTTTAAAAAAAAAAAAAAATCAATGTTTTAACAAATCAGATGTACATAGTATCTTAAAACTCAAAAGATTATACAGAGGAATTTAGAAACCAAAAGCATATTGAGATGATAGTTTTCTTAAAAGAAAGTGCAGGTGATACTGCGCACCAACTATCCCTTTGTCCCACCTCTACTTCATACTCCATGTGAACATAGGATGTTATAAACATGTATTTCATTTTAACTCTGGTATGGGGAGCTTGTCATTAAGCTAAATTTTCACCTAAATTTTACTTAAAATGGAGTTAATGAGAACAACAGTAAACAGCAAATTTGGGGCAGAAAAACAACTACTTGTGCAAGCCTGTTGGTATGGTTTTCCCCAGCAGTAGTCTCAAAAGATGGGAAAGTGTCTTTATGACAAAGAGTTTGGAGGAGTAACTCTATGCCGAACTTGTGAGAAAGACACAGGGTGATACCCCCACAAACAATGGTGGATCCCCTCCTCTGCCATCATCAGAACAGGGGGAGGCAATTTAAGAGGAGTGGAAACAGGTCCCAGCTCAGCATCACAGGTAACCCCCATCCTGACCTACCTTGGTTCCACAGACGCCCCTATGTAATACGTTTGAGGCTCTGAAACTTGAGCAAGAGGTAAGTGAGGATGTGGTGGGAAATCCACCCTGAGGTTGTCTAGGGTGAGGCAATTGACTCCACATCTCAAGACTGCCTCCACCAAAAAGGACAGAAGGGTGATGATGCCCTGCTGAGAGGAAGGGAGGGCCATATATGTCAGTCTGACCCTACCTGAAGTGAAGTGTGCTGTCTCCCTGGGGCCTGGGTCAAGGATATTTCTAGGAAACTTCCTGGTCTGATTCACTCCTTTGAATATTATCCTTTATTGATAGTTCAGGCCGGCAGCGATGAAGTTGCTGAGAGGAATCTCAGGATGATCAAACAGGACTTTGGGGGACTGGGCGAGCATACATGTTGTATTTTCTTCTATCCCTTCAGTGACAGGGAGGGATATTGAGAGGAGCAGGAAAATCCATCTCATAAACACACAGCTGAGAGGCTGGTGCAATCACAGTAATTTGTTGTTTGTTTGTTAGTTTTTACCATGGTGTGGTTTAATTGGCACCTGTCCTGATGGCTGCAGAGGGTCTCATCTGTCTCAAAGGGGGAACCAGATCCTAGCCCAGGAGCTGGCAGGGTTCATTAAGAGGGCTTTAAACTATATACGAAGGAGGGGTGTTGGTGTGGCTGTCTGTATTAGAGTGCTCTGATGTTGTTGAGCTTGGGGCTGGAAATGATAGTATCTATGGGTAAGGATCAGTGGGAGGGCTAACAAGGTGGACATCCTGGTGAGGGTCTGTTATAGACCGCTTAACCAGGATAAAAAGGCGGATGAGGCGTTCTACAAGCAGCTGGCACAAGTTGCACCATCACCAGTCCTTGTTCTTATGCAGGACATCAAACTTCCCTGATATATGCTGGAAATACAGCACATAATAAACGGTCTAGTAGGTTTCTAAATGTGTGGAAGATAAATTCCTAATGCAGCCGGTAAGAGAGTATACCAGGGAAGGTACCCTGTTAGACCTGCTGTTCACAAAGGACTGATGTGTCAATGGTTTATAGACTGATTTGGTCCAGTTCTGTGACTAGTAGGGCAGAGGGATACATAGATCTGCACCTCTGAAAAGGGGAAATAGGGACCCCGAGTAATTAAAAACAGCAGCAATTATCTGATTTACTAAATATGGTATCGGAATGCAAGATAACACACTACAATGCAATATAGTTAGAATTGAAGCAAATAAATATAATGAGAGAAAGTGTCCAAAAGATGGAAATGCCTCAACATAACACTGAGGTGAGATGCACAGTTGTATCCAACAGCAAGGAGGAGAGCCAAAGCAAAAAAGGAAATCAGGTGACCTTGCCAGGGGTCATATCTCCTCTATGAACGCAAAGTCTTCTGGGATATGTAGTTCTTCTCCTCTGGACAAGCAGCCAGAGCTGCAGCATTAACTCTTCAACTCCCAGTGTACTACATGATGTTATGATGTGGAATACTGATAACCAAAAATCATAAAACCGTAACATTCCACCCCTTATTCCATATCACTACATCATGCTTAATATATACAAACAAACCATAATCACTAAACATTAAACACACACACATACATATACATGGCATTACTGACTGCACTCCCCCAGTATCAAATTCTCTTTTGGTACACATTGAACATCCCCATTTTTTCTTCATCACCACCAGGTGGACCCAGATCCCTGGACAGAAACAGTTCCATGAAGCGCTTTGCCCTTCCCAGAAGCTGGAAAGAACCAAACTGCTTTTCCCAACATGTCCTTTACATGTACCAGAGGGACCTTATCTCCCTTTACACATAGGTCTAGATGCCCTAGATCAGCACTAAAATCAGAATCAGATGAAAGAAACAATGGGAACTTTCTTGGCCTTCCTTAACGAAAACGATCTCTCTTCTTCATCCTTTCTCCAGCTTTTATTCCAGTTCATGTTTTTGTTATACTTTGTTTCCAACATTTGATGCTCATTATTTCAGTGTATTTCAGTTGTTTCCCTCTTTTTCTCCTCATGTCTCGTTGTTCCCTTTCATGCTGTATGCATGTGTCTTAATGGTAACTTTCAACTGTCTAACTTCTGACTCTTTTCCTTCCTTCAGCTCCTGCTCACCCTGAATTTCTACCTAATTCCCTAACTTTCATCCCTTGGGAATATCCCTTTTAATTTGCAGCATTTGGGGGAATGTGAGCTGCTTACATTTTTGCTTCCTCGTACTCGCCTTGAGACCACTTTCCCTAACCTCTTACGGTCATACAGCCCTAACCATCACAGCAAAAAGCAGGGAAAGCTAAGAGCAAAAGATCTATTTAGAATTCTATATATTAGCAAATGAGATCATAATGCAGGAGATAAGGGTGTTACTTTTCACCTCATTTCACCACCCCATGAGAAAATACTTCAGTATATGAAGGAATTCAGAGTTGGCTGTCTTACCTGGTGCATTTCAGTGCTTGATGTGTCTTGCTAGAATAATATGAGAAGTTATAATGGATTTATAGAAAATAGCAACATTCTAATTATAAAGGATCCCACATGAGCATAAAAACTGATATTCCCTTCGGCTGATAGAAAGCTGTCCTGGTAGAAGGTATCTTTGTTGTCTCCAGCCTCCGTCCTGTCTATATAACATCCAAACGCTGTTTGAAAAGCCATCTCTTGCAGTCACTTGCATAGAGCAGAGTGTGTTGCGTGGTTTTTGATCTTGTGTGTCCTGAGATTGAGAGTTCTTGTCTGAACACCTAAAAAAATATGTATGGAATTGCAGTTATTCAAGATAGTGGGCACAATGGTAATCACCTTTATTCATCATTTTTCCAATAAGGTTGGTTTAGTTAAAATAATAGTTGTCTGTTGTTTAATGTCCTATTGTTCCTATATCAAATTTAGGCGTATTTTGGTGGTGAAGCTCGGTGTGATGCCGAGGCTGGACAAGGAGATGACTATGATCCAAGAGAGCTTATCTGCGGTGCATGCTCTGATGTTTCAAGGGCTCAGGTAAGCAAAGAGCTCATACTGGTCCTATTATATAATTCCAAAGAGTACGTGAGCCATACAATAATTGACTGTCATTCACAATTATATGTATTGTAGCACATATATACTACAAAATATAGAAATGTATTGGTTGGATTGTTACAGCATTGTTATGTCATTTAACAGTGCTTATCTTCTTTCTATTTAGATGTGTCCCAAACACGGTACAGATTTCCTAGAGTATAAATGTCGCTACTGCTGTTCAGTTGCTGTTTTTTTCTGTTTCGGGACAACACATTTTTGCAATGCTTGCCATGATGATTTCCAAAGAATGACAAGCATCCCTAAAGAAGAACTCCCACACTGTCCTGCAGGTAGTATTTTTACAAAGCAAATTTACCTAACTAAATTCTGAAGTAATTAGTTCTAATGGATGTTCTTATTTCTCCTTGATGATAATTTTGAGGAATATCATGAGATCAATCATACAAATTTTAAATTCTGTAAGTGCAGTAATGCTGGAATGTGTTTCCTCTATGGATGCCTTCATGCTTTTTTTATTAAGATACTTACATAAAAGAAGTAAACAAAAAAGAAATGAGATGTCACTTTAACATTACTTCTGATTGCAGAGTACAACTCTTGCTCATACTTACTGGTTTCACTTCTAGATTATGCAATTATTTTTTTCCACTTAATCCATTTTTCCACTTTTTCCATTTAATGAAATTTGTTTCAGTTACTTCTTCCTGTAAACTTTTTGCCTTTCCTGTTTCTTTTAATTACATGGCAATTTGGTCTTTTCCCTTTAGATATGTACGTAGTGTGTGATGTAACTCGTAGAGAACTAACAGTTCTTGACTGAAGTGAATGGCTGTATTTCTCTTTGCCTGTTAAACCTTTAGACTTCTTGCTTGAGTTTGTGCGAAAGCACCTTTCTATCTGCTGTTCCCTATGAATTGTAAGGAATGAATAATAAAGGCTAAGATATATTCATCTATATATAAGTAACGTATAGTACACAATATTTGTGGTAGGTGGTTGGCTGGACTCCATGATTTTGGAGGTCTTTTCCAGCCTTGGTGATACCATGATTCTATATTACTTTCACTTAATATGTTTTTGAAGATCATATGTTTGTTTCTACTGAGTCTGCAAGCACTGACCCCTCCCCCCCTCCACCTCTTTTTCCCTCTCCCTTATATTCACTGTAGGTCCCAAAGGTAAACAACTTGAAGGAACCGAATGTCCACTTCATGTTGTCCATCCACCTACCGGTGAAGAATTTGCTCTGGGTTGTGGAGTTTGCAGAAATGCTCACACTTTTTAGACTTTTTAAAAACAAAACAAAACAAACAAACAAAAAAAAAAGCAGAGCAAAATAGGTGCCCTCATCCCTCAAATGTCCTAAAAATAAAGTCCAGTTGGGATGAGGATGGGACCATTCCTTAACCCAGGTAAAAGGAACAATTTGCAGTGCAAGAAGGATGCCAAAACCATGTACATAATTCTTGCTGTGAGAAGTTGACATTTTTTTGAACCGAGACATCAAAACTTGTGAGGTGTTTGCATGTGGCCATTACAGTCATCGGCTAGGAAACATTGAACATTTACAAATAAATAATTGCTATTAAAGGATCTGTGTGTCTGTGGACTATGAATGATAATGGCTTTCAGGAGAAAGGAAAAAATATTGATTATTGTATACTGACTTTTTGTAATCTTGTACAATTGTAACGCATCACAAGTGGGGATGGGAAAGAAGAATATTCTGGTTTATTTCCTAGACTGTTATTAAAAAAAAATTGTGTTAGGAAGACATAAATGTAACAAGTATCATGCTGTATATAAAGGTATCAATGTTTGTCCTGTATAAGAATTAAGTTACAACAGCAGTTTCATTTAAACTTCTGGGTTATGTTTGAGCCTGAAATTTTAATGAAGTGCAATACTGAGTGTGCCTCATATCTCGCAGCTGTAAACACAATGGAATGTACATGTCAATAAAGCCACTGTACATTTTTATACAGTGAAAGTCTAACAAATGTGTAAGTCTTAATTTTCAGAACCGTTTTCTAAAACAAGGGATTTTTTCCTCATATTTACTTCAGAAGATTCTTCTAACAAGAATGGGCAGTTCTAAGATATGGTTCATTCCATCTCAGTGTGAGAGAGTTGCCACCTGAATAGCTCGGATGCAGATGACTAACATGTGCATCTTTATAGTTAGGTGAAGTCATCACAACCACCTCTGCAGTCTAAAACAGAAACAGTGTTTTGAAGCCTGGATATCCCAGCCTTCAGCACCAGGCAGATTTTCTGGGAGGGTGACAGGACATGAAAAATATAAAAGGTTTATGTCTTTGAAGTGTTCTTCTGCCTTTGTTGGCTGGTAATGTCTTGCTGGCTTTGTTTCTTTTGTAAATACAACACCAGTTCTTTCTCTAGTCTTGTGTGAAAACACTTTCTGAGAGGTAAAAGGTAGACACTGTGCCCCGAGGTTTGACAGTCATTTTTAAATATTGCCAGATATTTTCAGAGAACCACTACGGACCTTAATAAGACTGATTGTCTTTACTAGAAAACATACATTGATTACTCATTATTTGATAATCTTGTTTCTACAACCAATGAACTCCTGTTGAACAACCCGAGTCACTTCAGATTGGTAGATGAAGGCTGAAAGATGCAGAATGAAGTTCTTAAGGACTCCTCATTATACAAGAAATGTGCTTTGGGGTTATCAGAATTAATATAATTGTTGTTTCACAGGTATTGCAATAAATTTGGGTGGGTTATACCAGTGATATCAAACCAGTGATTAGAGTGCAATGAGAGGAATATGAAGGACAGAAGGTAGAAGTGTATTTATTATGACTGTCCCTGCCATACTGTTCAGATTAAACTTTCCTTTGCCCATACACAAACTCTCATGTCACTGTTTTCCTGCTCTTCACAAGGACTCTCAGGTTCTTATTTCTGTCCTCATCCACTATAGACAAGTCCTTTTTTTCCTTCCATTGCTTTCTGATGACTATTTCTCCATTTTAGGACTCTCTTCCTGTACACCAGTGAGGTAAACAGTGGATTTTTCAGCTTTTCCTCTCACTCCCTCTCCTTCCTCTCTAAGATGCCTCCATTATTCTCTACTCTGTGCCATGAAGTGACAGCACAAAAAGTAGTAGCCAGGACTACTGACAGGAAACAGAAGAGGGAGTCAGAAATTCAGGGCATTTGTGCTCAGTGGAAATTAACACACCAGAAGAAAGAGAGCTCAGCTAGCCTTGTTCTTTCCAGAGCTGCAAGTTCTTCAAGAGGTGAACTTAAGATTATGCTGTACAGCTAGGTGAGCCTGCTGTGAGCAGACCCATCAGCCAGTTATTGGCTCTACCCAAAGAAGGAATAAGCCCTGAGTATTTTCACTTCCCCAACTTAAAAACAACACAACGTTGCCTTAGATGTGTGCACCACCTTTCCTGATCTTCCTTCACTTGGTCCCAGTCCCTCTGGTTTCCTTTGATGAGATAGAAGATGAGGAAAAGTATCAAAATGGAATGTGGTGCAACCTATTATTACGCTGCCTTTTTATTAGCTGTTAGGAATTAGAGCTGCTGGCCCCTCCCAATCTATTCTCAGTCAGTGTTTTCAGTGGACACTGCTCCAACCTATTGGGTATGAGAATCTGGCAGGCCATGTGATTGCTGTGTAAGTTCTTGATACAGTTCCATGCAGCCTGGAATTGCACAATTATTACAGAGCAGACAAGTTGAGCATTTTTAGAAAATTTCCAAGTATAGCACAGCAGTTACACTTGAATTCCATTTTTGAGATTTTCAGCCTTCCACTTTAGAATAACAGTATAATTAACTTAAGAAAAAGATATTTCAGCTGGGAAAGGAATGCCAAACAACATGCCACATTCAGTTTATACAGAGGTTTGGACTGAGTGAGGGACAGGCAGTGTTGAAATGTTTTCGCCCAACACAACTGCCCCTCTTTGATTCCTTCTCCCAGGTACAAGGCACGGTCAGGTGTGAGGGGTAGGCTCTCAGGCAGAGCTCAGCTGCCATGCTGACATACAGACCGCTGGATGCTCCTCTCCTATGCAGTGCCAGACACTCACGTCACCACCTCTCCCCCTTGCGCCAACCTCAGCTGCTGATTATAGCCAGATGTCAACGCAAGCCACTAATCAGCTCAGCACACAGTGAGGTGGCTGTGTATCTTCCCAGCAGTCTCACATGCTTTTCTGTCAGCTATTGTTCCACAGCCCATGCAATGGAAGCACTCAGCTCTTGCTTGCACACCGTGCTGCAGTTCTGCTGCAGCCAAGCTGAGTCCTCAGCTTGGCTTACACGTCATTTATTTAACTCACGGGTGTATTCCTCAGCACACACCAATTACAGTAAAAGTTAACTCGGCACAATTAACCAGTCACCATCAAGGCCCGATAGTCATAGTGCTGCTCCTGTAGTCAGCACAGAAGTGATCGTCCTTATGCTCAGCTCTGGTGAGGCTGCAGCTCGAATACTGTGTTCAGTTTTGGGCCCCTCACTACAAGAAAGACATTGAGGCCCTGGAGCATCTCCAGAGAAGGGCAGCAAAGCTGGTGAGGTGTCTGGGGCACAACTCTTAGGAGTACTTTAAGTACTTTGGATGCAACTGTTTCTTCAGGGTTTGGTGACTGAAAACCTTATAAACAGAACTTGAAGTATTGTATTTTATTTTTCTACACAGACCCCATGAGTTAGGCATAAGTAAAAGCAGACAGCAAACAGGGCTCTACAAGGAGGACAAAATCGGTATGACAAGTGTAGCATTAGTGGGTCACTTATTCACAGTTCCAACAGCTAACATATGGTTTGTCCTGGCAACAGTGACGTTGCCAACCCAGCTCTGCTCCTACAGACCCACAGATGGCTGTGAGAGCTCGATCCAGTTGGAGCTGCAATGGTGGAGGCCCCAGGACCCTGAGCTATACCTGCAGCCCATTACTGTTCTGTACTATTTGATGCCCCTGCACCAAACTGACTCCATTTTGCATGAACCCCTCATGAAGCTACCTGCTTGTAGCTTGGCTTCTATCACTGCAGCTACTTGCATGAACGAGCACCATCCTTTGGCATGGGAGGAAAATCACAGAATCATAGAATCACAAGGTTGGAAAGGACCTACAAGATCATTTAGTCCAACTGTCCTCCCACAAGCCATTAAACCATATCTCGTAGCTCCTCATCCAGACGCCTCTTGAACACTACCAGGGATGGCAACTCCACCACCTCCCTGGGCAGGCCATTCCAGGGCCTGACTGCTCTCTGAGAGAAAAAGTTTTTCCTTATATCTAATCTAAACTTCCTCTGGTACAACTTGCGGCCATTTCCTTGGGTCCTATTTGTTGCTTGGGAGAAGAGGCTAAACCCCTCCTTCCTACAGGAGGCTGTAGAGTGCAATGAGGTCTCCTCTGAGCCTCCTCTTCTCCAGACTAAACAATCCCTGATCCCTCAGCCGCTCCTCATAAGACTTGTGCTCCAGACCTTTCGCCAGTTTCACTGCCCTTCTCTGGACACATTCCAGGGCCTCATTGCAGGGTCTTTCTTGTAGCGCGGGGCCCAAAACTGAACACAGTACTCAAGGTGCAGCCTCACCAGTGCTGAAAACAGAGGTATGATTACCTCTCTGCTCCTGCTGGCCACACTATTTCTAATGCAGGCAGGATGCCGTTGGCCCTCTTGGCCACCTGGGCACACTGTCGGCTCATGTTCAGCCGAGCATCAACCAACACCCCCAGGTCTCTTTCCTCTTCACACTCATCAAGCCACTCAACCCCAAGCCTATAACGCTGCATGGGGTTGTTGTGGCCAAACTAAGGACCCGGCACTTGGCCTTGTTAAACCTCATTCCGTTCACCTCAGCCCAGCAACTCGGCTTATCCAGATCCCTCTGAAGGGCCTCCCTACCCAAGGTAGATCAAGGCCACCTCCCAACTTGGTGTCATCTGCAAACTTACTGAAGGTACACTCAATCCCCTCATCTAGGTCATCAGTAAAGACACTAAACAAGATGGGCCCCAGCACCAACCCATGGGGGACACCACTTGAACCAGGTCACCAGCTGGACTTAACTCCATTAACCACTACCTGCTGGGCATGGCCCTCTAGCCAGTTCCTTACCCAAAGAAAGGTATCACAGAATCACAGAATTGTAGGGGTTGGAAGGGACCTCCAGAGATGATGATCGAGTCCAACCCCCCTGCCAAAGCAGGTTCCCTACACCAGGTCACACAAGTAGGCATCCAGCCAGGTCTTGAACATCTCCAGAGAAGGAGACTCCACAACCTCCCTGGGCAGCCTGTTCCAGTGCTCCGTCACCCTCACTGTAAAGTTCTTGCACACATTTGTGCAGAACTTCCTATGCTGCAGCTTCCAGCTGTTTTCCCTTGTCCTGTCTCCACTCACCACTGAAAACAGTCTGGCCTCGCCATTCTGCCCCCCACACCTTAGATATTTATAGACCTGGATCAGGTCCCCTCTCAGTCTTCCTTTCTCAAGGCTGAACAGACCCAGTTCACTCAGCCTTTCTTCATAAGAGAGATGCTCCAGGCCCTTCACCATCTTTGTGACCCTCTGCTGGACTGTTTCCAAGAGATCCCTGTCTTTTTTGTACTGGGGAGCCCAGAACTGGACGCAGTGCTCCAGATGAGGCCTTACCAGGGCAGAGTAGAGGGGGAGGATCACCTCCCTCGACCTGCTGGCCACGCTCTTATTAATGCATCCCAGGATGCCATTGGCCTTTTTGGCCACAAGGGCACACTGCTGGCTCATGGCCAACCTGTCATCTACCAGGACACCCAGGTCCCTCACTGCAGAGCTCCCCTCCAGCAGCTCATCCCCCAACCCGTACTGGTGCATGCAATTATTCCTCCCCAGATGCAAGACTCTACACTTGCTTTTGTTAAACCTCATCCGTTTTTTTTCTGCCCAGCTCTCCAGCCTGTCCAGGTCTCACTGAATGGCAGCACAGCCTTCAGGCGTGTCAGCCAATCCTCCCAACTTTGTATCATCAGCAAACTTGCTGAAGGTGGCCACTATCCCCTCATCAAGGTCATTGATGAAGATGTTGAACAAGACCAGACCCAGCACCGACCCCTGAGGAACACCACTGGTTACAGGCCTCCAGCCAGACTCTGCACCGCCAACGATGACCCTCTGCACTCTGCCAGTCAGCCAGTTTTCAACCCACCTCACTGTCCACTTATCTATCCCACACTTCCTCAGCTTTGTTACAAGGATGTCATATACCTGTCCAGGCCACAGGCATCCAGTTTCCCCAGGAGAATACTGTGAGAGACTGTGTCAAAGGCTTTGCTGAAATCTAGGCAGACTACGTCAACAGCCTTTCCCTTGTCTACCCATCTGGTTACCCAGTTCCCAGTTGTAGAAGGAGAAGGAGGTTGCTGCCTGAGGGTTGGACTCAGTCATTTCAGCATCCTTAGCCCACAGAAGCTCTCAGCATCTACTGTTTCCACCTTCCCTTCTGAAGGTTCATTTCTGAGTCAGCACACTGTGCCTTTGTGCCCGCCCGCTCATGCAGTTTATCCTTTCTGCTTAGTCAGCTGCCCCATAAAGGAGTTCCACTCCACAAAGCCACATTCCTGGCTCTCTCCAGCATTACCCTCCCCAACTTACCAGCCTTTGCAAGAAGGAAGGTAGGCACCAAACACACTGCAATGCAAACAATGCTTACCCCATAATGGGGAGATGCCTGGATGCCTGCAGATTCAGATGGTTCACTGTGATGGGCAGGGTACAGTCCACCAGTAGTAATACGCCATCTTAGTAATTCCTAACAGGCTTAGAAACATGACTGGTGAACCTGAATGACAGCCCTTTAAAAGTACTTGCGCAGAGGCAGGTTTTATCAGTGGACTCTGTCAAGGAGCAGCAACACTGGCAACCTGCATTAGGATGTCCATGCAGGAGCCAAGGTACCCTCTTTCACTGCCTAGTTACCAAGGCATTCGATCCTAACACAAATGCCAGGCCTCTCTTAGCAATGAACCTGTTTGGGATTTTAATTTCACAATTGCTATCTTGCTAATCTAATTAATTCCTCACCTGCTGTCAGAGACAGCTAAACTGTTTTTCAACAAGACTCACAGGACAGAAAATTGCTGTAAAACACAAAGCTCCTCTACTGGTAGCATGTCAGGTCAGCCTGACCTGGCACTATCCCTTTGCAGAAGAAGCCTCAAGTACTGTTCTCAGCTGGTGATCCATGGCCCGTGCCATGGAAATGCTCACCTCCCATGTGTTGTCACTGGCACAGCTCACCACACTCAGCCCATCTGTACTGAACTCCTGCTCAAAGCAAGGCTGAGATGTTACTGCATCAGAAATGAAGATTTTATTATGTAATCCTACAAAACATGGAATAGTGATACAGATTTTCCTGATGAAGAAGCCACTAGAGTTATCCAGCTGGAAAAAAATCACTATAGACTCTAGCAACAGATGTATCCAGACAAGGAGTTCTGAGAAACCTTTTACAGCAATTCACCCCAGCTCTTACTGCAGTACAGGCATCAATACCAAGAAATGAGCCTGCTGCAGGCAACACTCCATCCTGCTGTCACTCATCCTTAGTTCTATCTATCTTCTTCTTTTTCTGGGTCCATGAGCAGCATCAGAAGGTCCTGTGTGCAAGACTTAGGTTGAGACCCTCTGTTTTAAGGACCATTTCAGCTGCAGCTGGCTCCTTTTTTTAAAAGGGTGAGTTTCAGCTCCTGTTCTATTTGGCTTTTTGTGTGTGTGACAGATGCTGTGTACATATTTTGACAGTCCCTAGTACTGTATTCTAGCAGTGCAAATGCTTCCTGCCTCCTAGAAAACCTTTCCTGTATGGACATACTGAAATAAAAAGGGAAGCTTCTCTAATGATATCCATCAATGGAAAACATTTGGCATAAATGAAAAACAAGCTTGTCTTTCCTGTATTTTTCAGTAGTCTATCGAGGAATAAAGTGGTCATGAGTAATTCAGACCAGGTGTGCCAGCCATATCCCAAAAGTCTCCCCATGTTTTCCACAACTTGTATCTTCATTAAATTGGAATGAGCTACATATGTCCTTCTTGCAAGCCTCACATAGTACCCTCATAATAGTTGGATTTGGTCTACTTAATTCTTATTTAACTCTCTTACAACTCAATTTTTTTCACATCTGCATTTTTTTTTCCTAGCCAGACACAACTCATAGAATCATAGAATCACCAAGATTGGAAAAGACCTCCAAGATCATCCAGTGCAATCATCCACCCATCACCAGTATTCCCCCACTAAACCATGTCCCTCATCACAAAATCTCTATGTTCCTTGAACACCTCCAAGATCGAGGACTCCACCACCACCCGGGGCGGCCCATTCCACTGTCTCAGAAAAGCAGCATTTCCTAAAGTCTAGCCTGAATCTCCCCTGGCACAACTTGAGACCATTCACTTCAGTCCTATCACTGATTACACAAAGAAAGAGGCCAATCCCCACCTCACCACAACCACCCTTCAGGAAGTTGTAGAGAGCAATAAGGTCTCCCTGAGCGTCCTCTTCTCCAGAACAATCCCAGCTCCTTCAGCCACTCCTTAGAAGACCGGTGCTGCAAAACCCTCGCCAGTTTCGTTGCCCTTCTCAGAACGTGCTCCTGGGCCTCAGTGCCATTCTTGTAGTGCGGGGCCCAAAACTGAACACAGTACTTGAAATGCAGCCTCACCAGAGCTGAGTACAGAGGCATGATTACCTCTCTGCTCCTGCTGGCCACACTATTTCTAATGCAGGCCAGGATGCTGTTGGCCCTCTTGGCCACCTGGGCACACTGCTCATCATATCCGGCTAACCATTTACCAATACCCACAGATCAGTTTCCTCTACACAGTCTTCCAGCCACTCTGCCCCAAGCCTGTAGT